>NC_081344.1:9686320-9971538 GCF_029784015.1 Lycium ferocissimum | reverse complement strand
TTGTTTTGTTTGAACCAGCAGCTGATGCTACAGCGGGGTTGGAATTTAAACTTTAGAAGACTTTTCAATGACTGAGAAGTTACTCAAATTGCTGAATCTTTCAGAAGTTTAGAACATGTACAAGCCATTACCACAACTGAAGATAGATTGTTATGCAGAGAACATTTACAAGGAAACATGTATGACTCGAGAAAACTTAAGAGAGAGAAAATGCAGCTGTGCTCAAGATGCTACTTGTGCGAAATGAAATCAGATCGTATAAACCATCTTTTTCTACAGTGGAACCGCTTACCAGATCTGGCAACTCCCTTTAAACATGAAAGGTATTTAGTGGACTATGCCAAAGTCCACAAGAGATCTGTTACCATGCTGGATACTGGGGGATCTTTTAGGCAGAAGAAATGGTGGAAAACAGTTCCTGCTTGTATATGGTGGACCGTATGGAAGGAAAGAAATGCAAGATGTTTTGGAAGAAAGACCCAGGCCTGTGCAGGAAATCAAAATGAACTGCTTGCTTTTGATTCATTTTTGGTGTAAAGAAGAATAGCTGGAAGATGCTGATTCACTCTTAGCTATCATATAGTTGTTGTAGGAAGCACAAGGATATACTCTTGCTCCTTTTGAACTGTAAATATAGTTTGTAGCACATCCATTATGCTGATGATTTATAATACAGTTAACCTTTCTAAACAAAATAATCTGGAAAATTGGAGTCAACAATACCTTTAAGAGATTTTCAGCAGATATGCCACAAACTGAACCCTGCAAAGACAAGTATCATATATCACAAGCTTTCCTCGACTTTTAAAGATGTCTCACAAGTGACTATCAACTTTTAGAGCTTAAAACAAAGCTCCACTGGTACCTTGAAATTTGGTGCTGCAACATCGTCATTCTGAACAGAAGGAAGACTAGGAGCTGGAAAAAGCTGAGGACACAAATAATGCAGTCTTGTAGCGATTCTAGCACTAGATACTAGAATTGGAGTTGTTTCATGCTTCCTGTGAGAGAATGACTATGAACCAGTGTTGATATGGAAAAAATTAAAATAAGCATTAAGAGGAGTTACAGACCTTGTAGTTCTTGCCATAATATGTTGGGCGGAACCAAATTTGCTCATCCATTTCTCATAGACTGGAGTGCTGACGACTGTAGCAGGGCTCAAATGAATGATGCAGTTCACAACCTTGGTGGCCTCTGGGGAGTTGCTTTGGGGATCTGTATAATAGGCATCAAGGGCTTGTGCAGAGAGTAACTCTTGTGCATGAGGTTCTGTTGGACAGTCAACAATCAGTACAATGGGACCAGGAATAGGTGGACCTATAACATCATCTGGATGGACCTGAACGAGGCAAAATGAAAGTCAGCTGCAATTTAGTAGCTTCAAAGGCACAAGTACGGCAGATTCAAAGTCTATATATTAGTTCTAATGAGAGTAGAACTGACCTCGATATCCAGAAGATCTGACTTCACATTGAACCCCTTCTCCAATTCTGCAAGTTTTCTCCCTTGTTTAAGTCCGCAAGCTTTAACCTTTTCGGGATCAAAATTCCCCCTGATGTCATGTAGTTTACAAATATATACAATGGAGGCATCATTTGGCCTAAAATGAGATCCAGCCAACTGAGTCGGTGATAGGAGAATAGCTGATATACTAACTGCCTTGAACTTGTGTTTATCTTTCAGCTCCAGCATATGTAAAGAGGGAGCTAATGCAGATCCATTTTCATGAACCTTAATGTTGTCTGGGATGATATGTTTGTTGACCATGGTAGCATGAGGGACAAAATTCTTCATTGCATTAACCAATAAATCTAGATTTGGAGGACCCCATATGTCGACCTTAAAGGATTAGTAGAGATGTTTTTTCAGTAAGTAGTAGCACCACTGTCGCTGTTCATTTTAATGATAAGTAACATATGAAAAATAGGGGAGGTAAGCACTGGACTGGTACTCACATGCCCAGTACTCTCAGGACTACCATTGTTCATGCCAGCCAAAGTTAATAGCAAGCCTGAGAAATGGTGAAATAGGGATCATGAGGAAAAGATTTCATGAGAGATTTGACTCATGGAAATTGTCATAAATTGTACCACATAGATAATCAATTTTAATTTCCTAAGAAAACAAAGGGACAAAACAATTTATGGCTTTAAAAATTAGTTCATTCCCCGAAGGTCGAGATGCAAACCTGGAAGTCCACCTGCTGTCTCTGAGCAGACACGAGTCAGACATATGTGGTCTACCTGTAAATCGATTGTTTATGTCCACAAAAGCAGTGACCAATTACTGTTGTACTTTGAAACTGAAATCGTGCATGTGAGACATACCTGAGATAATTTTATCTTATGCTCTGTACAGAAGCGTTGTAATCCCTGCAACATAAGTAATGCTTTGAGGAATAACGCCTTACAAGTGTTCTTAGAACTAACTAGACAACTCCCACAAGCGGGTAACAACTTCTTTTTTAATTTTAAACAAGTGGATAATATTTGCTCTGCAGAACAAGTTTTTTTTTTTTTTTTTTTTTTTTTTTTTTTAGAATACAAAATGCAGAGCTTCAATTCTTATTACAGAAAACTATTTCAACTAAAAACCACAAGGAAAAGTTGTCACTATTCTACTGAATGTGGAAAACAATGACAGCAAGTGTCACACGCCCTCTTCCAAGCTCCCCAAAAAACAAAAAACTTGGAATGTTCACCTGTTGACAGTGAACTAGCAGATACCGCACCAACAGTCCAGATTAGATTTTCACATAAAGCAATCAATTCAGTTCAACCAAGAGTTGAATCGGGATCTTTACTTCAGCAAACTAACTTGAGGTTAACAGGGAATCTTGGGTTTAAGCATTCTATCAATTTACTAAAAGAATGAATTTGAACAGAATACTTCTACTCATTATACTTTGCCAACAAACGCCCATAATTCGAAAATAGCATTGTGTTGGCATCTCCAAGCTGCTTGTTCCTAGAGCTTTCGAATTAAATTGTATTGCACAATCAAGATGCGAAAATTACTAGGAATGAGAATATTTGGGGAAGCGAGAATTCTTAAGATAAGCATGAAATGGCTCACAAGGGTGAAGCATAAACAGAGTTAAGACATATTTTCAACTCAGCATGTCACTGTTAATACTTAATACTATAACATTCTGAAGTATCATCTAATGAATATCCTCAACTTCAATAACCATACTTTTAGAAACATAACGAAATAGCAGGCAAGTTGAAGTAAGCCCTAATCTACTCTCCGATAAAAAGATGTAGTGGGTAATAGATATTACTATCACTCAAGAGTTACCTCTCCAGCGTTAAATATGAATCTTTCCTTGTTAAAGAAGAGCAGAACAGACGGGGATGTTTCGTGGGTATCCATTCCTGTCCCTAAAATCTGTAATAAACAGGAAAGTAGCAATTACTACTACAAAATGAAAGAGAATAGATATAAAGGCAAAAAAACAAAGAAATATGAGGGCATCCCTTTTCAGCTAAGACTTAAAGGTAATTAATAATTCATGAGACAGATATATTTTTTTTGTAAGGAAAAGTTATTCATCAGAGATAGTTATGTTTTTGTATACTTTATAGATGATAAGGATATGTAGGTATGCAAACCGCTTATAAGGGTCTGGGGGTATTCATGTATTGCTTTAAGGTTTTGAGATGAAGGCACAAACTCTTCCCTTGTCAATTTTGTGTGGACTGTCAGACTCGATTGTTCAATACTCAGTTCACATGCAAATTCAAGAATCGGGTTAGACATGTCAAAGGGTGTTAGAGGGGACCTAAAATGCTTTATAGATGTCTTCACGTACTTCCTCCAATTGTCTGAAGATTTTGAAATTAATGCTCACGTATTTTCAGAATTAAAAATGGACAATTTTTGTAGTGCACATGGGTTGCACACCATCACTTCACGAGTTAGTAAAATTGTGTCCACACCTCGTAAAGAAGCAAAGAAATTAAAAGGACATGCCACTAACATACAATAGAAAATAAAATTACATGGAAGCTCAGGTGAGGATCAGAGTTACCAAACTAAACATCCAACGGTCTAGACACATCAAATCAAAGACTCTAGAAAAGCATTTAAGGAGAATATTATGGTCGATATTATGATCTCTAAAGAGGGTATTTCTCTTATTTGCATAATGGTGCACAGAATTTTTTCAAAAGAGCCACGCTTCAGCGCATTTGGTGTGACATTAAAAAAAAAAATCTTGATGATGAAGCAATTTCCCGAAGATTGGTTGCCTAAATAGGGACGGAGGGAGCAGTTATTTTTTAGCGTTGTCCTCTTCAAGAATGGGCCAATGGGTGATGAGACACACCTTTTTCGCCTTGGTGCCTAGATTGGAACTATGCCTAACCAATGCGAAGTGATCTGCCAGTTTTTGTACTTAGCTTCAAGGCTTAAGTGAAGTGAACCTTTGATAATACTGCATTATTCATACAAAGTTAGAAATAGCAGATTTCTCAGTTATTAAAAGATTTATTTTTTTGAAAAAGCTTTTGATCAATTAAATTGGTCTTACTTAGTCAACATCCTAAAGAAGATGGGCTTTGGAGATAGGTGGATAAGGTGGATTTACTTCTCCATATCAACAGTGAAATACTCTGTCTTGATAAACAGAAGCGGGTTTCTTCTCTCCACACAAGGATCTTAGACAAGGAGATCCCCTCTCCACTTTTCTTTTTATACTTGTCATGGAGGGTCTCACTCAGTTGTTGGATAAAGCAAAAGAACTACAATGGATTCATGGTTTCCAGATAGGCAGGAATCCAGCCACCACAGTTACTATTTCTCATCTAGTGTATGCAGATGAAACTTTGATCTTTTGTGGATCAGACAGACATCAGGTGTCCAATCTCAACTTGCTCTTCTGGTCTTTGAAACCATTTCTGGATTACACATCAACATGAACAAAAGCATCATATACCCTGTTAATGATGTTTCCAATTTAGAAGAACTGGCAAAAATCCTAAGTTGCAAAACTGGTTTCTTTCCAACCACCTACCTGGGATTGCCCCTAGGTGCCAAATTCAAATCTGTTGAAATTTGGAACAGAGTCATTGGAAAAATGGAAAGGAGACTAGCAACATGGCAGATGTAATATCTCTCTATGGGTTGCATTTTACACCACAAGTTCAAAAGTCTTCTCTTTTTTCTTAAACTCCATGTCCAGTCAAATAAGTGAGTATATATTTTCTATTTCTTCTTCATTAGCGCCTTTTCCACTAAAACTCATACTTAATTTTTATTTTTATTTTTTGTACTTAAATCCCCAACTGAACTTGGTGTTCTTTTACATTTTTCTAAGAGAGACCTTAACCATTTCTTTGTCCCAGGGCTCGGGATGGATTTCTGTATTTTATTTGCTCAGTTCCCTGTAACTATAAATAGCTCACTGATCTGCACAGAAGATTCATTTTTCATTTTCAATACAAACTTTCAGTTTTCTCTCACACACCTTATCCACACACCCTCCCCCCCAAAATCTCTCCCTCTCCCCCTCTCTCTCTATCTTTTTGACTTCTCATTTAGGGTTCCAATTGATTCTTTCTTGCAATTTTCCTTCAACTAGGATCTAACGGAAGGACAACGAAGAAGAAGAGGAGAAAGCGAGGGAGGAAATAGAATTGAGAGGGTGTGTAACAGACATGTTGTTTAGGACTTCTGCTGCATGCTTTCTGTTTTTCGGGGACTTCACGTGAAATGATTATCGGTTGCATCCCATGGATGCTTAAGAAATAAATTAGAAGGTAATACACATGATGTAAAGGGGCATACTAGGAAACAAACAAAACATGTCAGAACCACCAGCAACAGCTTCGTTTTGAGTACTTCAGTTTAACTGGTTCTCTTTAGGTAAGGAGAGTTTACCAATAGATTAAAACAGAGGACATGTGAACTCTAGGTTCCAACCCCTCAACTAAACAAGTGAAGTTATACACGAATCAGGTGCAATCTCCAATTCTCCATAAACAAATAACGGTCGCAGTTTGAATATAATCGGACAAGAGACTAAGTGATGCAGAAAGAGTCAGAAATTCCATGAGAAGCACGACAATTAATGACCCAAGAGAAACTCTAAGAAATCATTTTTTTATAACCGCGGTGTCCCAGCACAGCTTGCGCACACCTCGGCTAATTCTAGGGATACCTACCACCTCCTACCAGCAACAGGTACCAAATAACTCTGTCCACCAACGCTAGGACACATGGGAAGAAACTCTAAGAAATCTATTCAAGGGCATTTAGCTCCAGGCTACAAGATTTAAATTACTATACACACTGCTACATAAAAAAAGTCCTCATACCTATTAGACCACATGTTACAATATTCAGGTCGGTAGAAATTTGGTCTTTTACTCTTTCAGATTTCTTCCAAAGAAAACTTCCTGATGTGTAACGGTTCAGCAAGGCAAAAGCATTTGTATCCTGACTAGTATATAAGATTTTAGCGACTAGAGCGGTTAACCAACACAGCTTGTACAGCAACAAATCTGAGAATAATATCGATGTCTCACCAAGATTAATTTATTCATCTACAACCATTCTAATGATCGTTTCTTCCTCTTTTACCAACATACTTCTGTTCTGGTTCATCCGTTTGACTATAGTATACTCTATGTTTTCTTTCTTTTGTAATCTATGCATCTTCATGATGCTTTTGTTAATAATATCCCACTTACTTCATAAAAAAAAAACAAAGTATTCTTCGTGATGTTTTTGTTAATAATATTCCACTTCATCAAAAAAAAAAAAGTCTCATTATGTTTTTTTTTAATCAAAGAAATTCCTCGAGATCAGTGTCAATTGAACCCTAGGGTAATTTTTTTTTATGACATGGAACCCGCAGCCGCTACAAAGGTGCGCACAGGTAAACCCAACTCCTGCGCAATAGCTCGCAAACCACACAAGAGAGATAACCCGCACTAGTCAAGCCTCGTGCGATTTTTTTCCCTCATATATATAAGTTGTCAAACCCCTTTTGACATAAAAAAACACTCTTTTTTTAGTTCCTAGAGATTATGACTGACTCGTTTTACTGTAAAAAGTGAAACTTTTAGTTACTATTCCATTATTTTTTTTTCCCCCTTTTGGCACCTTCAAATCCGAGCAAACAAGTTTAAGCAAGTAAGTATGCTGAAGAGATAAATAAAATTAACAAAAGCACTGCACAAATATAGAAAAAAAAATTTAAAAAAAAACCTGGACATAGGCTTCTGTATTTTCGCGGGGAACATTATTTTTGGGCTTAGACATTGGCGAAACCTGGACCTGTGTAGAACAACAAGTGCATTATGTTATGAATCTTCATACTAAAACACAAGGTAGAAAACAACACTAAGTATAATTTAATTTAATTAACTAAGTCTGTGTTTATATTTAGAGAAGGGGGGAAGGAGAAACATACAATTTAGTGGAGAAATTGATGGAGAGGACTGTATTTGTGAGATCGGTAACCTAGGCTTTGATACCAACTATCACGACCCAAATTACGGCCCGTGCAGGCACCTACCATATTACTACTTAGTAGGTGAACCTTTACCAACAAACCCAATGTTCAAATAGTTTTGTTAATAACAAAATACTTATCAATCACAAATTAAAAGTAAATACTCGGGATGACTCTGTTATTGATACAAGAAACTGAAAAATCCCCGGGATCTAGTCTAGACAGGTACAAGAGCTCTTATTACGCAAGGACTAACAAAATAAATGACACAGCCTCTGCTTGGAATGAGATGAGCAAGACTGTAGGAAGATGTCCGGAATCCACGGAGAGAAACTTCAACTTATAACCTGTAACACACCTACACCCCAAAAGAAATGTAGCAAGAGTAGTATCAATACACCACACGTACTGGTAAGCATCATAGGTCGACTAAGATTAGTTCACGCAACACAATATAAAATCAATAAGATAAGCAGATAAGTCAACGGGCGCCTTCAAGACTCCCTATATAGATTATTACACCGATACGTACTCACCTCTATACTCCTAATTATTTCAATTCTCTTATTCCCACAGTAATACCGGTTATCCGACTAGTCAAATGTAGTCCTATTTCGTATTCCCTTAGGCCAATTAATTAAGTCTTATCTCCTCATTTACACTAACGTCTAATTCCTGATTTTTAGCCTTAGAGCTTTCTATCCAGTTCATTTACTAAGATATGATGCATCCACGGAACATACTCACCACACTTCCACCAATCATGGAACTCCTGATACGCCCAAATTACACCTTTATTATAAGGAGTAAGCGGTCGTTGTCAAATATAGAACCCAATAAGGTTGGGGTAGAATCCCAAGAGAATATAGTGAAGAAATAGACTTATCACGTGTAACACTCGACTATTAGTCTAAACTTCGAGGGTAAGGGGATATAATGATATTAGGTTTGATGTTTGATTACTGACAATTAAATAGTATTGTAATGAGATGTAAACTATTAGAGAGAGGGACTAAGGTTGCAGTTCCAATGGGAAGCAATGCGAGAGGGTATCAATTTAACCTCTTTGAATGTTGTGATGCGATTAACGATGGATTGCTTAAGTTTATTAAAAGTCCTTCGACCAAATTAATAAATATCATTACTAAGCTTTCTCAAGCCTTAGAATGTGAACTATATACACATCTAATACGCTACAAGTTAGCCATCCTATCTCTAGCTCAGGCTATTAGATGGGTGTATTGACCCAGATCCTTGCTATCTAACCCTTTTCCTAACTTCCACATTCTTTCTCAAGCAAGGTGAAAGTGACTAGGCGCAATTGATGTTTGCAACCATCAAAAGATGTTAAGGTACGAAGAGCAGATAGAATGCATCGTCAACATAAAAATGAGGAGTGAATATGAAATCCAATCACATTACTAATACATTTGGTCCCACAACCTTAGCTAGTGAGATTAGCTAGACATTTGCATTAAATAAGAAATACAGATAGGTAATGTAGTCATAATGCTTACAAAGCTTGTTGTGAAAACAACTCCAAATAGAGTGAAAGATTCTCCTTCAAAGTTTCAACAACCAGACATAAATGTTTCTTACACAAAAAGAAAATATCAAGTGCAGAGAATGTCTCTGTCAGAATGCTAGTTAGGTATTTATATCTCCCATAAACGTGCACAAAGTTTAGACAAAAGTACCCCTGCAGATGCAACATGCGTCTCGCATAGTGTGCCGCAAGACAAACATGCGAGAAGCATGTCGTGCTCAGCCGCCGCACATTGTGCTTTTGCCTTCAAGCTTTCCAGAGTACTGGCACACTTTGCGTGAGCATTGTTGTGCCGCATGTTGAACATGCGAATCGCATGTTGGACTCGCATATGGCGCAACTTTTCATTTCTCTTCTTCAGAGTTCTCTGGCATACTTTGCGTGAGAACTGTTGTGCCGCATGTTGAACATGCGAGCCGCATGTTGGACTCGCATATGGCTCAACTTTTCATTTCTCTTCTTCAGAGTTCTGTCACTCTTTGCGGTATGATTGTGGAACCGCAGGCATGACATGCGATTCGCATGTTGTGCAGTGTGTTATTGTCCTATTTTGCTTCATTTTGTTCCATTATGCTTTCCAACTATCTTTTCCTACAAAATGACATAAACACACGAAAAGTAACACCAAAAGTGCTTGAAGATTTACAAAAGCTTAAGAGATTAGCATCGAATATCCCGTAATTTCACGGCACATCAACACCCCCAACTTAAACTTTTGCTTGTCCTCAAGCAACTAAAACAAAATCGAGACACAAGACAGGCGTTCAAGCATTTCAAAGACAACATTGGCTACGATGGTGATAGTGATCAGTTACAAGCATGTATTCAGGACGTTGAGTGAAACCCAAACGTTTCATTAGGTGTTGCAATGTGTTTCGCTTTAAGGGATTGTCCTCTAATGCTAAGTCGGGAAGCAATTCTTTTATCAAGTTTTGTAATCCACATGCCCTGACAAAAGACCAACGAAAGTCCCGGAATGCAAATATTCACAAGAATAAATGGGACAACAAACGAAAGAGAAGAGAACAACTCACACTCCAAGAATGTGTACAGGCACACAAATACGATGCCATAGGCTTGCCCTTTAAGTATTTCTCCACTAATGTAAACACACCTCATTTGAAATCAGTTAGGACTTGCGGGTAGTTTTGTAGGCTTCTGGTTAGGATAGGGCACAGTTTGGGTACGAGTGACTCTAAAACCTCTCGGAGCACGACACATTTCAATCAATCAAAGCACTCATCCCTTAAAACTTTTCCACCCTTTTTCTTCATCTGTTCTTTTCACCCATTAGTCTTTATATATATATATATATATATATATATATATATATATATATATATATATTAAATAACCCTTTCACCTTTTAAACGACTTTCACATTACAAATTTTTCCAACCATCACCGCCAAACTTAGGCTTTTAGCCTGTGTTTACACTTTCAAAGTACTCCGGGAGGTAGGATTCCAATAGATAGATCAAAAGAAATAAAAGGTTAAGGCTTGTAACTTGGTTGCCAGAGAAAAAGGTTAAAGGCCCAAAGAGGTTGACGAGGGAAAATATGCATCGGGTAGGCAATTTTAAGGTTTTAGTGACAATCCAAAGAAAGCCTAACATCCTTTTTCAAGCAAGGTGTCGTTTAGGATTTCGCCTTGATATACTTTCCGGGCAAGTTCTAGATCACAATTATGTACAAGACACGAATGATAAAAACCTCACACAGATAGCACATGAATTACTACATTATTTTCTAATTGCTTCCCAACCAGATCTTCGCGGCCAATACATCCTTATCACCAAACACTATGTCACTACGTGCATCATGTAAAGAAAAAGGGTTTTTTTTTTATATGCCATAACTGATTAAACTGTCACTATACAAGTCGAGTTGCTTTATACTACTTTAACCCAAAAGCTAAAAAGAAAACATAACGACAACAACACCCCCAACAAAAACCTGATTAAACTGTCACTATACAAATCGAGTTGCTTTATACTACTTTAACCCAAAAGCTAAAAAGAAAACATAACGACAACAACACCCCCCAAAAAAACAAATGCTCCTACCCCCAACAAAAATATATGCTATGTCCCCATATGCATCTACTACACAAAATCAGGAGGTAGGAAGCTCACTGAGACGCCTTAAGCGTCCGGACGAGCAGCCGGAGGAGCAGGACTCGGGACAGCCGGGATTATTTCCAATGGTGGTGTGAGGTCGGGCGATCCGCTCAAAGTCTCCCGAATGGGGTCGGAGGTGCCAATCCCACTGGCCTGTGTGGGATCATCGTCTGTGCCTACGGTCCCAAGTTGCTCCTCTATTGACCTCTGTACCCCCACCATGGTGTCTACATCTTCTCTATCAACTCCCGTACCGCCAAGGCTTTCGCGAGCTCTATCCAACCTCTGATTCTCATCATCATCCTCATACTCACCCTCATCTTCTTCTTCGGCCTCTTCTTCAGCCTCCTCGGAAGCAAGGTCGTCCTGCGGCTCAGCGGGCTTTTTGGAGAAAAGCTCTGTCGCTGAGGGTAAGATAGGGCCAATGTGGGATGGATCAAACTCCTGACTCGCTGCACGGGCCTGTGCCAGATCAGCTCGTATGGAAGGTAAGTCCTCCGTACGACCACCCTCGACTCGCTGTAAGCGAAGCTCGATCGACTGCAACCGATCATTTAATTTCTGTTGTTCTCTTTTGACCTCTTCAAGGGCTGCAACCAGTGGAGCCATGCCGCCCTCAATGGCATCCTTGATGAACCCTGGTAGCTCAGTCACCAATTTATTTACCTTAGCATCCTCAAGACGATCGACACACGCCTTCCCGGGGAAATAGGCGTCCCCCGTCGACGAAGGCGGAGAGTGGCCCTAGAAGTGGAGGGGTCGTGTCCGTGGCCGGCCGCCGGCTCACCTGAAAGCTCAGGACCCGAGTGGGCGGCAAGAACAGTTGGGCTCTGACGCGAAGTGTCCATAATGTGTGGGTCTAACTCGGTAACTGATTCCTGCGGGTGCTCAGCCTCTTTCCTCCGTCTGATCCCGGGTTCAAGTCCGGTAATGTCAATCGTTTGATCCGCTATCAAGGGTATATCAATCCTTTCGAACTGAGGGACCCCAGCTTTCCAACAAAAGGCAGTGATCATGCAAGGAAAGGGGAAAGATGTATTTTTATGATGAGCTCGTTCCTTAATCTCGTCTTTGGATGATCTCTCCCAAGTTCACCGGATACCCTGACATGAGAGAGGCGATTAGAACTGCCTTGTCGATGGAAAGCATAGTATCATTCTTAGAAGGCATAATTTTGGAGGATACGATGGACAACCATAACTTAGCTTGAAGGCTGAGGGTACTCTTGTGGATGCTAACCGCTGGGTCTATCCAGTCTGGTGTCCAGTCGAAATCACTGACGCTGCCCACTCACGATAATCAGCTGGAACTTCTTTTCTTCGAGTGTATTCAGAATAGGCAGGTGGCCATTCCCCCCTCAATTTATCTTCCCGGTGTCCACAAATGTACGAATTTATTTCCTCGGCGGAGCAGTCCACCTCAACACCTCTCACCGGCACCCAATTCATGTGATCAATTGATTTTTTGGGTTGCCGACACACTCGTTTGCTGTTAAACAGGGCCCCATAATTGGCATAAAACTCTCTTACTAACGTTTGACAGTAGTCTCCGGGAGGGTTCATGAACGATTCCCACCGCTGGGCTTCCAGTTTTTGTACCAATCCGGGATATGATGCCCGTAGCCCATTGCGGCTCACTTGTTTCTCCTCATGGAAACCTCGGGTGAGGTTACCATCCTCCTTAACCTTGCAGCAAGCATAGTATAGTGCTTTGGACCCCTCAATAGCAAATTGGATTTAATGTTCGGCCTTTCTTTGCCTCCTTGCCATATCGACATCACTCTCCGGTTCCCCTGTTGTGGCTCTAGCCGGTTGAGAGGCCCTTGGTGCATCCTGGGCTGTAGACGTCCCCTCTTCAGACTGAGGGACGTTGGTATCTGGGGCCTTCCGCTTTCGCGAACCGGCTGCTTGCTTCTCCGCTACAGGAGGGGTGTCCTTTGCTCGGTTAGTCCTTGCCATCCTGCAACCACACATGGAATACTATCTTTATGGTGTTCCGAAATGCAAATATAAGCCAAGCGGATGTAAAACCCAACAAATGAAAATGACAAAGAATTTAAGGCGCATTATGCATTGCTGTCACACTTTGCGTCACAACATGCGATTCCGCATGACTGACATGCGAGTCGCATGTTGAACCGCAAAGTGTGACATTCATGTCCCATTGTTGGTGAACCTTCTGGCACACTTTGCGATACAACTGTGACTCCGCATGTTTGACATGCGAGTCTCACTTTGTAACGCAAAGTGTGACACCTATGATTTGTCTCTCTAATTCACACCCGTTCACCTGTTCCACGTCCAACCTCGGAACTTATTCCCTTAAGAGGGTTGTCACACCGTCTATCATTGGGGAAAGCGACGAATTCGAGCGGGAATAACAAGACGGAATAAGCAATTAAGATCTTTGGGACATTTTCTCAAGCATGAAGTAGGCGATACCAATGCAAGCGACTATTCTAACTATTTCGGTTCCCCCCTAACACCTACCCAACAGGTAAACAAGAAAGCATTCATTCTTGGGTAACACCCCACATACGTGTCTAACACTGACAAGATATCCATCAATCATTGAGTGCATATTTCGGAACAAAGCAAGAAATATTTAGGTACACAGTAAGAACGACATCAATCACTGATTTCATAGGATCATCAGAGTGTATTTAGCATTAGTATCCAATTCTTACCACCTATCAGCAGGGTAAAAGAGTCTATACCTGAACTCCACAGAGAATGGAGAAATAAGGGCTTTGTTCCAAGTCAATCTTTAGAGGCACACAATCAAAGCGAATTTTCAGTTGTTGATTTGCACTAATAGCAGATGGAAGAGAGAGAGGAGGAGATAAAACGGTGGAGAGGGAGAATTGAAACTGATTGGAATACGTGGGAATCGTTTAATTTAAAAAAAAAAAGGATTGGGTCGGGTCGGGTCAGTTGACCCGCACCTCACTTACCTGTGGCACGCTTTGCGGCTAATGATGCGTCCCGCATGTTGTGTTTGCGGGACTGTAGTACAAACGCATCTTATGTCAGAGCGTGACCAATTCCACAATTCTTGTGGCAGCACTTGCGAAGTAACATGCGGTTTCGCAAGCTGAACATGCGAAGATGCAGTGACACCGCAACGTGTTTTTTTTTTTTTTTTACACTTGGGCATGTTCCCTTGATTAGTCCGCGTATAAATCCCATATATTCCAAATCACTGAAACAACAAAACAAACACATAACAACGTATATGTAAATCACAAAACAAAAACAATCAAAACATAAAAATACCAGCTTGGGTTGCCTCCCAAGAAGCGCTTGATCTTTGCGTCGCGGCACGACGTGGTGACTTTTCCTTCATGGTTCATTGAGGTAGATCTCCTCAATACTTTTTGTCTCCAACTCATTCGGGAGGCCCAAGTACTGCTTAACCCGCTATCCATTCACCTTGATACGATCTCCGTTCGGACAAGCGATTTCGATCGCTCCATGCGGGTACACTTGTGTCACTTCAAAGGGCCCGGACCATTTGGATTTCAATTTTCCAGGAAACAACCTGAGCCTTGAATTAAACAACAATACACGATCCCCGGGACTAAATTCTCTTGGCAAGATCTTTTTGTCATGAAAGTGTTTTATGCGGGCCTTGTAGAGTGAAGAGCTCACATATGCTCTAAATCAAAATTCATCGAGCTCATTAAGCTGCTCCAACCTCAAGTCTAAGGCATCACCCCATTCCAAATTCAGCTTTTTCAAGGCCCATAATGCCTTCTGTTCGAGTTCCATCGGAAGATGACAAGCTTTTCCAAACACTAATTGATAAGGAGACATGCCAATTGGGGTCTTGTAGGCTGTTCGGTATGCCCATAGAGCATCATCCAATTTCTTTGACCAATCAGTCCGGTAGCATTTACTGTTTTGGAAAGTATGCTCTTGATTTCTCTATTTGAAACTTCAACTTGGCCACTTGTTTGGGGATGATACGGGGTGGCAACTTTATGCTTGACTCCATACTTCTCAAGAAGAGTTTTGAATAATCGATTGCAAAAATGAGAGCCCCCGTCACTAATAATTGCCCTTGGAGTTCCGAACCTTGAGAAAATATACTTTTTCAAGAATGCAGTGACACTTCTTCCTTCATTGTTGGGGAGCGCGATTGCTTCCACCCATTTGGACACGTAGTCTACTACCACCATAATGTACTTGTTGCTGTAAGAGCTTACAAATAGAACCATGAAATCAATGCCCTATACATCAAACAATTCGACCTCAATCGGGGTCATCGGTAGCTCATGCCTCCTCGAGATGCCTTCATGCCTTTGATATTGATCACAAGCTTTCACAAAATCATATGCATCTTGATAGATTGTAGGTCAATAAAAGCCACTTTGTAGAACCTTAGCCGCCGTTTTTGCATTGCTATGGTGTCCACCGACCGGTGATGAGTGACAAGCTTCGATGATGGGCATCATTTCTGCTTCGGGTATGCACCTCCTTATGATGTTGTCGGTGCAAACTCTGAATAGATATAGCTCGTCCCAATAGAATTTCCGGGCATCACTCAAAAACTTCTTCTTTTGGTGAAAGTTCAAATCCACCGGGATAATGTCACTTGCATGGAAGTTAGCAAAATCGACATACCAAGGGATCATGTCATGCGATCCCGCCATTACTTGCTCATCCGAAAATGACTCATTGATTTCTAGGCCATCCAATGGACGCCCACCCTCTTCAAGACGAGACAAGTGGTCCACCACTTGATTTTCACACCCCTTTCTATCTTTGACTTCAAAGTCAAACTCTTGCAAGAGAAGGACCCAACGTATCAACCTCGATTTTGCCTCTTTCTTTGTCATGAGGTAACGTAGGGCTGTATGATCGGTGTGAACAATCACATGGGTGCCCAACAGATAAGCCCGGAACTTCTCGAAGGCAAACACAATAGCTAGCAACTCTTGTTACGCGCCGATTGTAATTCATTTGAGCCTTGTTCGAGTCTTGCTTGCGTAGTAAATTGGGTGAAAGATCTTATCAAGCACGGCCAAGAACTTGACCCATGGCAAATCCGCTTGCATCACACATTAACTCAAGGGTTGAGACGATCAAGACGATGATGATAGGAGTCGATGTGAGTCTCTCTTTCAAAGCCTCAAATGCCTTCAAACAAGCATCATCAAATACAAACTTCGACTCCTTCTCCAACAACTTGCATAGACGGTTGTCTATTTTCGAGAAATCCTTGACAAATCTTCTATGAAACCCAGCATGCCCGAGGAAACTACGAACACCTTTAACGGAAATTGGAGGGGGAAGTTTAACAATAACCTCAATTTTAACTTGATCGACTTCAAGCCCCTTTTCCGAAATCTTGTGTCCTAAGACGATGCCTTCTCTAACCATGAAGAGGCACTTCTCCCAGTTCAGAACCAAATTTGTCTCTTCACACCGTTTCAATACTTGGGCAAGATTCTGCAAGCATTCATCAAAGGAATCTCCAACCACGGAAAAATCATCCATGAAAATTTCAATGGATTCCTCAACCATATCGGAGAAAATAGACATCATGCAACGTTGAAATGTTGCGGGTGCATTACATAACCCAAAAGGCATTCTCTTGAAAGCAAAGGTCCCATAAGGACAAGTGAAGGTAGTTTTCTCTTGGTCCTCGGGGGCAATGGTGATTTGGTTGTACCCAGAATACCCATCGAGGAAGCAATAAAAATCTCTGCCTGCAAGCCTATCAAGCATTTGATCCATGAATGGCATTGGGAAGTGGTCCTTTTTGGTCCACTTATTCAGCTTCCGATAATCCATGCAAACCCGCCATCCGGTGATCTTGCGAGTGGGAATCAACTTATTTTTATCATTCGCAACCACAGTGATCCCACCCTTTTTTGGCACGCATTGAACCGGACTCGCTTGGTAAATTTGTCCCGGAAATGGGGTATACAACCCGAGCGTCTAACCAATGATTATCTCAACCTTTACAACCTCTTGCATAGGAGGATTTAATCTCCTTTGATGTTCAACGCTTGGCTCACAGTCTTCATCAAGCTGAATTTTATGAGTACAAATACCGGGTGGAATCCGCCCGAATATGACGATACTCCGCCCAACCAGCTTTTGTGTCTTCCCAAGATCACCGTCAACCTCTCTCTTTGCTCGTCCGTCAGCCAAGGCCGAGATATAATCACGAACCGATGTGTTGTTGAGTCCAAGAAACTCATACCTCAAATGAGGAGGAAGAGGTTTGAGTTCCAAAGTAGGAGGCTCGATAATTGAAGGTTTTGCAGGAGGAGCTGCTCGGTTTTCCAAGTCAAGATCGAGTCTCTTTGGATTTAGGTGGTAAGACCCCATTCCAATCAACGCATTGACCATCTCCTCAAATTCTTTTTCGTCGTCCCATTCATAACTCATCACCACCGCAGCTAACATATCACCAATATTCTCATGTTCTGTGGTTGTCTCCATTGCTTCATCAATTGTGTCAATAACCGACACAACACTCATATCCGCCGGTTGTTTCATTGTCTTGCAAATATGGAAAATGATCTCTTCATCATTCATTCTAAATTTCAGATCACCTCTTTCCACATTCAAGAGGGCACGCCCCGTGGCTAAGAATGGTCTTCCCAAGATTACGGGAACTTCAAAGTCAACTTCATAATCCAAGATCACAAAATCGGCAGGAAAAATAAATCGATCCCTTTCTTACAAGCACATCATAAAGAATACCAATGGGCCTTTCTGGGTTCTATCCGCCATAAGTAATCTCTGCATCGTGGTAGGACGGGGTGCCCAATCCCAACTTGTTGAATATAGGCAATGGCGTCAAATTGATGCTTGCTCCAAGATCGCATAAAGCTTTAGCAAACTTGTATTTACCAATGGTGCATGGGATTGTGAATGCTCCGGGATCTTTTTTTTTGTGCACCAAAGCTTTGGTGACTATTGCACTACAATGATGAGTGCCTCCCAATGATTCAATACCAGGACTCCTTCTTTTGGTCACGATATCCTTCATGAACTTCGCATAACCGGACATTTGTTCAAGTGCCTCAACCAATGGAATATTTATTGAAAGATCCTTTAATCGTTCGATGAACTTGAGAAACTTCCCATCTTCTGCTTTCTTTGCCAATCGTTGGGGAAAAGGAGGGGGAGGCCTCATAACGGGCGGTGAAGCCCTTGGTACCTCATCCGCAACTTCCTTGCTTTCCAAGGCATCAATGACTTCCGGAAGGTCCTTGTTAACCATGGGCTTTTCAATACCAGCCCGCATATTCTTTGGGTTCGCTTCTTCTTCAATAACTATGGGTTCTTCAACCGTTTTCTCTTCATCACCCAACATATTCTCTTTCACCAACGCATTTTCCCCAATTGTTTTGCCAATCCTAGTAGTAATTGCATTGCATTTATGTTCACCATCGTTCCTTAGATTTGCAACTGTGTCACTAGGGAGTGAGCCTTTCTGCCTTTGGTTTAGGATTGCCGAGATTTGGCCAAGTTGAGACTCCAATTGTTTAATGGAGGCGGAGTGTGAACTTATAACTTGACCCATGGATTTGACCTTATCTCTAGTCTCCTTGCAAAAGGTGTCGGTGGACTCCACTTTTCTCAATACCCTTGACAACATATCTTCGATTTTTGAGCTAGCAAAGTCGCTATTGGGCAGTTGACCAGAGCTTGGTTGATTTCCCTTTGGAGGGACATACGGATTTGTGCTTCGATGATTGTTGTAATTACTATTGTACCCCCCCTGATTGTTGTCACGATTATCTCTCCAATTAGAGTGACCTTGTTCTTTGTTCCAACCTCGATTCCCGAGTCTTGCCGCCAAGATCCTTGATTCGGACCTTGGTAGTTCGGACGGGAACCTCCTTCAGATTGTTGACATAACTCGCCTCCTCATCATACATTTGGAAACATTGCTCATTCGGAGGACCCCCTTCACAGGATTCTACCGCGTTCACCTTTTTGCTTCCGCCACCCATGACATGTTTTGTCAGAAGGTCCATTTGGGTGACAAGTTTGGCCATGGACTCATCTCTCTCTTCCTCCTTCTTAATCATCTCACGGGTGAGGACATGTTTGGATGAACTTCCTCCACCAACTTTCGAATCTCTAGTGTGCCATGCTTCATTAGTCTCGGTCAATGTTATATCCCGTATTTTGCACATTCGGAAAGTTTAAAATAATTGTGACAAGTTAAAGACAAGGCCATATTTTGATCTGATTCAATATATAAGTTGTTCATGAAAAATATTGATGCGGAAATATTGAGGAAGGCTAAGGGCAAAAATTGGAATGTTGGAAAATAGTTTCATGAATTACAAAAATTAGCCAAAAATAATTGGGCTTGGAAAAGAAAAAAAAAAAAGGGAATGGCCCAACAAGTGGCCGGTTGGGCCAAGGCCCAAGTGAGGCTAAAAATTAAATAAATAAAAGGGGATAATCCATCACTAAATTGTCATTTTCCTCTAGAACATTCAAGAAAAAAAAAGGAAGAAGAGAGCAACAAGAGTAAGGGGCCATTCGGCCAAGAAAGAAGAGAGAAAAAAAAAATTCAAGCCAACAAACTTTGATCCAAAAATTCCTTTCTTCTTGAATTCTTACTAAGTTCAAGGCCCTCGTCAACGTGGTATAATTATTTAAGCAAGAAAACCACTTTAGTGGCAAGTGAAAATTTTGGAAAAGGTAAGAATTCTACTCCTTTATATGTTATAGAAGGTTTATGTGCGTTGTAGTATGTAGAAATGAATGAAAAGCATGAAAATGGTGTGTTGTGGATGAGGCCGTGTGATGTTGTATTGGTGAAGGAAGATGAATTAAATTCATTTAGTATGTTAATTGTGTTGTTGTGGCCTTTGTGATGTAAATGAAAGACTAATGGTTCAAGTTGGCATGAAAATTTGTTGTAGGTTATGGTAAGAAATTATGTGATTTTAATATGGTTTTTATGTAATTATGGAAGTGGAGTTGCTAAAGTGGAATTGTGGTTGTTGTTGATGAATTTGTAAGAAGAAAAATGTGTCGTCGTAGTTTCGTTGCATTTATGGAAGTTTCGGGTGCAATATGATGTTGATGGGATTGTTTGAATATTTTGTAGATTGTTTAAAAATGCTTTTGAATTGTGTTGAATGATCTTGGACTAGTACTTGAATGTGTGATCAAATATGAATTGAATATAATTGAGACGCCGTTGAAGTTGTAGAACGAAGCTGCTAATGCTAGTATGCGTTTTGAATCGATGGTGGATATTGTTAGAATAATTGTTGGTATTGTTGTTGATATTGTGGCCGAGTTAAATTCTCGGATTTGTTGTGGTATTCTTGGCCGAGTTGAATTCTCGGGGATGGTGCATTTACAGGGGAAATGCTGCCGAAATTTCTGTAGAAAAAGTGTTGGTTGGAATCGAATTTTTAAGTGTCTATACCTAATGTTTGGTGCGCATTAATTTTGTTGTAGATTTTACGAAGTCAGAGACTTAAATTCGGATTTGCGTAGGAAGCGGGCAAGGTATGTAAGGCTCACCTCTCTTTCTTAAGGCATGATCTCTATAAATTGAACAAATGACGTATATGCATGATTTCAAAGAAATTCTTGTTCTTGGAGCCATTAGGGTGGCTAATATCTTTGACCTCCATAAGTCGTTTCATATGGTTTCGATACGTACTTATGATTCCGAAGCTCTATTGATAAGTTTCCAAGTTCGTCTACGATTTCTATTGGCCTTTTAATACGATTATACGTAGTATGGTTGGGATTATTGCATAATTGGATAAATAGCCAAGTATAAGAATTCATGTCCTTAAAATGATTTTGTAAGTATTAATGTTTCTAACTTTTGCATACAATCTTGGATCGGGCCGAACGTTCCTCGGCAATAATATAATATGCTCATGGATCGGGCTGCACGTTCCGCGGCAATATAATGTATGACGCTCTACTAGTATGCATGCATGAATCTGTTATATGTGTATATATGATATATGATGTCGGCATGATGTTCAAAGGCCTACTTGATATGTTCCTTAATTGGTATTAAAAGATAAGTGATGTAATTAATGTCTTGATTTTCAAATAATAGCATGCCCGACTATTCTATCGAGTCTTGATATACTATGATATGTACCTATGATCCCAAAAGTTATATTTGCTTTGATCTATACGACATCCGAAAGATGCCTGATATGATTATTACTTCGATTATCCAAAAATAGCTTCTAAAACGCTTATAGAACGTTCTGTACTTCAAACGTTCGTAACTTTTTCAGACTAAGTCGGGTCGACCCGAAACTTGTTTTTGAGCCTTCTGATGTCAGTAAGTGTATGTATCCATCGGGTCTTGATTTATGTGCATATGGTTTCGTATTATTCTGTTCGTGCAAGCCTCAGTTTGAATTTCACTGAGCCCGGGCCAGGACATGTTATCGTGCGCACTTCTCTGCATTATTCATCGAGTCTCTCTCACTTGCGGGCCGGGACACGTTATATGTATATGTATGTGATGATATGATGACACGGGGATGGCGGCCAGGATGGCATGTGATGACTTATCCACCGAGACCGCATGATAGAGGGCCGGGACACGTTATGTATATATGGTATATGATTCTGCCATGCATGATTCTATCCACTGAGTCCCTTAGTAAAGGGCCGGCACACGTTATATGCATACTCTATACATGATGCAAATATACATGATTCTATTCACCGAGTCCCTCACAAAAGGGCCGGGACACGTTATATGTACATATGGTATGTGATATTGATATGCCTGTCCTTACTCACCGAGTCCCTCACTAAAGGGCCGGGACACGTTGTGTATATAAGTATGTATACGTATATGTATATGACTCATGATTTGAGATATACTACTTTGTTACATAAAGGAAACGTATTGATGATTTTACACAGTTTTACTGGTTCTGTAGAGTTTCCATTTTTGACTATGATTCCCTGTTCTGTATTTCATGCCTTACATACTCGATAAATTTCCGTACTGACCCCCTTTCTTCGGGGGCTGCGTTTCATGCCCGCAGGTACAGACGCTTATTGTGATAATCCGCCAGTCTAGGGTGCCCCTTTCTGCTACTTTGGAGTGCTCCTTTGATCCGGAGCCCACACTTTTGGTATATATCTTCCCGTTGTACATATTCGTGTGTATATGACTATTCAGGGGTACGGCGGGGCCCTGTCCCGCCATATGATTCTGTTATGTTTGTTAGAGGCCTGTAGGTATATATGTGGGTCATGGGTCGTCATTGTCCGGTTATGTCTGTGATTTGCGTCTAAGCGGTACTATTTACCGCGACGCCTTGCGGCTTGTATATACAGGTATATATACATATATATGACTGCTTGTATATAACAACCTTAATATCTGTGATGATTAATATTGTGGGATATGAATAAGTTATAGATATGTCGATTCGATAAGTAGGTGTGTAAGGGTGCCCAGCTCGGGCACCAGTCACGGCCCACGGGGTTAGGTTATGACAGAAGTGGTATCAGAGCGGTTTGTCCTCGGAATGTCTACAGGCCGTGTCTAGTAGAGTCTTGTTTATCGGTGTGTTGTGCACCACATCTATAAACAGGAAGCTACAGGACATTTAGGGTGTTGCCTTTCCTTGGATCTTAGATCGTGCGATAGAAATTTGTGCTATTCGGGTGGCTCTTTTCTAACAGATTGCTATGTTTTCAGCGATGCCTCCGAGAAAAGCGACAGCCGCCTAGAAGGGCAAGTCAGTGGCAGTTGGAGAGACTATCCAGGCCCAGAGAGTTACCAGGGCCCGTGCCCAAACTATACCCGAGGTTATGCCCCAGTCAGAGGGCTCTGCTACGCCACCATTATCAGAGGAGCCTAGAGCAGCAGCCGCTGCCACTATGGATCAGGAGGCGGCTCCCCCATTAGCTCTAGAGGCTCCAGCGCCCGAGCCTCCAGCTCCTCAGCCAGGGGCGGAGGACAGGGCGATGAGAGATGCGGTACAGTTATTGACGAGGATAGTAGCAGGGCAGGCTCGCAGACGCGGGCTAGAGGGTGATGATGGTGACAGACGTGACAGTTTGAGGGTCCGTGATTTCTTGACCTGTAATCCCCCAGAGTTCTACGGGTCTCGCCGAAGAGGACCCCCAGGATTTCATCCGACAGATGCAGTGCACATTGAGGCCGGTCGGGGCTTCGGGCGAGGCCGGCGGCGCTTCCACGTAGGCTGCAGAGATGTAACGACTAATTGGTATGAGTCTTGGGAGTTGTCCAGAGGCGAGGATGCTCCTCCAGCCGTATGGGACGAGTTTGTAGCCGCCTTTCTTAGCCACTTTTTGCCCCCAGAGTTGCGGCGGGCGAGTTGACGATTTTTACGATTTGAGCAGAATGGCAGGAGTGTTCGGGAGTACAGCTTAGAGTTTGATTCTCTGGCCAGATATGCACCTACCATTGTGGCAGATATGGCTGACAGGAAGCATCGGTATGTGATAGGGTTAGACCGCTACTTGATTGACAGCTGTATGGCGATGGCGTCGTCGGCAATGGACATTTCCGATTACTGTGCTTATCGCAAGGATGGAGGACCCAGGATGTTATATCCCGTATTTCATACATTCGGATAATTCGAGAAAGTCATGGCAAGTTAAGGACAAGATCATTTTCAAGAATTATTTTAATGTACAAGTTGTTAAGAATATTGATTATGAACATTGGTGGTATGGAAATATTGGGAAAGGCCAAGGGTAAAAAGAGAAATTTACAAAATGGCCAATGGAAATAATGTGGAAGGCTAGGGGCAAAATAGTAATATTGCAAAAAGTCGAGGGGCAAAATGGAAATTTTACATAAGGTTCATGAATGTTCCAAAAGGGCCATATTGGCCATGCAAAAAGAAAAAGAAAAAGAATGAAAAATGATGACTAAATAAGTCATCTTTTCCATTAATCTAAGAAAATTCTAGAGAGGGAGGGGGCATGTGCCCCTCACATGCTTGTGAAGACTATATATATATATATGCTCATCCATCTTCTAACATAAGAAAGACTTGGGGAAAAAAAAGAAGAGAGAGAAAGAACAAACATAGGCCATTCGGCCAAGCTCTCTAATTTTTTGCCCCTTGAAATTTTGTTCCAAAAATTATTTTCTTGTGGTATTCCTACTAATCCAAGGATGCTCTTCAACATGGTATAGTTATTGAAGCAAGAATCTCTCTCTTGGTTGCAAGTTGACAACTTAGCCAAGTTGAGGAAGTGAGAAGAAAAGGTAAGAATTCAATCTTCTTTTATGTGTTATGGATGCTTGTGGATGTTGTAGTGTGGAGACATGAATGAAAAATCATGAAAATAATGTGTGTTGAGAATGTGGCCGTGTAATAGTGATATGGTCGTGCATATGTGTAGAGGAGAGAACAATGGTTCAATGATTTTATTTAGTGTTTTAGTTATTGTTGTTGAGAATTCTATGTTAACAATGAAGGTGGGATGATTCTAGTTGAAGTTGTAAGTGTTGGAGGGTTGGCCGTGAGGTGTATATGTTGTGTAGGAAAGATGAACAAATTTTTATGTAGTAATTTGATTGTTGTTGTTATGTATTTCATGATGGGAATGAGAGTTTGATAACTTAAATTGATGTTGGAATTGTTATGGGCTGATTTGGAAGCCAACGTGATCTTGGTGTCGTTTCCTTAATCTTGAGAATAATGTTGTTAATATGTGCGTTGTTGGGATAGTTCATGAATTTGGAAGTAAGAAATGCATTGAAATTGTTCCTAGGGAAGTTGGGGAGTTTTCGGGTAAAGTATGGTAAGTTGGTGGAATTGTTGAATATTGTGTTAGAATGCGTTGTGTATTGATTGTTGATGTTGTTGGTCTTATTGTTGGGATGGTTGTTGTTGTTTTGGCCGAGTTAAATTCTCGGGGTGTTGAATTTACTGAGATCTTCTTAAAATTTACGTAGACAAGTGTTGATTTAAAATTTAATTGCTAAAGGCTTATAGTTAACATTTGGTAATTGTGACCAATTGTAGATTTTGGAGGAAACGAGATTTGAGTTTGGACAAGCGTAAAAGGCAAATAAGGTATGTAAAGCTTTACCTTTCCTTCTTTTGGCATGTCTTAGGTGTGATAGGTTTGAATACGAACCTCGGGGATGACTCTACTCTTAGGAATCCGCATCTAAATTTGCCCCTTTTTCATTCAGTAGAATTGAATTAAATATGCTCTAAGTAGTTGAAAAAATAGTCTAAACATCTGTAACTTTCACAATTGGAACCGGATTGCCTTGAAACTTTCGTAGATGACTTCACAAGGCCTAATGTTCATAATTTATGTACGCCACTTCGACTTGGCCTGAGGTGGGCCCACAATGTCCCTAACTTCCATAAACGGTCTCGAATTGCTTGGAAATGGTCGTAGATGTTTTATAATGAATGATGTCCATAACGATACTTGAAAAGCATTTAATTTCTCACCACTCTGCATGTGCATACGGTTGTTAACCTTTTTATGCTAACTCAGATTTACTTGAAACGTGTTTGCGGTTTATAAATGATTTTAAGGAAGTTTGTTTTGTATTAAAGAAAACATAAAGTTGACTTTTCAAAACCACTCCGAAGGGGGTGTGAGATTTTATTATTTAAACATTTAAAAACCACTCCGAAGGGGGTGCGAGATTTTATTATTTAAACTTTTCAAAATCACTCCGAAAGGGGTGCGAGATTTTATTATTTAAACTTTTCAAAACCACTCCGACGGGGGTGCGAGATTTTCGAGCCTAACTATTGGATGATTTCATGACGTGACTAAGTGGGCTATATGATATATGGCCTCAGCTTGTGCCTGAGCGAGCTATGGCCTCAGCCTATGCCTGAGTGTGCTATGGCCTCAACTTATGTCTGAGTGTGCTATTTAACACATGGCCTTGGTTTATGTTATGGATCTTTCCAAGATTTTCATGCATTTGCATATTTGCATATATGCCCGAAGGGGCCATGATTATTATTATGCCGGAAGCGGCATGCCTGAAGGGGCCATGATTATTATTATGCCGGAAGCGGCATGCCCGAAGGGGCCATGAGTATTATTACGCCGGAAGCGGCATGCCCGAAGGGCCGTCGTGCATGGCCGAAGCGATCCGTCCGAAGGGACTATTGTGATACCATATTTAGATTGTGCATTCTAGAATTTGTGTATTCTGTATTTATATTGTGTAAGTTTAAAGAAGGTGTGTTCACTCGCATTATTTACTTACGGATTGTTCTAAGACCCCGTGTACACCTTCTTCCAGCGAGGGCTGCAGGTATTGGGTTTGATTGAGATTTCTTCTCTCCTAGTTTAAGCGATGATTATTATTTGTTACCGCTTTACATACTCAGTACATAATCCGTACTGACCCTCCTTCTTCGGGGGCTGCGTTTCATGCCGCGCAGGTACTCCCAGATGATTAGCAGCCATTATAGAAGATGCTCCAGCTAGATTGGCAGCTCCATTTGCTCTTGAGTGTTCGCGAGTCGAGTTTGTATGATATGCTTTTACGGACGGATGTTAGAGACTTTGCAGACAGCGTCGTGGGTGTTGGTTGTCAGTCTGTAAGCGGCTCCGTCAGCCGATACGTCATATGTGTTGGTTCTGTCTGACTACAAATTTTATGTAATTTAAAGACAACGAAAAGAAATGTTTCTGAAAGTTATATTTTGCATTTTATCTTTATTAGGAAGAAAAAAAAATTTACGTGCGTAATAAGAGTCTGTGGGTTCGCTCGGCTCCGGATGTGGGGTCGGGTGCCCATCACACCCTAGTAAGGTCGGGGTGTGACAGACACAGAGAGAATCAGTCGGGTAGAGATCGTGATAGGAGACAGCCCAAGAGGGCTAGATCAGCTGGGTATTCTGGGGAGTTTCGAGGCGGACAGCCTCAACAGTATGTTAGAAAGTCTCCTCAGCCAGCACGAAGTGCACCCCCACAGCCTACCGGTGAGAGATTTGATAGCATCGGGTATTCAGGAGCTGGTCAAAGCTCTAGGGTTTCGGATTCGCAGGCAAGTAGAGAGGTCAGCCAGACGAGGCTGTCTATGCCGCAGTGTCCTCGGTGCGGCAAGCGCCATCCGGGGGAATGTCGTCTCGCCACCGGTCCCTGTTTTTCTTGTGGCCGCCAGGGCCATGTTATGAGGGA
Source organism: Lycium ferocissimum (assembly GCF_029784015.1). Classification (NCBI taxonomy): domain Eukaryota; kingdom Viridiplantae; phylum Streptophyta; class Magnoliopsida; order Solanales; family Solanaceae; genus Lycium; species Lycium ferocissimum. The sequence continues at coordinate 9,944,265 of NC_081344.1, read as the reverse complement.
GTGCCCATTTATAGGTGGTCCAGGTGGTTCAGCCCAGCTCACCGGATCAGTTGCTGGATCGTCTTCCCCTTCTGTAGCTATGCGGCCGACACCGGCAGGTCGCGGTAAGAGGTCGAGGCGGAGTTCCCGGTTCTAGCGGTCCTTCGAACCGCACATATGCTTTGGCCAGTCGACAGGACCCGGAGGCGCCACCAAACGCGGATAAAGGTATGTTAATGTTCTTTTCCCGAAATGTATATGCATTGACAGGTCTAGGCTCTATTTCGTGATATTTTCCCCTCCTAATCACTAATAGAATTGGGACAAGACCCAAATTGATAGGACCGTTTGAGATAGTTATTCATACGGATAAAAAGTGAATGTTGAGAATTTAAAAGGCTAATTTGGTAATTACATAATCAAAAAAATGAACGACCCTCTCTAGATCGGAGTGGGACTCGCTACGAAAACTTTTCAAAAATTGTTAAGGCACCGACTTGCCTTAAAGTGCGTGATAAAGGTTGTGCGGGGTGGTGGATGCAATAATACCGACATTAACGCATCGAAATGCACTGAAGTTTCGAGGTTAAGCGTGCTAAGGCCAGAGCAATTTTAGGATGGGTGACCCCCTAGGAAGTACACCAAAAATTTTCATAAATGTAAATATAAAAGACAGATGGGAAATCTGGGGTAACCTAAAGGAAATTAGAATGTGCCAAACGGCTACAAAGTGATACTAGCTTCTCAAATGTAAAATCACTAGGATCCCCTTTATTTTACCATGTATACTGAGGTCCCAAAGCAGATATTGCTATTAGTCCCGACTCATTGATAAAGTTCTTCAAATCCCTTGCTCCCGGTTTTGACCGGTTCGAAAGGACCAGAGCGGATGTCTATTCAATAGATTTGTTCGACCTTTCTTTCATTTAGTTTGAACCACCCGAAACAAAAGAAAAATCAGGCTAGGAGATGACTCGTAATCGATCCGGCTGTTGGACCCTGGCGTGCTACGCTATTTGATCGAGATTCGAAATACCCTTCCTCGCCGCCACCTTCCTTCAGAGGTAGCCCGACCTAAATAGGTCGAGTAGGCTAAGGCAGACTAGGCCGGTGAAGAAAAAGAAAGCACAACACAGTTCTGAAATCAGAGTAAGTCTGAATAGCGTTGGGAAATATTTTGTGAGCAAAATGGTAGTAAATGCATAAGTATGCATATGATATCCCGTTTATGACTGTACCGACCGACAGGTGGGCCCCAGCAGTCAGTGTTGCGATATAGGAAAGACATTGATTGAACAGAATTTAAGAGACAAAGCGAAAGATATGGTACAGATGGTACAAGTAGACTGATACTGGTTCCACCACTAGTTAAGGCTGGAAAGTCTTGGTACAACGATGTTCGGGAATAGAAAGAAAGTGAGTGCGTAAGAGGGGATAGCAATGGTAACGTTTGGAAAAAGGTTGAAGGAAGGAAAGAGACCTCCCCGGAGTATTATGAGACCCCATAAGGTCAGTTGAACATTCGAGGACGAATGTTCTAAAGGGGGGGAGGATGTTATATCCCGTATTTTGCACATTCGGAAAGTTTGAAATAATTCTGACAAGTTAAAGAGAAGGCCATATTTTGATCTGATTCAATATATAAGTTGTTCATGAAAAATATTGATGCGGAAATATTGAGGAAGGCTAAGGGCAAAAATTGGAATGTTGGAAAATAGTTTCATGAATTACAAAAATTAGCCAAAAATAATTGGGCTTGGAAAAGAAAAAAAAAGGGAATGGCCCAACAAGTGGCCGGTTGGGCCAAGGCCCAAGTGAGGCCAAAAATTAAATGAATAAAAGGGGATAATCCATCACTAAATTGTCATTTTCCTCTAGAACATTCAAGAAAAAAAAAAGGAAGAAGAGAGCAACAAGAGTAAGGGGCCATTCGGCCAAGAAAGAAGAGAGAAAAAAAAAATTCAAGCCAACAAACTTTGATCCAAAAATTCCTTTCTTCTTGAATTCTTACTAAGTTCAAGGCCCTCTTTAACGTGGTATAATTATTTAAGCAAGAAAACCACTTTAGTGGCAAGTGAAAATTTTGGAAAAGGTAAGAATTCTACTCCTTTATATGTTATAGAAGGTTTATGTGCGTTGTAGTATGTAGAAATGAATGAAAAGCATGAAAATGGTGTGTTGTGGATGAGGTAGTGTGATGTTGTATTGGTGAAGGAAGATGAATTAAATTCATTTAGTATGTTAATTGTGTTGTTGTGGCCTTTGTGATGTAAATGAAAGACTAATGGTTCAAGTTGGCATGAAAATTTGTTGTAGGTTATGGTAAGAAATTATGTGATTTTAATATGGTTTTTATGTAATTATGGAAGTGGAGTTGCTAAAGTGGAATTGTGGTTGTTGTTGATGAATTTGTAAGAAGAAAAATGTGTCGTCGTAGTTTCGTTGCATTTATGGAAGTTTCGGGTGCAATATGATGTTGATGGGATTGTTTGAATATTTTGTAGATTGTTTAAAAATGCTTTTGAATTGTGTTGAATGATCTTGGACTAGTACTTGAATGTGTGATCAAATATGAATTGAATATAATTGAGACGCCGTTGAAGTTGTAGAACGAAAGTCGCTAATGCTAGTATGCATTTTGAATCGATGGTGGATATTGTTAGAATAATTGTTGGTATTGTTGTTGATATTGTGGCCGAGTTAAATTCTCGGATTTGTTGTCAGGTATTCTTGGCCGAGTTGAATTCTCGGGGATGGTGCATTTACGGGGGAAATCTTTGCCGAAATTTCTGTAGAAAAAGTGTTGGTTGGAATCGAATTTTTAAGTGTCTATACCTAATGTTTGGTGCGCATTAATTTTGTTGTAGATTTTACGAAGTCAGAGACTTAAATTCGGATTTGCGTAGAAAGCGGGCAAGGTATGTAAGGCTCACCTCTCTTTCTTAAGGCATGATCTCTATAAATTGAACAAATGACGTATATGCATGATTTCAAAGAAATTCTTGTTCTTGGAGCCATTAGGGTGGCTAATATCTTTGACCTCCATAAGTCGTTTCATATGGTTTCGATACGTACTTATGATTAGAAGCTCTATTGATAAGTTTCCAAGTTCGTCTACGATTTCTATTGGCCTTTTAATACGATTATACGTAGTATGGTTGGGATTATTGCATAATTGGATAAATAGCCAAGTATAAGAATTCATGTCCTTAAAATGATTTTGTAAGTATTAATGTTTCTAACTTTTGCATACAATCTTGGATCGGGCCGAACGTTCCTCGGCAATAATATAATATGTTCATGGATCGGGCTGCACGTTCCGCGGCAATATAATGTATGACGCTCTACGAGTATGCGTGCATGAATCTGTTATATGTGTATATATATGATATATGATGTCGGCATGATGTTCAAAGGCCTACTTGATATGTTCCTTAATTGGTATTAAAAGATAAGTGATGTAATTAATGTCTTGATTTTCAAATAATAGCATGCCCGACTATTCTATCGAGTCTTGATATACTATGATATGTACCTATGATCCCAAAAGTTATATTTGCTTTGATCTATACGACATCCGAAAGATGCCTGATATGACTATTACTTCGATTATCCAAAAATAGCTTCTAAAACGCTTATAGAACGTTCTGTACTTCAAACGTTCGTAACTTTTTCAGACTAAGTCGGATCGACCCGAAACTTGTTTTTGAGCCTTCTGATGTCAGTAAGTGTATGTATCCATCGGGTCTTGATTTATGTGCATATGGTTTCGTATTATTCTTTTCGTGCAAGCCTCAGTTTGAATTTCACTGAGCCCGGGCCAGGACATGTTATCGTGCACACTTCTCTGCATTATTCATCGAGTCTCTCTCACTTGCGGGCCGGGACACGTTATATGTATATGTATGTGATGATATGATGACACGGGGATGGCGACCAGGATGGCATGTGATGACTTATCCACCGAGACCCGCAATAGAGGGCCGGGACACGTTATGTATATATGGTATATGATTCTGCCATGCATGATTCTATCCACTGAGTCCCTTAGTAAAGGGCCGGCACACGTTATATGCATACTCTATACATGATGCAAATATATACATGATTCTATTCACCGAGTCCTACGCTGCGTGTCGGGACACGTTATATGTACATATGGTATGTGATATTGATATGCCTGTTCTACTCACCGAGTCCCTCACTAAAGGGCCGGGACACGCGTGTGTATATAAGTATGTATACGTATATGTATATGACTCATGATTTGAGATATACTACTTTGTTACATAAAGGAAACGTATTGATGATTTTACACAGTTTTACTGGTTCTGTAGAGTTTCCATTTTTGGCTATGATTCCCCGTTCTGTATTTCATGCCTTACATACTCGATAAATTTCCGTACTGACCCCCTTTCTTCGGGTCGCGTTTCATGCCCGCAGTACGTACGCTTATCGTGATGATCCGCCGCCCAGTGGTGCCCCTTCGCTACTTTGAGTGCTACTTTGATCCGAGCCCACACTTTTGGTATATATATCTTCCCGTTGTACATATTCGTGTGTATATGACTATTCGGGGGTACGGCGGGGCCCTGTCCCGCCATATGATTCTGTTATGTTTGTTAGAGGCCTGTAGGCATATATGTGGGTCATGGGTCGTCATTGTCCGGTTATGTCTGTGATTTGCGTCTAAGCGGTACTATTTACCATGACAGCCTTAACGGCTTGTATATACAGGTATATATACATATATATGACTGCTTGTATATAACAACCTTAATATCTGTGATGATTAATATTGTGGGATATGAATAAGTTATAGATATGTCGATTCGATAAGTAGGTGTGTAAGGGTGCCCGGCCGGGCACGATCACGGCCCACGGGGTTAGGTTATGGCGTAAGTGGTATCGAGCGGTTTGTCCTCGGAATGTCTACGGGCCGTGTCTAGTAGTCTTGTTTATCGGTGTGTTGTGCACCACATCTATAAACAGGAAGCTACAGGACATTTAGGGTGTTGCCTTTCCTTGGATCTTAGATCGTGCGATAGAGCTGTGCTATTCGGGTGGCTCTTTTCTAACAGATTGCTATGTTTTCAGCGATGCCTCCGAGAAAAGCGACAGCCGCCTAGAAGGGCAAGTCAGTGGCAGTTGGAGAGACTATCCAGGCCCAGAGAGTTACCGGGGCCGTGCCCAAACTATACCCGAGGTTATGCCCTAGTCGGAGGGGCTGCGCTACGCCACCATTATCGAGCCTAGAGCGGCCGGCCGCCACTATGGATCGAGAGGCGGCTCCCCCCATTGGCCTCCCAGAGTCCAGCTCCCGGCGCCGGCAGCCTCCTCCTCGGCCAGGGCGGAGGACGCGGCGATGAGAGACGCGTACGCTATCGACGAGGATGGCAGCGCGCGAGCTCGCGAGACGCGGGGTAGAGGGTGATGATGGTGACGGACGGGCGATGTTCGAGGGTCCGTGATTTCTTCGACCTCGTAATCCCCGAGTTCACGGGTCCTAAGCCTCCGCGGACCCCCGAGTTTCATCCGCCGGATGCGCGCACGGTGAGGCGGTCGGGCTTCGTAGAGGCCCGAGTACGTCGAGAGTCGGCTTCGCATGAGCTGCGAGATGTAACGACTAATTGGTATGAGTCTTGGGAGTTGTCCAGAGGCGAGGATGCTCCTCCAGCCGTATGGGACGAGTTTGTAGCCGCCTTTCTTAGCCACTTTTTGCCCCCAGAGTTGCGGCGGGCGAGAGTTGACAGATTTTTACAGCTGAGGCAGAATGGCAGGAGTGTTCGGGAGTACAGCTTAGAGTTTGATTCTCTGGCCAGATATGCACCTACCATTGTGGCAGATATGGCTGACAGAAAGCATCGGTATGTGATAGGGTTAGACCGCTACTTGATTGACAGCTGTATGGCGATGGTGTCGCAGACTGGCATGGACATTTCCCGGTTACAGGCTTATGCGCAAGGGATGGAGGACCGACACTGTTATATCCCGTATTTCATACATTCGGATAATTCGAGAAAGTCATGGCAAGTTAAGGATAAGATCATTTTCAAGAATTATTTTAATGTACAAGTTGTTAAGAATATTGATTATGAACATTGGTGGTATGGAAATATTGGGAAAGGCCAAGGGTAAAAAGAGAAATTTGCAAAATGGCCAATGGAAATAATGTGGAAGGCTAGGGGTAAAATAGTAATATTGTAAAAAGTCGAGGGGCAAAATGGAAATTTTACATAAGGTTCATGAATGTTCCAAAAGGGCCATATTGGCCATGCAAAAAGAAAAAAAAAAGAATGAAAAATGATGACTAAATAAGTCATCTTTTCCATTAATCTAAGAAAATTCTAGAGAGGGAGGGGGCATGTGCCCCTCACATGCTTGTGAAGACTATATATATATATATGCTCATCCATCTTCTAACATAAGAAAGACTTGGGGAAAAAAAAGAAGAGAGAGCAAGAACAAACATAGGCCATTCGGCCAAGCTCTCTAATTTTTGCCCCTTGAAATTTTGTTCCAAAAATTATTTTCTTGTGGTATTCCTACTAATCCAAGGATGCTCTTCAACATGGTATAGTTATTGAAGCAAGAATCTCTCTTGGTTGCAAGTTGACAACTTAGCCAAGTTGAGGAAGTGAGAAGAAAAGGTAAGTTAATTCAATCTTCTTTTATGTATTATGGATGCTTGTGGATGTTGTAGTGTGGAGACATGAATGAAAAATCATGAAAATAATGTGTGTTGAGAATGTGGCCATGTAATAGTGATATGGTCGTGCATATGTGTAGAGGAGAGAACAATGGTTCAATGATTTTATTTAGTGTTTTAGTTATTGTTGTTGAGAATTCTATGTTAACAATGAAGGTGGGATGATTTAGTTGAAGTTGTAAGTGTTGGAGGGTTCGTGAGGTGTATATATGTTGTGTAGGAAAGATGAACAAATTTTTATGTAGTAATTTGATTGTTGTTGTTATGTATTTCATGATGGGAATGAGAGTTATATAACTTAAATTGATGTTGGAATTGTTATGGGCTGATTTGGAAGCCAACGTGATCTTGGTGTCGTTTCCTTAATCTTGAGAATAATGTTGTTAATATGTGCGTTGTTGGGATAGTTCATGAATTTGGAAGTAAGAAATGCATTGAAATTGTTCCTAGGGAAGTTGGGAGTTTTCGGGTAAAGTATGGTAAGTTGGTGGAATTGTTGAATATTGTGTTAGAATGCGTTGTGTATTGATTGTTGATGTTGTTGGTCTTATTGTTGGGATGGTTGTTGTTGTTTTGGCCGAGTTAAATTCTCGGGGGTGTTGAATTTACAGGGGAGATGCTGCCGAAATTTCTGTAGACAAGTGTTGATTTAAAATTTAATTGCTAAAGGCTTATAGTTAACATTTGGTAATTGTGACCATCCTCTATTAATTTTCTTTTGATTTTGAGCTTGAGGAAATAGTTGGGGAAAAAGGGGAAGAAGAAGAGAAAAAATGAAATGAAAACTGACTAAATAAAGCTACTCACACGCCACTAGCGTGTATCACACTCACCATGCCAAGTCAGCGAAAAGTGTCTAAATGACACATTTTGGCCCTACCTCAAGTGTCTAAATGGAGCAAAGGACACTTGATCTGTTCAAGTGAAAATCTTGATGATCACGTGGGCCATCGATGGGTTTGGTATCTTGATGACCACGTGGGGCCATCGATGGTTTGGGAATCCGCGACTTAAGTAGCACAAAAAAAGAAAAGTTGAACCAAAGTAGTACAGAAAAAAAAAAGCACATAAATAGGATTCACGCATGAAATTCATGCGTTAAAGGACCAACTTGCAATAATACGATATACAACTTTCACACATGAAATGTTCTCCTTTCACGCATTAATTTCATGCGTGAAAGAAGCACAGTTTTTTTTTTTTTTTGGGTGTTGCCTTTCAAATCACATTTTTTTCTATACTTTGGGCAAAGATTAGTCATGTTTCAAAACCCCAAAATATCAATATTTTATATAAAACTTAATATCTTTTTTTGCGTACAATAATGTCGGCTCATTACATCAAGTCCACCTAAACGTTTGAATCGCCGTTTTAGGGGTTCTAAAGTGCCCCGAAGTAAGTTTTGAAACTTGTCTATTTATAGGGTTTTGATTTAAGTGTTTTATTATATTTGAATGTACAAATATAAATATTTGATTAATAATAATTCATCCAATACGAGAGGTTTATACTAATTTAAAAATAATTCATTCCATGTAATTACAATACTAATTCAAAGTAATACAATAATAAATTACAATAATAATACAATTTTCAAGTTCTAGAGATTCTATTACTTCGAGACGTGCTTGTACTACCACGGCCTTGTTGCCCACAGGAACGCTTGTCATGGCCATATTGCTTACAGGTAGAGCACTTGCGAGAATAAGTTCTTTCACTAACATCCATTTGATTGGGTCTACGACTTCGTGAGTTAATGCCCAATTTCCTGATGTAATCCTTATTAGCAACCATCGAAAACGGCTCGTTTGGCCAATAAGCTTCAATACCAAGTGGGTGGAATTGGCTGGAATATGCTCTAAGGTAGCTTGTGGACCTTGTATTCCCCGCCACATAAGTTGTTACCGTTTTTCTCATTCTCTGAAGACTTGACAGCATGAGAACACGGCATGTGATACGTTTGCCACTTACCGTGTAAGTGCATGTTCTTGCCTCATAAACGTTATGCACGTTTCCACCCTACCGTTGTGATAACCCGTCCTAACTTCATAGACATGTCGAATTGGGTCATACTCGGTCATTTGGTGGTGCTCACATTTTTTTCTATAATGCTCCATAATTTTGAAGGGCTTTGGCATCCATGTCCCGCCGTCGGCTAATATCGCTCTAGCTTGCCTTGTCCTAACAACAAATCGCTCCACAATGGCCCATTTTCGTTGTTGATGCTCCATCGCAGCCCCCCACATCAATTTATTTAGAGTGCCATTGTGAAACGTTGATTGCAAATTTGCCTTCAAGTGCCTTAAACAATAGCGATGGTAAACAAAGGGAGGCTGCCACCCTGGTAAATTAGCCATATTGTGCAATATGCCTTTATGACGATTAGACAACACGCATATGCCGGTACGATCCTTAATAACATGAGTTTTCAAATGGGTCAAAAAGATCCCCCATGTGTCGTTGCTCTCGTTAGCGGCAATTGCGAAAGCAAAAGGAAATATTGACCCATTGGCATCCATTCCTATTGCAATTAGGAGCTTGATGTCGTAGGCACCATATACATGCGTACCATCTATGGATATCCTTTGGTCGGCGGTGAGCAAAACCATCAATGCATGGTTTGAATGTCCAAAATACGAAGTTGAAGATTTTACCCTCTATAAGCCGCCACTCTACAACGGTACCATTATTAAAATGTTGTAGAGGCATTGCCATATACAACGCGCAATTGACAAGAAGTATGCCAATTTCCAAAGACCATCTCAAAAGCGCGTTTACGCCCGAGAAATCCCTTTCTGTTGCTTATAGTTTTACTATATATGGTTTGAACGTTTCGAATACAATCTTTGATGGGGATCCTGCACAAGTTTAAACAAACAACATTTAGTAATTGATCTTTTAATCGATATAAGACATATAATGTACTAGGTAGGATAAGTTACCTTGGCGTTTCAGCAACGTCCTTAAGTAATACTTGAGCAATCATGTTTGTATCTAAATTATAATGATCTGCTCGATTTTCTTCCATATCACAAGTGTGTCTTTCGCGGAATTTTGTGATAGCCCACATACCATCAGGCTTAACAATTCCCCGAAGCAACCACTCACAGCCTTGATACCGTCATTTACAAACTAGTCTCCATATCTTTGAGGTTGAAAGATCAACCTTAAACTCCCTCAGGTCCTTAAAACAATAAATTTTGACAGCCCGTTGCAACGCCTTTTTGGATGCGAACAACATTCTCTTTGCAAGGTAGCATCGATCTTTGTTGAGATCCTTTGGTTCAATCCAGGTTTTTTGGCGACTATCATCATCTTCTCTTGTGAAGACAAATGCATCATCACGACCCCGTTTTGTCAAGATAAGGGATATTATTAGAATGCTACTGAATTGGGCTTTCAGAAGTTGGGTTTTCAGCCTTCGGTGGTGGTGCATTGGTTCTTGTTGGTTTTGGCTTTGAGGAATATTGTTGGTCATACCAACTTGAACATCATCATCATCATCTCCATCATCGGTTACCTCTGCATTATTAGCTAGTTCATCGTCATCACTTGATGATGACTCATAATAATTAGGAAAATCTTCATTATCAAGTGCATTCATCCTCCTACACGAAAAGTAACATATTTTAAATACCAACATCATATATATATTCATATATATATATATATATATATGTATATATATATTCACATATATATATATATATATGTATATATATATATTCACATATGTATATATATATATATATATACGTATAATTTAATATCAAGGTGATGAACTTACCGTCGTTCATAAAGATCGGTCATGGTGTGGAGATTGATCAACTCCACCGAACTGAGAGGATTGACCAACATCCATATTTGGTACCACTGGCGAGTTTTGAGAATAGTTCCTATAAAGATTTTAAAACTGGTTATTGACCAATTCATACAACAAACACGTGCTATAATATGAAAAATTCATATTTACCAATTTTCATTGTAAGCTTGATTAAATTGCTGGCTTAGATTTTCCAGCGGCACTTGACCACTCAAAATGTCTCCATAAGAACTAAAGTTCCCATAAGTGTTACCATGAATAGGTCAGACTTGAGGGGACTTCTTTCGAGGTATCTTTTCAACATACATCTCAAGAACATTAATGAATACTAAACCACGATATTCTTCCGGCGATCCCAAATAATCACTCAAAGATTCATCATCGTTGATATTGTGCATGCCATAACGCACTACACCGTTTGATATTGTTTGTGGATATCTGCCAGTTATTGAGATTCCAAACTCAGTGGGTGTAGTTTTCATTCTTTCGTGCATGTAGTGTTTCATAATCTAAAGTTGTTGAAAATTTAACATGGGCATTTGGTTTGGTACTATAACGAATGGAGTAATTGTCCTCGACGATATCTCCACCCCAAAATAGTGAAACCTTAACAGTTGAAGCATTCTGAGACATTTTTTCTATGAAGTTTGATTTTTTTTTTTAATGACTTGTAAGACTTAGAAGTTGATGAGTTTTTCACTCGTCAAGCCTTCAAGTTAAATAGACCACTCAAAATTGTAATGCGTGGTAGATTGCGCATTAAAATGGTGCGCAATACAAGTCGTGTTAAAACGGTCAAATAATGCGGAACGTATTGTCAAATCATGCCTTTATGTGTCATAGATTCTGAAATTGACATTGCGCATTAAAATGGTGCGCAATACAAGTCGTGTTAAAACGGTCAAATAATGCACCAACGTATTGTCAAATCATGCCTTTATGTGTCATAGATTCCTGAAATTGACATTGCGCATTAAAATGGTGCGCAATACAAGTCGTGTTAAAACGGTCAAATAATACAGCAACGTATTGTCAAATCATGCCTTTATGTGTCATAGATTCCTGAAATTGACATTGCGCATTAAAATGGTGCGCAATACAAGTCGTGTTAAAACGGTCAAATAATGCAGCAACGTATTGTCAAATCATGCCTTTATGTGTCATAGATTCCTGAAATTGACATTGCGCATTAAAATGGTGCGCAATACAAGTCGTGTTAAAACGGTCAAATAATGCAGCAACGTATTGTCAAATCATGCCTTTATGTGTCATAGATTCCTGACACTTAGATTGCGCATTAAAATGGTGCGCAATACAAGTCGTGTTAAAACGGTCAAATAATGCAGTAACGTATTGTCAAATCATGCCTTTATGTGTCATAGATTCTTGACACTTAGATTGCGCATTAAAATGGTGTGCAATACAAGTCGTGTTAAAACGGTCAAATAATACAGCAACGTATTGTCAAATCATGCCTTTATGTGTCATAGATTCCTGACACTTAGATTGCGCATTAAAATGGTGCGCAATACAAGTCGTGTTAAAACGGTTAAATAATGCAGGGATGAGGTGTGACTTTCACGCACAAAATCTGTGCGTGAAAGGTAAGTTTAGTGTTACGCTTTCACGTATAGTTTTTATGCGTGAAAGTTTGCTGCTGATTTTCACTTTCGCGCATAGCTTTTGTGCGTGAAAGTTAATTCTGTACCTGCAATAAACTTTTTACAGACTTGTTTTTTTTTTTTTTTTAAACCTATTAAAATCACGTTTTTTTTTCATACGTTGCACGAGTTATTATTAAGATAACTAATTATCATTAAAAAAATAATAACATAAAATATACACTTTATTTATAACATTCACAATCTCAGGTCCCACAAGTGGGAGCCTTTAGAGTTCGGCTAGGCCTAAGGCTAACCCCCCACCACCACCACCATCATCTCCATCCCTCTTCCTCCTCTTAATCTGTATATGCTCTATGGTATGATCATTCTTGCTTCCCTTCCTTCCCTTCTTTCGACCCGGACTTCCCCGGTTCATAACATGTTTTCTATGAGAAACGACGGTGGGCGGTGGGACCGGTTCATAACATGGCTCCTCGTCAATCTCATTAGGTGATGGGTCCACAGGCGCAGAGGAATGAACCTGAAATAACATATAAACAATTTAATTTAGATTTATTCTAAAACGAACCTGAAATAATTATTTTATTTCATTGTAAAAATCGAACCTGTGTGTCGACGGCCTCCTGAGATGCCTGGTGAGAGGGCTCCTGAGCTGGCTCCTCAACGATCTCTTGAGTGGGGCCCGGTGCAGGAGATGGGTCCACAGGTGCAGATGAATGAATCTGAAATAACATATAAACAATTTAATTTAGATTTATTCTAAAACGAACCTGAAATAATTATTTTATTTTATTGTAAAAATCGAACCTGTGTGTCGACGGCCTCCTGAGATGCCTGGTGAGAGGGCTCCTGAGCTGGCTCCTCAACGATCTCTTGAGTGGGGCCCGGTGCAGGAGATGGGTCCACAGGCGCAGAGGAATGAATCTGAAATAACATATAAACAATTTAATTTAGATTTATTCTAAAATGAACATGAAATAATTATTTTATTTTATTGTAAAAATCAAACCTGTGTGTCGACGGTCTCCTGAGATGCCTGAGCAGCCCCCAGAGCAGGAGATGCAGATGGTGCCGTATCAAACACGAACTCCTCGAACATGGAGTCGTCAAAGTGTATCTGTAGGCCACCCTGTAAATCACGAACTGGCCGCTCACCCTGTGGATCACGAACTGGTGGATGTGGAAATGAAGGCCAGGGCACATAATCTGAAAAAAGGTACGCATATACGCGTAGGTTCGTGAAGTCGACGGCCGGGAATGAAAAGTCGATGGGATATCTGTAGTCGCCGGCTGGTAAGAACTCGGTGGGATATCTGAAGTCGCCTCATCACCTCTGCCAGCCCTACCACCTCTACGACGGCTACGAACTCCTCTGCGACCACGACCACCTCGCCCCCCTCAGCGGGGCGCGGAACACGCTCACGAAGACGCTCAAAGTCATGCTGTCTCGTTCATACCGCCTCGGCAAGCTCAATCATCCGTGCTGCATACTCCGCCGTCTCGGGGGCCTCCATACGGGCAGTGCTCTCATAGCGCATCATCTGAACGGTCCGTACCAGCGCCTCGTACGCTCCTGCGAGAGCTACATATCCCAGGCCATCTGGACGACGCCTAGAGGGGTTGCCAATAATGATGCGAGTGATCCGCATGTACCACTCCATGTACACATGGATCGGAGTATCATGTCCGACCACTGCTAGGCTCGTCATCCTCACATCCTAACTCTGGACCTGCTGCTGCATATATAGTCGCCATGCATCATCGACGCCCGCACGCTCGTCCCTCGCATGGTGGTCATGCTCCCAAACCGTAGCCGCGGGTATATTCTGTACATACCAAAACTGCCGTAACACGCGGTCGGGCGCGTGATACTCAACGATATCCATATGTATCAATGGACACCGCGACATCCACATGTGCTGACCAGCCCTACAAAACGCCGGCAGCTGATCCAAAATATGATCATACGGCGTCCATATAAAAGCCTGTAAAAAGAATTGAACTAGTTAGCAATAAAAGACTAAAATAGTAGCTATGTGGTCTAGCGTGTGGATCTAAAATATGAACATACCGTCTGTGCCGTCATGCGGTCTAGCTGATCCCTAAACGGGAGAAGGCTGTGATGAGTCTCTGCACGTCGGCATACGCCTCACGACCATCTCCGCGCGTATGGCATCGGCACGCAAGAAGAGGGGCCGGGAGGATGAGCCGGTATAGGCCGAAAAGGTCTCAACCTAGTCCACACCCATATCCGATATAGTCATTTACAAAACATTTTATCGGTGTCGTTTTAAAAAATATATTTTGTGTTTAATTACACGTACTTAAATATATCACCCGAAGCGAGCGAGCAAAATGCGGTGACCTCTACCCTCGTGCCCATAGAACATCGGCAGTAATCTCGATACATGTAGCCCAGCACAGCAACGCCCCAACTATAGCATCCTAGCTCGGCAAGATCGTCGATATACCGAAGATACCTCAAGCTCAAATGCGAACCCGAAGTGTTCGGGAACAGGATGGCCCCGAATATGACGAGTAGGTATAGACGCGCGCGTCGGTCAACACGCCCGAGGCGTGTCCTCTCCAATCGGATGTTGCATGTCCGCGAGGCGCAAGCGAGCGTAAAGGGCCGATAATAAAAGCCGACTCGGCCGAAATATGACCATCCGTAGCCGCAAAACCGGCGAGCCTAGTCAACTCATCGCAAGGTGGCGCACGAGGGGGCTCCTCAATATACAATGGGCGTCCATCAACCCGTAGCCCATAAATGACCTCACATCCCGGGCGGTAATGGTAGCCTCACCGGCGCGAGATGAAATGTGTGCCTCTGGGTCGCCACCTCGCAATCAATGCCGTCACTAGCGACCTATCGTGCTGTACCCGACCAACTTCGACGCACCGGTAGATACCGCCTCGTCGTAGTATATTCAGGACACGAGGATGTGGGGGGTGAGCAGCTAAGATCTCCCATGCTGAGTCCCCTAACCGTGTACGAACCTGAGACTCAGGCTGCAGGTCAGATGTCCATATGTATTGCGACCGATGCTCGGGTTGAAGATACAGTAACTCTCGGTCGAAGGGACCCGGATCAAGAGGGTGGTGATTCATCTGTTTTACATATTTTAAATCAATCATTAAACAGGAAGTATTAGTTATGTAATCTTTTTTCAAAAAATTTATTAAGGATTGTGGTGACCCATCTGTTTCACGTATTTTAAATCAATCACTAACAAGTAATATTAGTTATGTAATATTTTATGGAAAATATTATTAAGGATTGTAGTGACCCATCTGTTTTACGTATTTTAAATAAATCATTAACAAGTAATATTAGTTATGTAATCTTTTATTGAAAACTATATTAAGGGTTTTTAATTCTAAGCTACGGGTTATGAATCCTAAACTAAGGGTTTTCAATCCTAAAATATAAAGGTTAAAAATTAATAAGTTAAATAATTAATAAATAGTTAGCATACAATTAGTATAAATAATTAATAAATAAACAATTAACTAACTAATCAAATAATTAACAAGTTATTATCATATATTTAATAAATAAATAATTAAGTAACTAATCAAAAAATTAATAAATTATTATCGTATATTTAATAAATAAACAATTAATTAATTAATGAAACAATTAAGAAATTATTAGCAAATAAACAATTGGATTAACAAAAACTCAATAAATAATTAGCTAGTCTAACAATTAAAATAGCTAGTATAACAATTAATAAATACTTAAGTCGCTAATCAAACAATTAATAAATACTAAATAAACAATTACTAAATAATTAACTAATTAACAATACATAAACAAATTTAAAAAAAAAAAAAAAAAGGGCAGTCCCAACAGTGCGTGGGCACTGCCCAAAATCGCACAAAAAAATAGCGCAAAACAGCAGCACCACACCAACAATCCTTAGAGTAATAATATGTTTAGCAATGTAATAAAAAATTTGTAGTGAAATACCTAGATTGAAGGTTTTTTTGAGTTTTCAAAGTGACCTCTGCGCCGCTCTATTCCAAAATCTAACCTTAGAAACTTGGTCCTACACTTCAATATCCCAAGAATATTGAGTTTTAGGTTGAAAAAACAACAAGAAAATAGCGTTTTTGGGTTGGGGACCACGGAAAATCGCCGTTAATGGCGTTGGTGGGGGCAAAGTGTCGGGTTCTGTGGTGGGGAAGGAGGGGACCGTTTTTTTATGCTAACATTCACGCACTAAATTCATGCGTGAAAGGCAAAACGGGAATTTGCTCTTTCACGTATGAAATTAGTGCGTGAAAGGAGTATATCCTATTACATTTCATGCGTGAAAGTTGTATATCGTATTATTGCAAGTTGATCCTTTAACGCATGAATTTCATGCGTGAAAGGGTCAAGCTGCATTTTTGCAGTTTAGTCCTTTCACGCATGAAATTCATGCGTGAATCCTATTTATGTGCTTCTTTTTTTTTCTGTACTACTTTGGTTCAACTTTTCTTTTTTTGTACTACTTAAGTCGCGGATTCATGGTTTGGCCATTCATTTTAATTTGTGCTTGAACATTTCTCTGACCGAAAAGCAATAGCGATGACTATGATCCCTCTTGTGCGTAAGATAGACATGAGTGTCTTTAACACGTCTCAAATTTCGTTACTTACTAGTGCAAGCTATTAAAAGCATTAGTAAATTTATAAAAAAACGTAGCTGAGATATAGTGGAACCAACTCTAAAAGCTCAATGGTTGTTTGACTTTACATGTTAATAAGATGGTGCATGACCTAAGTTACTGCATAAATGAAACAAATTGGGATAAGTCCAAAATGGTAACAAAGGAGTTCAATTGCATCATAAACGAAACCTGTCGAGGGAACAATTGTTCTAACAGCAGATATAGTATGAAGGATCTGCAAGCCACTCACAACTGGATACATGTTAGGGGCTTTTTCAGATCTGCAAACCACTCACACGCCACATTCATATATGAAGGACTTGTTTTAAGAATGAGTTTTAAGTTCTCTGTTGCACTGGTGTAAAAATATTTACACAATCAAGTTACTTACAAGATAGTTATAATTAAATTTCTTTTATAAAGAATTAACCGATAACCTGGTAAAAACAGTAACTAACCAACTATCAAAGGCTAAAACTACACTAAAAGTGTAAAAAATCTTACACTGTCATACAGCTTAAATCCTACGAGGGAACAATCTCAGTGACTATCAAAACGTTTTTGCTAGTTTATTGAACTTACCAGAACCGCTAAACGTAATAGAGGACTTGAAACTTCAGTAAACGTCGTAACAGAAACATGTGACTTGTTTACATTTACTGTAGGATCAAACATCAATTGCAGCAATTACAGTACTACCTTAAATACTTTTGACTGGAATCATGGCACAAAAGTGGAAACACACTGGCCTGTGAATCTTCTCTAATCTCAGCAGTACCTTATATTTGATGGATGAGTTTGGTTTAGTACCAAAATCTGTTGGGATCAGGTATGCTTTGCAGGTTCAGCTATAAGAAAGCATTATCAGCTTAAAGAAAATGCCGGGCTTGCTTCCATCAGTTTAGCTCCTTGGGATGGTCATTTCTATTTTTAGTAATAGCATATTGTTTCTTTAGTATGTATGTTGAGTACGTTATAAAGGAACCAGAAAAGGTCCCATTTTCTGCTAAAATCGTACATGATAGCTTTCTGTCTGTATCAACTTATCAGGGGATGTCCGGCTAGCTTTCTATGTATTACAGCTCTAGCAGGTTCATATCCAACTTCGGTCCTATACTCAGTGTTTTTGTGGGATGCAAGAAAATGAGAAATGAATAATGAAGTAGCAATTAGAAGTGTACACTTTCTAAAATGTTAAACTTTTAGATGTGACGATCACACAATTTAACATGGTATCGAAGCAGATTATAGTGAAGCAATTAAAAGTTTATCCTAGGCTTTTAGATGAAATGATCACACAATTCAACAAAAGTTGAAAATAATTTTTGTGCATCTTATGTAACATTTCAAAAAAAAAAAAAATATATTAACGTATTTTCAAGCACAAGTCTATGGTAATCTCCCTGTTTTCTTAACATTTCAAGATTGTTTCCCAATAGAGATATGCTGAAGCTTATGTTTCTTTCATTCTTCTCTATCAATATCACATTATCCAGTGAGAATTCAATCACATTGGGCTAGTAGGTTGAACTAAACAACAACAAAATGATAATGCTTGATGATTTTCGACTCCAACAGTTCTATCTACAAACTTCTTAGCATAGTAAGATATAGACTTTGATAAGTGACAAGTTAAAATACATATCGTTAAAGAGAAAACTACTAATATGGTCCTTTTACATATCAACTTATATGGTCCTTTTACATATCACCAAAAGGGTAAGAACTAATCATCCGTATTTAGGTTTGCTTGGTTTTGGCCCCTCGTGTACAATTCACCACACACATGAGGTTCTCTAAATAGTTAAAGATATAAAGAGTTTTTTTATATTATATAAAATTTAGGAATAAGAAATACTATCGATGCATGATTTTAGCAATGGGATAATGCAAACAGTTCACCAAGTAAAATTTTCAATCCATAATAGAATGATAAGGAAAAGATGACAAATACGAAGATGAAGAAAGACTTGTATAATAATTTCCGTGATATGTTACATGTGAATCTGTGGAAAAAATCTAATAAATAAACTAATTACAAAAACCAACTCAGAGTAAATAAAAATATGACTAAAACTTTATAATTCTATACTGCACAGAAAAGAATGATTTGAGTACCTGCGTTGCATCTGCCTCTTTTTGTTCGTCTTATAAGCTAACCATCTCTGCTTCCAAAATTGCTTGCTGGCTTAAGCTTAATTCATCAAAGTAATTCATATGGTGAAAGTCCTCTTTGATTCTGCTTGCTGCCTAATATACTAAAAGGCATAATCAGCCGAAATCTTGGCAGCCCTTTGAATAATATAAGTAGATCAAATACCGGCATTTGTCTAATGTACAACCTATCTTTGTGCAGCAGCCTTCAAACTCGGTCTCTTTTTAATTTGCTGCTTGCCCACTTCCATCAAAGGTCTATCACAAATACAACCTGGAAAAGGATTTGCGTAGAAGTTCTCTTCTAATCTTGGTGATTCTCCTGCTTCTCTAAGGTAAGGAGCTCCTAATCTGTTGGAATGTAACGCCTTGACCTCAAAAGTGAACTCTTCCCAAGAGATCGCCCGCTTATCCAACAAATCAATTAATCTCACAACATTGAGTCTGAAATGAAGAGAAATACCAAATAAAATTGTTAGTTTGCGCAAATCCTAAATAATTTAAGTGATGACAAAGGAAGTATAAAAATCTTAAGATAATAGTAACCTGTCGGGGCTTATGGTCTTTCGAAATCCTTCGAACCTTCTATGCCCTTGCACGGCCTTTGCCATATTGCCATCATATGTATAAACAAAGACATCACTTTCAAGGGCTACGAGATAATCTAAGGCAGCAAGACGGTTTTGATAATGCCTAAAAGCCTCCAATTCTTCCTTTGTTGTAATAGTTGAGTGAGAGACAACATTGGGATACTCTGTCCGAAACGCATCCATGCTGTTGTTGCCATATATTTCCCCTGCGACAATATATATCCTCGTCGTGGAGGGATAGCCCATTGCTTTAAGAAACAAGGCAGCCTCCCTTGGCGACATAGGGCAGCCGCCTTGAAGTCGCTTCTCATTGCCGTCTATCTCTTTCTCTTTCCAGTGCTTCACTTGATACCTCATAAAATGAAGTTCTTCAGCCTCTCGAGCAGTCAAATTGTTGCTGCAGCCAGTAAAGGCTAACATGTCCTTTTCATATCTGCAAACATGATAAGTACAGTAAGACCTCTTTATAATAGTCATTCTCTATAAAACATGATAAGTACAGTAAGACCTCTTTATAATAGTCATTCTCTATAAAACATTTCACTATAACAACCATGTTTCCTGTGGAACCGATCGGTCTTGTTATGTTATATTATATGTTTCCTACAACAGCATTTTGCTACAGCAGCCAAAAAAATCTCGGAACGACCGACGCTGTTATAGAGAGGTTCGACTATACTTGCACAAAAATGAATGGTTGAGAAATTGGCCAAAGGATGCCATGTTAGAGAGATTACCTTAAGTGGAGAGCAATGTACGGTTCACCATTGTCTCGAAGTCTATCCACCAACTTCTTTCCAAGCTCCTCGATCTCATTTGTGTACCGTATAGCCTCATAATTTGCTCGACAGCGAAGCCTCTGAATAGATGATGCCAAGCCATTGTTAGCAAGCCTTGAATCTGTATGAGTAAATTGTATCACCTTGTGCTTCCTTAGTAAAGGAAGAACCTCTCCTCTGTAGTAACTAGCCTGCAAAAAGGAACAAAATTTTAATTCCAGCAAACAAAAAGTTATAACTTGCTAATAGTAGTTCTAATCTATGTTGTTCGGACTCTTCAAAGTGCATATCGGATCCTCCTGAAGTAGTGCATTTTTGGAGGATACAACACAGATGCGGCACCATTTTTGGAGAGTTCGAGCAATATAGGTTTTGTTTACAAACCTTTGACCAAGAGACAGGTGCCTTTTGAATGGGGTTCACAGCTGCATATTCTGGCGGCAAAGATTCAACAATCTCAATGTCATCCTTTAAAACGTCAATGAAGCGTCCCCAGTCAAAAATATCTTTAAAGTCACTGCAAGAAACAGAAACGGATTAGAACCAAAACTAAAAGGCTCCTAGGAATGTCATTCTTAAACCTCAACTTATCAGAAGAACTATATTATTGTACCTAGGATCTGTCCAAAAGGATTCATGATCAAGAGAAGGAAGAACCAGTGAAGCATTCAGAATTTTTGCAATAGCCACCATATCACATATCTGCAGTAATCCAACAACAATGATTATCGTAAACCACAGCTTCTCATCAGCGGGAAAATAATTCCAAATATAAGTATACATAGAGCTTAAAGCTTCCACTCACCCCAGTTCTCATCTGGTTTAATCCTCCATTGGCATGAACCAGGATATATCCATTGGTCAATGAGGCCGTTCCTAAAATAATTCCAAATATAAGTATAAAAAATTGGAATGGAACTGGTCCAAATGGAGGAAGTGGATATTAAGGAATCAAAATCTAAAAACTTGACATACTAATTCGATTCCTAGGCCGAGCAATGCATTTGTAGTAAGTATCACTAGGTGGCTTCATCCATATTTCTGGTACCTGTCCAAAACATCCAATATTGAACTAGTGCTTTAGATATGTCAATCAAGCCAATAAATCGCGAGAAAGCGAAAGGAGAAAACCGTCTTCTACTCAATGCAAAACATTGTCCATAAACTATCAACTTGAAATAGAGTAGTAATGTAGGTTATGAATTAAAATTTACTGAAAAAGCTAAATAGAGAACAAATACTTGAACTACAAAAAGTCTATATCTTATTTAATTAGCCAAAAATAAAGTAATATCCAAGATACTTTTGGACCACAATGGACACTAATCATTAAACCACACTTGCAGTCTAACATTCCCCTAAATATTTATAGGGGTTACGCGGTAGCTCGTAACTACTGGATTCACAATTAAATATTTATACATGTTCAATGGACACTAATCATTAAGCCACAGTTGCAGTCAACATTCCCCTAAAAGCCAGTTAGTCATTGCCCACATACAACCTTCAAGCTTTGTTGCTGCCTACTACTTCCATCCTTTCGGCTAATTAATGATAAGAGACAGAAGCGGAGCCAGTATTTAAAATGTTTTCATAACTTGCTACCATGGCGTAGCTCGTAACTACTAGATTCACAATTAAATATTTATACATATTTAATGGTTTTCCTAAATATAAACACACAGTCTAAGCAAAAACTACTGGATTCGTACAAACTCGTACCTAATACTAATATTGTACCTCCGCCCTGATCAGAGGCATCCCAAACCTCATTTTATCCATAGGGAAGTTAAAGTATGGAAAGTAAAATTTAACCTAAAGTTTCACCTTAAAAATTACTACTACTTAAAATCACTTTTTTAAGAAGATTCATATCAAGCTCTAGACTTCCTAAGATTGTAAGCAAAAAAGCAAAGGTTTTTTTCAGTTCCATTCTCTGGAAAATGGACTGCATATGAACAGCAAATCTAGGTAATATTTCACTTAGAAGGGAAAAACGGAAAATTAAAGAGATAAAGAAGTGATTTTGCACAACTTACAGGTAACTCTTTCATCTGTCGCTTTTGCACAACACCAGAAGAAGAAACAGAGGTCTCTGTTTCTGAAACAACTTTTTGAGCATTAATCCAATCATTCTTTAAATTCTGAAGAACAAAAAGTCCATTCTCTTTTCCATTTACATCATCAACATTACCATTATTCATCATAATAGAAAACTTCAAAAACACAGATATCACCACCAATACCAACAATAACCCAAATATCGTACGACCAATATTCTTTCTTGATCCTAAACATGCCATAATTGTACAAAAACTCAATAACCATTCTTCTACTCTAAAAACCATACTTTCTGGCACCCATTTACTCGCTAACAAATATCGCATTATCGTATTATGATGACGATGATGATTAATAATATTTGTATTATTATGATCACCATAATAATCAAAACCGATTTGTAAATGATCTGATAATTTTTCTTGGTCGTTGTTTATGGCGTCTGCCACCTGGCGGCGGTGGTGGATGGTGGGTCCCACTCTAGGACTACCGTTGGCAGAATTGGTGGCGGTGCCACCGGTTGACATTTTAACGTACGATACTCTAAAAACAGAATAAAAAGAAAGTCAAAGAAAACAGAGAATTATGGGTCTAATGAGAGAATTATGAAACGTAGGTTTCTTGGTGTATATTTGTTGTTGTTGTCTATAGAAGATTTTGGTGAGGGGAGGGGTGTTTGCCGATTGTAGAAGCAGTTCTAACGCTTATCTCAAATATATATATATGGAGTATATGTAAGTTACTTTCATGTCTCAATATACTTAACATCATCTATCTCAACAAAATATAGTAATTTTTTAATAAGTCAAACTTTTTAAATTAAGCTAAATATGTTCAAATTGTAAGGAAAAAAGAGAATTTTATAACGAATCATGTCAGCATCTTATTAAAGGCAAATTAAATGAAAATTAAATATAGAGTGTAATTTTTATTTAATTTGCCTCTAATAAAGAGTGTAAGTACTAGCAAAGGTGTGCTGCAGCAGATGGGCTGCTCTTCCCTTACATTTTTTTGTGCGGATTGCCCTTCAAAAGCACTGGTCTTTAATTTTTACCCTTCGCCTAATACCTTAAGTTTCTGGGTTCGAACCCACGCTCACTAAAAAAAAAATGGAATTTCGCAAGACTGAGATTTGGATTCGCAAGGCAGATGCAAAACTCTAACCTTAGGCAGAATATGCAAAATAGCAGGTGGAGTTTTTGCATGCAAAACTCTTCCTGAGGTAGATTTTGCAAAACTCTACCTCACATGCAAAACTCTGCCTGTGGGTAGAGTTTTGCATTCAGGGATAAGTCAAACTCTGCTTGAAGGTAGCAAAGTTTTGTCTTCTAGGCGGGCAGAGATTTGCTTGTAAAACTCTTCCTTGCGAATCCAAACTCTACCTTGCAATTTTTTATTTTTGACTGAACGGGGATTCGAACCCGAAACCAAGAGGTTTTAACGAAGGGCAAAAATTAAAGACCACTAATTTAATGGACAAAAATTAAAGATCACCCCAAAATAAGGACATTCCTGCGAATTGCCCTTTACATTAACAAGAGGTTTCGAGTTTGAGCCATGGTTATGAAAAAATTCTTGATAAGGAGCACTTCTCCCCGAATGAGGCCCTACGCGGATCCGAATATAATCGGGCTTCAATACGGGAAATGAACACCGGGTGGGAAACCAAATAACAAAAAAATAAAGAGTGTAAGTTATATAATGCAGTATAACTGAACCAAAAAAAAAAAATACAATCAAATAAACACAACTGATTTTTTTTTTTTTTTTAAAAAACACAACTGAATCACTTATAAAATAGTTACAAACAGATATTTATGATGTATACTAGTTTAACATACGCATTTTACGCGTGACCAAAACGTGTACCTCATTTGACAGCAAACACTACAGAAAAAATGAACTTAGCTTCGAACTTTGTCGCTAAATTGCTTTTTAGCTATGAGCAATTGATACTGTCAAATCATCTTACTGTTCTGAAAGTCGCAAACTGTGACTTCTACAATGAACTGCAACATGTCAACACAAGTTCTCAAAGTATTGATGTTGAACTATTACAATCTACACAAAATTTGAGGTGATCTCTTGTTCGTCAGTTCTGACTCTGATAACAATCAATTAAAATTAATGCATCGATGTATAATTCATATATAATGTTAAAAGTTATTAACTACCACGGATAAAGAAAGCGTAAATAAGAACCAAAACATCTCTCAAAGCAATCCTCATTCAACGACATATATGATACATTCATACTTTAATCTCCAAATTTTCTATCAAAGATGATAGAAAATCATAATTTCAGAGTGAATAAAAGTTTGTCTGGTCCCAAATATATACTATGACTCATAATTTGCGTTGGTGTCCACTGTCCAACAACTTTTCAAAATTCTTGTTGAAATAAAAAGGTCGTTTTATTGGTTATATAGTTAAACAAAATTACTTATGTATTATTTGTTGTATGGTGAAATTATGTTTTTTTTCTTAATTAACTAAAGGTCATAAATTTAAAAAAAAAAAAAGGAGGAGAGACTTGTCTTCCTTTCGTTCTGATGGTGTGTTTAGTGAAAAGTGGTTGTTCATCACATAATTTTTTTTGCAAATTGGTTTGTGTTTCATAGACATGGAGCAAGCAAGAGTTGGGAAAGCGTGTCATATTGTGGTGCTGGCAGATCAGAGACAAGGCCATATTAACCCGATGCTCCAATTCTCAAAATGCCTGGCTTCCAAAGGAATCAAAATTACTGTAGCCAACACTCTCTAATGCCAAGGCCATGAAAGCTGCTTTATCTGACTCCATGATCTCTATGGAATCCATTTACGATGATTGCTCTGAGGGCGGGGTGTTTGGTCCCGGAGGTTTCAGAGGATTTCTAGACAGATTCCAGACTCGTGGCTCAATAAACCTCACTAAATTCATCTTGGATCAAGTTGTAATTTTAGGCACATAATTCAAATAAGGAAAGGTTTAATAATCAAATTGTAATGGATTTTTTTAAGTTTAGTGTATAGAATATTCATGTATTATAAGATTGAATAATTAAAATTTTAGTTATTGTACAGGCTGGCTCATATTTTTTTCCACTGAGATACATATATGGAACTAATCTTTAAGACATAATTCGCGTGATCAAGAAGATTAAATTACCTCAAACGTGACTGATGTTCCGTGAATGCGGTAATAGTTTATAAAAAAACTGAAACACACAAAAGGAAAAATGTACCACATATATTATAATTAAATCAAGCGAACGTGCAAGTATTTACCAAAATCCTGACAAATTAGTCTCATTACAATGCACAAAATGCACCACATAATTATACAAAGAGAAACACCCATAATCAAAACCCGAACAAAGCTCTAGCCCTCATATCCCAAAGCACAACCATCATTAACCATTATGTAGGAAAAAAAAAAAGGAACAACAAAAACAAAAGGATAAAACTACGACATGCTGACATAATTTATTTTCAATTGAGATAAATAAACGAAATTAATCTCTGAGAGACAATTCTTGTAATAAAGAAATTAAATAATGTATAAAATTGTAATAACATTGCGTGTGTATTGCATCAGAATGAGGCAACAATGTAAACATCTTCCTTTATATAGAAAGTCAAAGGCAGTTCAAATTATGTTTTCTTGATGTCTTGTCATTGTGAAATTTGTATGAATATAGGATTTAAAGAATACGTAGGATATGAAGTTTAATATTCGAATTCAAAGTTCTGACGTAATATAAATAAGGAAAAATTTAATAATCGCAATTTTAATTAATTTTGAAGTCCTAAATATTAAAAAAATAACTAAGGAATTCTTTTACTTTTTCAAAAATAAAATATTTTCCAAAGTAAAAAAAAATCCAAAAATAACGGTGAGTATTATCCATAAACAGATGAATAGAAAAATATCATAGAATAATTAATTGCCGAACCAAAGGGTAGTAGTAATTATTGCCGTGGTTTTTTTTTTTTTTTTTTTTTTTGTGAGAAAAATAATAATTATAATTCAACATATCTAGCATTCCATGTTTGACTTGGACTCTAAAACTTTTCCTACGTGAACATAATTTTTTACTTCAATTCTCTTAATTTTAGGACTTCTTACCTAATTCAAATAAGGAAATATTGAAAAACTGAAATTTTAGTTGATTTTAAGTTCTAAATATTAGGATAATAATTAAATTACAATATTACACATTTATTTAATGAGGAAAATAGTAAATGACAGTTTTGTCTATTGTGGATCTTTTAATGAAGGGCAAAAAGTTCAATCAACATTTCTAAGGCCCTTCATGCTTTTAATGTACTATAGATTAATTTCTTGGCAACCTGGCTAAATGAAGAGAAAAACTGGATAAATATAACCCTTTATAATTTGAACATAAGAAAACAATCCTCTGAGACGTTTTATGTGCAAAAATAAAACTAAACAAATTTATAAATAATAGTAATAAAATTAATTGACCATTAACATGTAATTGGCTTGTTAAATTACACAAAAATGTAAAGAATTACTAAATTTTACTTTATCTGTTTCATTCTACATGACAATAGTTTTAAGAAAGGGAAAAAGACTTTCAACTCAGGTCAAATGTAATTATTAGCTTTTAACGTAAATATAATTAGACATTTTTATGATTACAAGAGCCAGTCATTAAAAGCAAAATTTAGGTTTAAATTAAGGAATTTTCAAATATAAAAGACTGTTAGTTTTTTGGAGTATCATATAAAATAGAATAAAGAGGGTAGAGAATGTCATTTTATGTGTCTTATTAGTTTAATCGGTAAGAAGTTTAAGAATGTAAAAGAGATTTTTCAATCTTATAATTTTAAATTAAAAGTATGTATAATATAGCAAAAATATCTTTTAAATCTTATGATCTTAAATATATATCATGATATTTTATAAGGGAGTGATATTTTTCCTATATATAAGAAAATTAAAAAAATGTAAATACAAACAAAAAAATAAAAAGAATTAAATCAACAAACGTCACATCAACCAACGGCTTAATCTTATGGGAGAAAGTAGTACGTGAGGATTGGTTAACAAAAGATTGCATCAAAAACGTTGTATATCCTTCTGTCTGAAAATGGCCCCTTTTGGAAAGTGAACGTGATCTCTCTATCCAAGTGACGTATTATGATTTGCTTTTTTATTTTGCTTTTATCTTCATCTCAAATAGTAATATAGAAGTTTGAAACTAAGCAAGACAAACGTGCAGGCTGGTTCTTGAGTTCTAAGTTTTGGGCTTTAATTTTCTTTTGTCTCATTTTCTGCTTGGTACTTTTTGGAGGAGAATGATTGATTTTGCTTGTTGGAGGTGATAAAAGGTTATACCTTGAATGTCCCACAAAAACATAGTTCTTGCAGTGAGGAAATTCACATGAATAATGCTACCGGCAGTTGCATTTTTTGGATAATAGAGTCGTGAAGAAATTTATGTCTAAAGAAAAGGTACAGAAAAGTATGCCACATAGTTTTTGTTTCACATAATAAGTAGTAATGCATGTATTGTTAGCACTTGGAAGTCCTTGGGTACTTAGAAGGAATTAACAATGTGTGACGAGAGGCAAATTCAAAGATTTTAAGGACTAAATTTTTTGTTGGTTACTAAGTTTTATATATTAAGTGATTTTTTTTTTAATTTTTGTAAATATACAAGATTCGGGCTAAAATTACTAGATTCTATCGAAACCGTAACTTTATTGTGAGATCCGTTGATTGTATGACTATCTGTTTCATTTAATATACGGTTATAACTCCTCTCTTTTTTTTAGGTATATATATTCCAACAAAACAGTAGTAATACCTTTTCTATATTAAAAATGTCTAACTTTTAATATAATTAATTTCTTATTTTACTCTTTATAGTAAATAACATGCTCTTATATATATTTATAAAAATGTCATGATACGTTTAAGATCGCACGTTCATCAAGGAGGTCAATATCTACTATATAGACATACAAAATTAACCTTTTATATACAAAATAAATTTTCAGTGAAGAACCGGGGTTCATTTGAAACCATTCCGCCCCTCTGATTCCGTCACTGTGCATGTTTAAAGCTTTATAAAATGAAAATGGACTATATTTGTGCATCCAATAATGTTTTTGTCATTAATAGATACTTATGTTTGCTTGTATTTTGAGTATTCATGAAGTTAGAGCTCAATGAACAAAAAGAAAAGAGGATTTTTCTTAATTTGTCACCTTGTAGCCGTGCTCTCTTCTGCTAAGTCACTCAAAGTGAATCAATCGTAATATTTGTGGAAACATTGAGACATAGTTTCTAGCTAAGGATTTTTTAAGAGAATTTCCACCCGTAACTTCGCTTCTTATGGGGTAATATCTCCTTTCTTTTTCTTTCTTAGGAAAATTTGGATTGCATTTCAACTATTTTAATCACTGGCGATCTTTTTCTAATCTTCACTTAATTTTCCAAAGTATGGCTTTTTCTATTAATGCGAATTTCGTATAAAACACAATCCAAAGAGCCGAAGGAAAAAAAAAAGTATATTTCAAGGTTGTTTCTCTATTTCAGCATCATTATTAATTTCCTTCTCTATTTATTCACTAAAGAAAAGAAAAATATAAAGAGAACATATCATTTTTCGCAGCTTGAGCCTTGATCAATTCCGGACGTTGCGAAATGGTCAGCTAGAGTATGACAAAGCTTGTTAAAAAGGACAAATCAAGCGTGATAAGAAAACTGAAAACCGATTTTTGCACAATTAGACGTTCAGTTGAAAACTAAATTGCTCGTCAAAAAAAATCTATTAGGATTAAACTCGAGAAAAAAAGAAGATGTTATTTCACAGGCACTACCAAATATGTTATAATGAGCAAGTTTTCGATTGAAATATACTAACCAGTACAGTTGTTGAATGTGACTCACAGTTGTTGAATGTGACTAAAATTCTTAGTACTTTAGACGTACAAAAGTGAGACTCTGTAGAGTTCTTTATCGAATGAACTGTATTGTGATCTAAACTAGACTCAACATAATGCTTTCTTGGCAATAATACACAAAATTCGTCTTTCCTAACAAATTAAGATTACAATAGAAGGGATCAGCGGAATGTGCTTAATATGCTTCCAAATAGTTTAGTATTCCAACGGGAATTTTAAAAAAAATATTCAATTTTTTTTTTTTTTTTTAGTTTGATGTTAAAAATTATTCAACTTTGAAGGTTCCTCAACATGTTAGTAACATATACATAATTACATATATAAAATGCGCGACCTTTTCAATATGTAAGATGTTATGCTCCTTATTTTTTCGTACTTAATTCGCAATTTGAGTTTATTTTTCATGTCGTTTTACTTTACTACATTACCTTTGAAATAAATAAAAAAAATCACTAGACGTGATTAAGGACTTACCTAATATTCTAACTCAAGTAGAAGACCTTTTCAAGGAGTTTACTGATATTTCTATGACTACTTGGAAAAGAAAATGAAACAGAACTTAATGCACGCAGCCTCCTCTTTTGTCATCTATTGCAAGGTGCAAACTCTTTTCTAGTGTCGGCCTCCCATTGGATTCAAGTACGTTCACATTGTTAAAAAAATTATCGAAGTTCAATGCTCCTTTTTCACAAAATTTTGAGTTAACCCAATTTTGACCAGTTATTTCGTTGCAATGTACACTATAATACAACAAAAATAACTACGTTTCAATTCCTAACAAATTGAGATTTTAAATTCATTGTACACCATGTACTAATTTTCGTTATCCACCCATTTGTTCATGACATATATATGTGAACAATGTGAGTCTACTGGAGCTGCTCATTTAAATCAGCTAAGATTTTGACTGGATACAAAATGTGATACTCGTATTTTAAATTTTGGTAGATTCAAATTGCAACCCAAGCCAAAATCGAAGAAATTAATGGGAATTTATTTTGCCCTAAGTTTGTGCTAAATTGGTGCTATAGGGAATTGAACTTGAACCTCAAGGTAAATTTTGAATACCCTAAACCAATGAACCAACCTCTACTCTTGTGCTCAGGGGTTTCAAAATTTATATATGTACATATAAAATAAATAATTACCTTATATATACAGTGTAATTTTTTGTTAAGGGTGTTCGGGTGAACACCCTCGCCACCACATACCGCCCTTGCATGGATAGTACAAGGGATCAGCTAAAACCTGTATTAAGTTTGTGTGGTCTGTTTGCATTAATGGCACCAAATGAGATTCCGAATCTTATTTTGTTTTAAGTTGATTTTGAGGACAATTGACTCAATAGCGAATAGGTCGTTTGAGAAACATTTCGGATATTGAGGATCAGTGTACTGCTCTGTGTTTCTGCGTGAGGATGTACATTTGATCGAACCTCGTTAATCCTTGTGTTGTTTTTTTTTTCTTACACCTTTTGCTTTATGTATGATTGTGCTCTACCCTAACTATCAGGAAAACCCAAGGGTGCACTTATACGTCGTAACAGTTGACGTCCATCCGTGGAAGTTCTATCAGGCTTAACTGTCGATTATAATTGACTAATTGCTATTGAACATACACTTATTTAACCCTAACTCAATATTATGTAATTTATATTTGCTTAGTTGTGTCTTAATCACTGCTGTCCATTTAATATCTTACAAAAATCTCATAAATAATAATGTTGTACGATCGTTGGTTCTGTGGACCATAGTGGTGCTCGACAAATCGCTAAGTTAAATGATATATGTTCTCTCAGGAAAAAAGTTATGATTAAGTAGGTTTTCATCGAGGTTTTAACAAGAAAATACATCCGAAATATGGCACTTGTCATTTGAACATTCATTGGAATATGAAAATATAATATATGTGATCTTCTTATTCAGTGGCGACTACTGATTTTGGAGGTTGGATTTCATGTTTGACTAGTTCTAGAAGGGCACATGTCCAGTTAATAATTAATTCATGTATCCTTCAAGCTAAGAGTAGTCTCAACAACATGTTTCAAAGGGTAATGGACTACCATAAACAACATCATACGCGATGTGAGTCCACAATATGTTTTTTATTAGCAGTCATAAAAGAATCATTTATGTTTTTAATTTATCATATGTATATGCATATGTGTTCGTTTTGGGATTTTTAAATTTTATATATTGGCTTCGTAGATCTAAGCAAGAGGATCTGTATGAAACAAAATGAAAACATAAAGTACGTGGTTAAGTGTCGGGGCAAAACAAAATTCGTCTGAAGCCAGAAACTCTGCACAAACTTTTTTTTTTTTTTTTTCAATTTCTCCTTCTTTTTTTTTCTTTTTTCTTTTTTTCTTTTTCTTTCAGAGAAGTGAGACAATTTGACATGTTTGGAAATCAAGTCAAAGGAATAAAAAATCATGTTATGGTCGGAGGGAATTCCCAATTATTACCAAAATGAGAATAAAATATAAGAAGGATATTGGCAGATTCCTTGGGCATTTTGCACTTGTCGTTATTCTTGTCCTTAAACTATAATAATTTAATCATGGACAAACTCACCAACAAAATATTTTAAAATACTAGTCCCTTAATTATCAGAGGCATGTCGTAATCCAAAGTTTTTATGAATAATTAAGTGTTGAAAATTAGACTTAAACAGGCACCTGCCATATGTCATTATCGAAAAATATTTTATTTTGATGACAAGTAACATTGATTTTGTCCAAGGGTCAAAAGTCCATCCAATTTCGTCCAATTATCCTGTTAGATAAAATTAAATGGAGTAAAAGTTATACTGTGAAATGATTTAGGACTCTGACTTGAGCTGTTCGATTTGAATCCTGACAAGGGAACCTCAACCAATTTTATCCAACTAATTCACCCAAGATCAGTAAATTTTAAGTGCAAAGATTGATATTGTTCCATACTAGCTAATTGTTTCGGACTCAATAAACATGACAAGAGAAAAAGAAGATACTAATTAAAATCTGATGGTTGAGTTGGTTTCATAAATTTGACGTTGGATTAATTCTACTTTTATTTTATATATCTAGTGTTATGAACTCATGATCGTGTATATAGCTCTTAAAATGTACTATCAATTTGCATTCTCCATCGAAGAACATTAAGGTTTTTGTAAGATTTTGAATACTGAGGATGAAAAATTTTCCTTGTAATATTGATGATTCTAATCTGTACAGTGCTCCTCTCTTTTATACAAAATATTTGGGGACTAAAATGCTAATAATCTATTCTTTGTAACTAACCCATCACTATCTATTTATAGCTATCAATAAAACAAAAATAAAGTGCCATTGTTACTATGTATACATCTATACAATAGTTATGGTGTGGAACTCTTTATTTGGGCTGCTTTAGTATTTGGGCCACTTCCACTTCTTTGTCCAACGTTCTGTATCTGAGGCCCAAACCTTGCACAGTTCTTTTGTGTTCTTGTATAATCCATCTGAGGCCCAAGTTCTTTTTGGTCAAAGTCATTATGTTCCTCAACAAAGACTGCATAAGTCTTTTTCTTGTTTTGATCGAAACCACCATAGACGAGGTAAATGATGGTGGTTTCTCACTCTTCTTCTTCGTAGTATCATCACTAAAACCAACACCCCCCTCAAGTTAGAGGGGAGGGAAACGACCCCCAGCTTGGAGAGAATATCCCGATGAGAGGGCCCTGAAAGTGCTTTGGTGAACAAATCGGCGAGTTGTGCCGCCGATGGAACAAATTGAAGAGTAATAAGCCCGGCGAGGAACTGCTGTCTGACAAAATGACAGTCAAGTTCCACGCGTTTCGTGCGTTCGTGGAACACAGGGTTACGAGCAATATGAATCACGGCTTGGCTGTCGGAGAACACCGGTACCGGAGAAGTAACCGGCAAAGAGAGATCTTGAAACAAACGCACCAACCAAGTGAGTTCTGCCGTTACTTTTCGCATGGAACGATACTCCGATTCCGTAGAAGATAGTGAGATCAAAGCTTGTTTCTTCGATTTCCAAGAAATGGGGATCCCCCAAGTGTAATAAAGAAACCACTGATGGATCTTCGAGAATCGGAGCAAGATGCCCAATCGGCATCACAATAAGCTAAAAGATCGAAATTTTTGGTGGAAGAGAGAAGAATTCCTTAACTTGGATCCAACTGAAGATATTTCAACACACGTAGGGCTGCAAGGAGATGAGATTCACAAGGGCGATGCATAAATTGGCTGAGTTTGAGGACAGGGAAGGCCAGATCAGGATGTGTGTGGGTAAGATAATTTAATTTTCCTATTAGATGCATGTATAGTGTAGGATCTGGTAAAGGACTATCCATGTCTGAAAATAACTTTGTAGAAGGATCTAACGGAGAGGTTGCCTTGGGCAAATGCTCACAATTGAATTCTTCCAACAATTCGATGGCAAACTTTCTCTGATTAACAATGTAACCCTTTGGCTCTCTGAGAATCTCTAAACCAAGAAAATAATGAATATCCCCTAGGTCCTTTATTTTGAACTCTGAGTGAAGAAAACACTTGATGTCTTGAATTTCTATGATATCATTCCCTATTAGCAATATATCGTCAACGTACACTACTAGGATTGAAACAAGATTTCCTGATTTTTTAAAGAACAATGAATAATCATTCAAAGATGCAGTATAACCTTTGAAAATCAGTGCTCCGAACGATGTCTAGAATACCGCATTCGGATATTTCAATCCATAGAAGAACCTTCTATGTGCACACGTACTTGGGAGAAGGAGGAGTCATTCCTGGAGGGAATTTCATGAATACTTCTTCTTCCAAAGAACCATGTAGGAATGCATTATGTACATCTAATTGAGAAACTTTCCAATCCTTCTTGATAGCCACGGTCAAAAGACACCTGATTGTAGTCATTTTCACAACGGATGAAAATGTCTCATTGAAGTCAATTCCATGTTGTTGAATGTCTCCTCTGACCACTAGTATAGCTTTCAGTCTTTCAATAGACCCATCAGCCAAATGCTTAACTTTATAAACCCATTTACATGGTAAGGCTCTTTTACCAGATGGTAGTTCAACTATATCCCAGATGTGATTTAGTTGTAAAGCTTAAATCTCATCATTCATAGCTGCTTTCCACCCAGGGTGAGAATTTGCTTCAGAAAAACTAGCAAGTTCTGTGATCATAAAGATGGATTTGATAATGTTTTGGTTAGGAGGGGATAGGGCATTAAAACTATAGGATTGTGGTGTGAAAGGTTGAGTTAGACAGAAGTCTGTAAAATCAGTGAGCACTACAGTATTACAAATGAAATCATCTAGATATTTAGGTTGATGTCTCACTCTAAATGATTGTCTGGGTTCAGGTACTGATAAAGGGACTTGAGAGGGTGAGTCTGAATGGATGTTTGGATTTGAAAGTGAGTGTGGAGAGGTTGGATTAGGATCAGAGTTGATAGGAGTAGATGGTTCTTGTGTGGGATTTGTGGAGAGATTAGGATCAGGTCTAGATGGAGAATTGATAGATTCATTCTGAGGTGATTCAGAGGTAGGAATATCTGGTGATGTGAATAAAGGTGTATGGGATGAAGAGGAGGTGGAAAAAGGGAAGATTGTTTCATGAAAACATACATCTCTAGACACAAATACCTTATTGGTTTGAAGATCTAGAACCTTGTACCCTTTTTGATGTTGAGGATATCCTAGCAGCACACATTTTGTTGCCCTTGCTGCAAATTTTCCTCTTCCTTGGGTCAGAGTAGACACAAAGCATAAACATCCAAAAACCTTAAGATACTTATAAGAAGGAATTTTTCCGAACAAAATTTCATGAGGACACTTTCCTTTGAGAACCTTTGAAGGAAAAAGATTGATTAGATGAGTAGCTGTCAACACACATTCTCCCCAATAAGATATGGGCAAATTAGACTGAAAATATAAAGATCTTGCCACTTCCAATAGATGTCTGTGTTTTCTTTCCACCACCCCGTCTTGTTGGGAGGTGGAACACTGACTCTTTTGGTGCGGAAATCCTTTTTTTTCGGTACAGGAAACTTGCTTAGCCGATCCTATCCCTAACTCCAAGGCATTATCAGATCTTATGCACTTCACTTTCTTGTTGAATTGTCTTTCTACCATAGATAAGAAACATTTAAGTACATAAAATGCATTTCCTTTTGTGCTAAGTAGAAATGTCCAAGTTCCTCTCTTTGTAATCATCCACAATAGTCAAAAAATATTTAAATCCATTGTAAGTAAGATGCTTATAAGGTCCCCATGTGTCAATGTGAATTAAATAAAAAATGTCCTTACTTCTTATCTCACTTAGATGGAAAGGTGACCTAGTTTGTTTAGCTTGAGGACAGATATGACAAACACAATCTGAAACTGAAGGAAATTTGATAAAACTGAGTTGTTTTATTACATAGAATGGCAAATGCCCAAGCCTCATATGCCATAGATTTACATCAGTAAGAACATTGCCAACTATTGGAAAAGAAACTAAATTAGAAACTAGCTTGGAATCACTTCCTTGTTGAAAAGAAACTACTCTTTCATTTGATTGAAAACTAGACTGAGACACAGAGGGCTGTAATAGATACAATCCCTCTCTAACTTCACCAAAAGCTTCTACCCTCTTCATTAATAGGTCCTGCAAAATACACCCACTAATAATGAATAACATGTGACACCCAATCTCTACACATAATCTATTTACTGAAAGTAGATTATATTTGAAAGTTGGCACTTATAGAACATTTTGAAGAGTAAGATTAGGAAGAATAGGAACACTCCCTGTATGAGTGACAAGTAACCTGAATGAAATTGGCAAACTTATACTTAAAGGAACAGGGAGAGCAACAAGACTACTGAAAGAATTGGAGTTAAAACACATGTGCTTAAATGCACCTGAATCAATTATCCAGGTATTAGAATTAAAAACTGTAAAACATGTTCCTGAATATTTGAGAATAGTACCAGCTATTACATTTGTATCTGGTCCTGAGTATCTTTGAAGTATGAGACATTTGCATGTGTTTGAACATCTGCTCCAACTCATTTCTTTGCTCTTTGCTGAAATGTTGGAAATTTAATCCATCCTGAGTAATGTGGGAATCACCAGCTTCACCTGTTTCTTCATTAGTTATTCCTGCATTTTCCTTCACTGTGACTTAAGCATTCTTCCCTTTGTTAAATTGGAAATCATATGGGAACCCATGTAGCCTATGACAATCATCTACTAAATGCCCAGTCCTCATGCAGTAAGTGCAAGTTGCATTAGGGTCATATTTGTTCTTACTCCCTTTTGATTTGTTGGTGAATTTCTGGGTGTAGTTTGTGGTTTTTGGATAAGTTTGAGTGTAATTTCCAGCTCTAGGATAACTAGGTTGTGGGTAGTTTCTAGTTCTAGGATAACTTGCACCTTTTGATAACTGTCCTGATCCTTTATAGTTGTTGAATTTTCCCTGATTAGTTACCATAAAAGAAGATGAGTCTGAAAATACATGAGTACTGATGTGCACTTCCCTTTGGCTTTCATCTTGAAGTAACAATGAATAGACAGTATCCATACTAGGTAAAGGGTTTATCATGAGGATGTTGCCTACAGCACAGGTATACACCTCATTCGGACGTACGAGAAAGTGAATCAACCTACGATCCTGCAGACCGATTTTTGCTATTTTGCCTTCCCTTGACATGTGCAATCACAACTACACACAACATCAGAGTTGAGGCAGTCCAATTCATCCCAAATTTTCTTGAGTTTTGTGAAGTAACCAGATATGCTTGAGTTTCCTTGCACTAATGTACTCAGTTCCTTTTGAAGATGGTACAGTTTTGTTCCATCTGATTTTCCAAATCATTGTTGCAAACTGTCCCATATCTACTTTGTTGATGTTGAATACATTACACTATCAGCAATTTCTTTGGATAGAGAGTTCGAAATCCAAGCAGTTACCACGTCATTACAAGAAGACCATTGTAAGTATTCTTTTGAATTCGGATCTGGACTTTTGCATACACCATTGACAAACCCCAGCTTTTTCTTTGCAGATAAAGCTATGAGAATTGATCTTCTCCATCCTGGGAAGCCTTTGCCATCAAAAATGGTGTTGATGAGATTGATTCCAGGACCATCTGAAAAAGAGAGGTGATATGGGTGATTGAAGTTATAGCTGACACTCTTTGAAGTATTTACAGTAGAAACCTCAGTGGTTTGATCACCCATTTTTCTGGTGTATGTTTAGAACTTGAAATTAGTATGATTTGGTTTTGTGATAATGGATCGAGCTTCACTGCTCTGATACCATGTAAGATTTTGAATACTGAGGATGAAAAATTTTCCTTGTAATATTGATGATTCTAATCTGTACAGTGCTCCTCTCTTTTATACAAAATACTTGGGGACTAAAATGCTAATAATCTATTCTTGGTAACTAACCCATCACTATCTATTTACAGCTATCAATAAAACAAAAATAAAGTGCCATTTTTACTATATATACATCTATACAATAGTTATGGTGTGGAACTATTTATTTGGGCTGCTTTAGTATTTGGGCCACTTCCACTTCTTCGTCCAACGTTCTGTATCTGAGGCCCAAACCTTGCACAGTTCTTTTGTGTTCTTGTATAATCCATCTGAGGCTCAAGTTCTCTTTGGTCAAAGCCATTATTGTTCCTCAACAAAGACTGCATAAGTCTTTTTCTTGTTTTGATCGAAACCACCATAGACGAGGTAAATGATGGTGGTTTCTCACTCTTCTTCTTCGTAGTATCATCACTAAAACCAACAGTTTTTGGCACAAAATTGATCATTATTTCCATGCTCACTTTTTCCCTAGCTAATTACAATCCTCCTTCTTTCAAATCGAGCAAAAGCGCTATGCGGTGAACTAAATTGATGGGTTGAGTTATATTTAAAGGCCGAATACATCGACTGTCCCTTAAATTTATCGATAAAATTTTATTTAGACACTCGAACTATAGTCTGTTTCAACTAAGCACCTGAACAAATGATAAACTTATGAAATGCTTTCGATTCAAATTTTGGAAAAGTTTTTGTACATGTTCTCAAGTGCCTATTACGTAGATAATTAGTTAACCACATAAATATATCACCTCCTTTAATTAACATCAACATCAATTGAAACATTCCTAAGAATATTCTACGGCTTATTGAGGCTGAAGATATAACCAAAGTGATAAATTTTATGTAGATTAACTTATTTATTATGTAATAGGAGCTTGAGAACATCTGCAAAAAATGAGACAAAACCAAGCCTTTACTTTATTTAACAACAATTCTAGGCACATCAACTAATGGTGCGTAAACAAAATTAATTAATGATTTATAGCCTTCTCCTTTGTTTTTATAGCCCAATTTGGTAAAATCGAAAAAATCACAAAACATCCACTCATACTGAGTCAGTTTTTTGTGTGAATTTTCCTTCAAAGGCGTTGGTCTTTAATTTTTGTCATTCGCTTAAAAAAGTGATCGAAAATACCCCGAGATTTTGGGTTCGAACCCCCGCTCAATCAAAAAACAAAAAAAATCGTAAGGCAAGGCTTTCGCGAAATCTCTGCCTTAAAGCCTAACATTTGCTCAAATTAGGTCTATTCGGGCAAAAGTTAGGCCTTAAGGCAAAGGTTTGCCTTAAGGCCCAATTTTGGATAAAGGTTTGAGGCAAACCTCTGCCTTAAGGCCTAACTTTTGCCCGAATAAGCCTGGTTTTGCTATGAAACTCAGCCTAGTAATTTTTTTTTTATGACTAAACCGGGATTCGAACCCAGAACCTTGGGGTATTAGGCGAAGGCCAAAAATCAAAGACCAGCAATTTGAGGACAAAAATTAAAGAGCACCCCCGAATAAGGACAATCGTGCAAATTGTCCTTAATTCATGCATTAAGCCCAATTCTAATATTCCTGAAGGTTTTGACCCCCAAAATGAAGAGTTTGACAAAGATTTTCTTTTGGACTTACTGCATTTAAACCACTCTACCATTTAGGTTACTGTTTAAAACATAGCCAATATTGATCTTCAGGACAGTGGTTCAATTGTAAAAGTTCGAATTTCGAGAGACTGTCCTGCAGCTATAGTTGTTGAACTCCGAATTGCAAGATATTGTCCTGAAGTCAAATTTGTGGCCTCAAGTTTGCGTTGCAGCAAAAGTGTGGCTGAATCATAGGGAATGGTCATTGTAACAGGTAGTAAAAGCATTGGCATTTGGCAAAGTCAATTATATAATAGGTTTAGATGAATGGATAAGAAAAATAATATTTCCAGAAATAGCTAGACAAATAAGCATTGACGGGTTTTATTGTTTAGTAACCATTGTTGAAGAAGCAGCAGCAGCAAGATCGCAAACGCTGGCTATGTTTTAAACAGCAGCCCTAAGGGCCTGTTTGGAAAGCCACCTGGTAATTGGAATTGGTGTAATTAATAGGGTAGTAATTACACAGCCTAGTAATTACACAGTAGTGTAACTACAACGATCTATTTATTTGTCATAACGTAATTACAGTGTAATTACAAGCATGTTTTTTGGTTGCGCAAGTGTAATTACACAGTTCATTTAATTTAAAAATACAATTTAATTATAAAAAATTTAAAAAATATTTGCCTTTATAAATAATATTAAATTAGTTATTTAATAACATATTGTTTCTTGAAATATATTAATTAATAGTCATATATTTGTAACTAATATTGTAAAAAATAATTGATATATATATTTCAAATTATAATATTTAATTTTAATTAATTATAAAACTTAAAAGAAGACTTTTTTGGTGAGAACGTCATGGATTGGATGTTTGACAAAAAAAAATATTTATAAAATATAATATTCAAATGTTTGACACAAAAAATCCATCAAATGTAAGGGAAAAATAAACAACATGCAATGTGAAAGCAAATAACCTAAAATTGAATATATAACTTAAACTCAAAATCCAAAAGAAAAAGTTTAACATAATACTCTTATGTCAAATTCCAACATTACATAAGTAAGTTTCAACGTAACTTAAGTAAATAGTTCAAAAGAAAGGCAAAATATAAGTCTATAACCTCATTCACAACGAACCTCTACTTTAATAACATCACTCATTATATGCCAAGTTTGTTAATGACTCATTCTTTCCAATATTAAGAGATGTAGTTTCAAAAATTAGAATAATGACACGGTTATGCTAAATAAATAAAATAAAATAAAAAATGAGCAATTACATGGAACCATAAGAAGTAAAGGTTAGGAATGAGAAGAAAGGAAATGAAAATAAATAATATAAAAAGAAAATACATTTAAAAAAATAAAAATAATTAAAAACTAAAAATAAAAAAGAAATTAAAATAATAGAAATAAAAAATAAATTAAAAATCAAAAGAAATTAAAATAATGGAAATTAAAAA
This sequence comes from Lycium ferocissimum, assembly GCF_029784015.1. Classification (NCBI taxonomy): domain Eukaryota; kingdom Viridiplantae; phylum Streptophyta; class Magnoliopsida; order Solanales; family Solanaceae; genus Lycium; species Lycium ferocissimum. The sequence goes on along the minus strand of NC_081344.1, from coordinate 9,903,563 downwards.
AATGAAAAATCAAAAGAAATTAAAATAATAGAAATAAAAATAAATTAAAATAAACAAAAAAGAAACAAACTAAAAAGTAACCACGTAATTGCCCACGGTTTGAGTTATACCCCCGTCGTTACCCTTTGGATCACAATTGCCCCTCCTCCTACCCGACCTCTCGGACTCACCCTCTAAATGGATTTATGTGGAGTCTATATGTTGATACTCGGTTATTAAAGCACTAGTGAAGTTATGCCCGGGCTACGCTCGGGCCCAACAACTATTATATGGGAGCAATCTTCTAGTAGCCCTATATGTTACATAATTTTCAAATTTTTGTGCTAAGACAATCGCGAATATATATATTTTTTGTCTGGATTCCAATTAATATAAATTGTAAGTTATCTGTGAATAAATATTGCGATCAAAATAGTAATTAAATTAAGCTTACAATGATATAGAGTGCATACCACTCGAATCTGCGATTTTATTCCACCTTAAAAGAGAAGACACGTGTAATGTGCAGTAAACAGCTTATCTCTTTAGTAGCTTTTAATTAATGTTATGACATAATTTTGCTTTTGCTTACAGCATAACTTTATTGTTCATTGTTGTTTAAAATCTTGATTGAAGCCTTTGATTAAGTTTCCCCTTTTAATTTCATATTAACTTTCTTTCTACCTCTGTTATTTTCTTATTTCTTCCCGGTGCAAAATTAAGAATGAACTTTTGTTATCTATCAATAGATCTTACAACGCTTTTGGCTTAACTAACCATAGCATTCCCAGTTTCGAGTGGGGCTAATGCATTCAAAAGATGGAGCCCGTGCTCCCAACACAGTGACTATAATTCTTTTTAAAAGTATATTTTCATGATTATTCAGTGCAATTAAAGGATGTAAATTAGAATGACATTCAAAAGATTAAAATATCTCTATATAATCATTGACAAAACATTAAAATATCGAGATATTTATTATTAAGTTATGAGTTTAAGGCTAAGTCGTGGATAATTTGTGCTGACAAATGATTAAATTCAGAGTCGACATTCGGTGGCAGAGACATTAACTCAAAACTTCCTTGAATTAGATATGAATATGCAGAAGAAAATTTGTGCCCGGCACCACAATGGTGTTTTTCTTTCGGGCTTTGCATTTTTTTCATTGTTTGACATTTACTTACTTTATTTGTCTTCTTCTTTCTTTGCATTCGTCTTTTCCCTTCTTTCATTGTTTCTTTTTTATCTTTGATTTTTCATGTTGTACATATATAGGGTTGTTCCCATCAATCTCCCCCTCAAATTCCATATACACCAAAAAAAAAAAAAAAAAAAATCGATACTCTGTCGGTGTGACGCCTTTCACATATCATCATATAAAACAAGAAGGGCTTGAATACAGTGGACCGCAATCTTCTTTGGATAAGAATCATAAAAACTACACGCTCCAGATTTTCACTACAAATTACAGGCTTCCTTGGCTTAACTTCATTTATGTATTCAGCATACGCCAATACCAAGAAGAAGAATCCATGCTTTATTTTCCTCTTACTAGCTAAATGCATGACTGACAAGAAACTGACGCGTACTAAAATTAAAGATAATACTTTTTTTCTGATAACGATGGAGGGTGTTCGTGCTATTCATATTCTAACTATTTTATTAGGTATTTGGCTATTTGTTACGATATTATCCCTCACAAATAAAAATACCGGATTACTCTGACTTAAGTTAGATAGAAGAAAAAAAATACATTAGCCTACTATGTTTTTTTTTATTGGTTCTTTTTTTTTTTTTTTTAATTTTAGTTTGTTAGTTATAGTTGTTACCACTTACCACACTCGAGATTATATTTTACTTATCCTATTTTATCCGCTGTTTCAATTGTTTGGTAAGAAAAAAGAAATCAATGGTGGCTATTTGTTACGATATTATCCCTCACAAATAAAAATACCCGATTACTCTGACTTAAGCCTTAAGGTAGATAGAAGAAAAAAACTATGGTTTTTTTTTTTTTTTTTGGTTCTTTTTTTAAAAAGAAAAATTAGTTTGTTAGTTATAGTTGTTACCACACTCGAGATTATATTTTACTTATCCTATTTTTATCGCTGTTTCAATTGTTTGGTAAGAAAAAAGAAATCAATGGAATAACGGTTGATAACACTTTTGTTCCTTTAATTATTTGTAAATTTTAATTTTAATTAGTCCATACTGTTCAACTATCAAATTAATTGAAACTTGCAATTTTGATCCTTTTGCTGGTGGACATTCACAAATATTCGATAATAATATTAATTGTTCCACTAACTTATTACCTAATGTGTTATGCTAAGCTTTTGTGGTTACTTCATATTTGACGGTGATATATTGTTTAAAAAATAATCCAAATATAAACACTTTTCAGGTTAAATGCGTTGAGTTATATATTATAAGACAAATCGAATTTATTAATAATTGAGGGACCAAAAATGAACCACAAAAAGTTTCAAAATAAATAAATAAATAAATATATTCATTGATTTAAAATGTTCAACCCTAATGCGCATCGCAGAGCATTCTACTAAAAAAACGGAAAAAACCGTTGACAAAAACCGACGTCTAGCGTCGGTTTTTTTAATGAAACCGACGGGAAACCGACATTTTAACCTCCGTCGGTTTTAATAGCCTCGCTTTTAAAACCGACGGACAACGTCGGTTTTTAACCGACTGACATCGGTTACGTTGTCGTCGGGTTTTATTGAAATATTTTTAAAAATTAAAAAAAAAATTAAAAAACCGACGGACAGGGTCGGTTTTATTAAATTCGGATTTTTTATCTTATATATAAATAATATATATTTTATGAAAAAACGACGCACCGCGTCGGTTTTGTTATATAATTTTTTTATTTTTAATTATAAAACGACACAAACGGTCGGTTTTTTTGTAAAATATAAGCATTAATTCCGAAAAACGACGACGTAGTCGGTTTTCGGAAAATCGCAAAATTAATTTCCGGTAAAACCGACGGACGAGTCGATTTTCGGAAAATACGCAAAATTAATTTCCATAAAACCGAGGGACGAGTCGATTTTCGTCGGTTTTCGGAAAATTTTCGACAGCAAATCCGCATTTTCGCAACCACACTCGCACAAAACCGTACTAAAATCGCTTCGTAAACCAATAACAAAAGTTTGCTCAAAATTAGCATTAAAATGCTCCAAATCAATTCTAAAAGAGCTACAACACATAAAATCATCCTAAGTAATAATAAAACACATCAAATACGATCTAAATAAACCTTCAAAGTTCAAATATTTAAATGACCAACCAAAAGTACCATTAACTAGTTTTAACATAAGTCCATTATTAAATTCAAACTACTACAGCGATCATGGGTATTCGGCTACGAAATCACCGTCATCATCATCTTCCGGGTCGAGGAGGGGGAGAAGGGGGCACACCAAAACGTCCACATGCGATGTGGCTTTTAACTTGTGCCATTAGCAATTCAATATTCGCTTTCATGGTGTTACTTTCCTCAACTCTTCTTGCCTCGCCGTTAATTTCCTATTAAGTTCGCAATTTGCTACGCCATAGGCGCGACTTCCGAACATCATCAACTCCCTCGGCTTGTCGAGAAGACCCTTCACCTCGCAATCCTCGACCGAAGGCGACTTAAGTTGTTCCTTGGGCCTAGACCGTACGCTCTACCCTTTTGTACTCCCCCCCGCTTTCTACACCAAAAATCTATCTCTAATTAGGTGGAGGACGGCTCGGATGCTCGGGCCGAGTTTCGTCGTCTTGGTCCACATGATCCATATATTGCCTCCGTATATTAAAAAATGAAACTTAGTATATAACGAATATTATCATAATTAAACTTATATATAATTACTTAAATAATAAAATTATCACTTACACATGGGATTCACGAGCCCCGTCCTCAACCCATAAGGTCTGATCCGACTCGTGCTTCTTCTTTTTTGTACGGGTCTTTAGGAATAGCCGATCCCGAGTTGGCATCCGTCCCGTAGCTTTTTTTCGTAAAAAAAAAAAAAAAGCTAAACATAAAATTAATAGCTCAATAATGATATATTGATCGTAGGTAACTTTAAAAGTATAAAATTACTTACCATTGTCCTAGCCACGTGCCCTCGACTTCTTGCACCCGCGGTGTGCAAAAGAGCCACCTTTTACGGGATGCACGGGCGGCTTTTTTGCTCGGACTTGGCGATAAACTCGGAGTTTGCCAATATGCCTTAAGTTTCTCCCCCTTTTCGGCGTTTAGCCATTGGGGCATCATCATATACCTCACAGCCCTCGAAAACCAATCGAGACAACCGCTCCCCTTCTTCTCAAAGTTTCGAAATCTATCATTGTCCGTTGGATCCCATGTACAATACATACGCAAATCAAATAGCTAATGTTAGATGATTTATATAAAAAGTAAATTCAAGTTATAAAATATGTATAATAAGATGCATACGTTAAACTCTCTAAACATACTTTGCCGAGTATCATATGGGATTTCGATCCATAAGTATAAAAATGATTGCCATAAAGCCTCCGAACAACATCCGGTAAGATGACTTTTGTAGTGTCGTGATCCGGATAGAACACAACGATTAAAAAAAATAATGCATATTAGATTAAGATGAAAAAAAACGTTAGGAAAACTTAATAAAAGACAATCTTACCCAACTCCCTCAGGCACGATGAAAATCCGACCTATCGCATCTCTATCTCCCCGTAAACCATGATGTATCGGTCCTATAGGAGCCGGTGCGGGTGCGAGTGCGAGTGCGGGAAGCGAGTGCGGGGAGCGAGCGAGCGGTGCGGAGAGGACGACGATGGGTCGAGACCGGTTGGATGGCGGTGACTGGCCGGTAGCTGCTATCTCTCTAAGGCGCAAATTAGATACACTTGGAGGTGTACCATTTGGAGAAGGAGAAGGAGAAGAAGACAAAGTGGCCGATGTGCTAGGAGATACACCACGTGGTGGGCAATACATAGGTGTAGGTATAGAAGTAGGATAGGTAAATGATGTCGGCCGAGGTGGTGCGGCTAAAAGACCCATCGACCGGACGGCCACACGCAAGAGCCGTGCATAAAAAGAAGGCGGAGTGGGCGCATATGTGGAGCGGACGGAATGGACCGACTACTAGTAGCTGTGGGATCTATAGGTCTTTTATCTTTTCTCTTACTAGTACCTCCGCTCTACCTCTACCTCTGCCTCTACCTCTACCCTACCTCGATCACTACCACGATGACATCCGCATACATAAAATTAATAACTCAATAATGATATATTGATCGTAGGTAAAAATTTAACAAGTATAGAATTGTGTTATTATCAAGTATAGAATAAACTAACATGCAACTAGTTATCCTCCCACTCATCCTCGCTTGTTTCATTTTCATCAGATGATTCTTCTCATCGCTTGTTTCGAGTCCATCGGTCGATTCTTCCTCAACATTTTCTATGATAGTTACATCATCTTCATCAACTTCTTCCAATATGTGTTGAGGATGTTCCAAACTATTTTCTAACTCGTGTCAACCGTTTGATGAACAATCGTTACATCATTTTGATACGCCACATCTAATGCATTATCGACCTCAATCCTCCCCACAAAGCTTAGTCTTTATAACCACCCCCAATCGGCCTTATCCTACGAAGGATATGGAGCATAATAGACACAGCAACATTTTGTGCAATTATAAAGGGATCATAGCGATTGTATTGTCTTGTGTGTTTGACTTCAATTATGTTATGTTGACGATTCACCCTTGTACCTCTTTGGCTTGGATCAAACCACTTTGCACCGAAATAATGTTATCTTTCTTTGGGTAACCTGGATACTTAAGTTGTATGATCCGCAAAGACACCGTAATAATCAACGGTTACACCGCTACCATCGGCGTACGCCTTTAATGCACACTCACTATTATTCGTCTTCTTATATTGAGAAACTAACCGGTTTGAAACTTGTAGCCATTAACAATGTACTTTTTCATTGTCCTAACTTCATTACTGGTCCAAGAGCTATATCTTTCACAAATTGGGAATGTTCTCTGTATGATAAACCTATATAATAAGGAGGAAAATTAAAATTCAATAACTTCTATGTAGCCTACATTTAATTAAAATTATGCAATGAATTTCCACACTTACAAAATCGTACGACGATGGGAAAACTTAGAATATATGGCTTCATCGCCCTCAAGTTCTACGAAGTAAACCTGCCGACATATGCAAGATTTTCATTAGTTTCACCCTTATCGGTTTACCCATTTAATTCAGTAACATAATTCGACACTCACCGAATATATACTTGAATTTCAGGGCAATTGAGCAAAACATGTGTCACAGCTGATTGCCTCTCCATACTACTCGGGGTTCGTTTTGGAGGCTTTTTAGAACCTCGTCTGGTTGATTAAAGATGGACATTGGTGGGTAGTTATGTTCAACCCCGCCTCATCATTACGGTTGGGCCTATTTCTCATACACGACACTTGCTCTCCGAAATAATATGGGCGTAACGCTGCTCGTTTCCTTTGCAAGATACGCTTCACAAATAGATCCTTCAATCTTAGATCTCTGCTTAGCCAATTTTTTGCATTTACAATGGTCCCGCACACATGTTTAATATCAATAGGAGCAGGTAATTAGTTAACAAAATCTTGTTAAAGAAAGAGCTAGTAAGTTTGGTTACTTACCTCTCGAAAGGATACATCCACCTAGTTTGAACCGGCCTCCAAGGCGCGCCTCTTGTACAAGATGAATGGGAAGATGTTCCATCACATCAAAAAATCCACACGGAAAGATCTTCTCGAGCTTAGTTGTAATGGCCGGAATATTCTGCTCCATTCTTTGAAGGTTTTCTACCGTCAAAAGTGTTAGAACATAAATCCTTGAAGAACAAACTTATCTCTCGTGATTGGTTTCCATATTCTGTCCGGTAGGCGGCTAAATGCAATAGGAATCAAAGTTTCCATGAAAACATGGCAATCATGACTTTTCATACCAATTAATTTTCCTTCATTCATATCAGCACGCTTGTCAAAATTAGACGCATACCCTCTCGGCATCCGCAAATTCTTAATCCATTGACAAATACGTCGTTTCTCCTCCAAAGTGAATGAAAAACTAGCCTTGGGTTTGAACACTTTATTATTCGCTAACTCTTGCAAGTTCAATTCAGGGCGCCTACAGTATTCCTTTAGGTCCAATCTAGCTTTTGGGTCATCTTTTGTCTTGCCTTTAACATCCATAACAGTGTTGAACAAATTATCAAAGTAATTTTTTTCAATATGCATCACATCAAGATTATGCCGTAGAAGATTATCCTTCAATACGGTAACTCCCGAATATGCTCTCGTTTAGTCCAATTATGTTCAACACCATAACCGGGTAGTCTATAAGGGGCAACTTAAATGACCTTAGGCAAGTGACAAACCCTCCCCCAAATTTCTTCTCCGACAATGTTCGAGGTGGGGGATCATTTTCAATTTTATTCTTTCTAAATGCTTGTTTCATTTTCTGAATTGGTGATCCATAGGCAAGAATTGACGATGACAATCAAACCATGAATTTTTGTGGCCATGTTTTAAAGTGAAAGCTTTACTAGTTTCCATGCAATGAGGACAAGCAAGCTTTCCGGCGGTCATCAACAGACAACATCCCATACGCAGGAAAATCGTTAACGTCCACATCAAAAAGCACGCATATTGAAATTGCTCTTAGTTGATATATCATATGTCACTACACCTTCACACCACAATTGTTTTAACTCATCAATCAAAGGACAGCCGTAGATAGACATCAATCAAAACTTTTGGATTACGAGGACCGGGGGATAACACAATTTAGGAATATATAGGGACTTGTCATACATCTCGGGCGATAGATTATATGGAGTAAGAAATACGGACAACAAGAATAGGGTGCAGCCGAAACAGATGTGAAACCATCCGCACACAAACCCAAACGAATGTTTCTTGATTCACTAGCAAAATCAGGATAAGTTCTATCAAAATGTTTCCACGCTTCTCCATCCGATGGATGACACATAACACCTGTGTGGCCTTCTATTTTTTTGTGCCATCTCGTGAGAGCGAGAACTCGGCGATGCAAACAACCTCTTTAACCTAGGTATAATAGGTAAATAATGCATCGCCTTAATTGGGGAACCGTCTTCCCACTTGGTGTCCGCTTATAACGCGCATGTCCACATATTTTACATTCATTTAAATCAACATCTTGCTTATAGAACAACATACAACCGTTTGGACAACAATGAATTCTATCATACGACAATCCTAATTTGGAAACCAATCTCTTTGCTTCATAGTAACTCTTAGGTATGTCGAATTAGGACTAACTAGTTCCTACAAGCTTAATCATTGAATCCATAGCAGCCAACAGTCCAATACGATTTGATGTTAATCATTCTAAGCGCAATAGACAACTTAGAATGCGACTCCCTACCCAAAGTGGATGACTAGCCTCTTCTAATTCTTGATAGAAGGGCATTGCTTCTTCGTTGGGAGGTTCCTCAAAATTTTGCTCGGGTTCAAACCCGGACCGTACGCCAAAAGCATCATTAACCATATCATTAACTACTATCATATTGGACGTGACTATATTCGCGACACACTACTTTCACCGACAACAATATTGTAAAATATACCATTGACCCATCAGCCTCTCCATGATCGGTCAAACATAATATTTCTTAAACCCACGACTATATAAATGAACCCTAACCGCTTGGTTTCAAATACTTCATACATCGGCAATGAGAACAAGGACACTAATTACCCCTTCATTTTGAAAAGGGTAAAGTGTCATTGTACATGTTTGATAAACCCATCAACACCTTCAACAAATTCATCATGTACACCCACACGATTACTATTATTCATATTATACATCCACATACGATCCATCTACAAAAATATACCCACAAATTATTGAGGTTATAGAAATATATTATAACTTAAGAATTCCCGACTTAAAATATAACTTAAGAAAACAATCCCAACCATTTCTAACTTTGGATTCTCAATAACAATTCTAACTTTAATAATTTATAAATTTTAACTTTAATATAATTTTGAAAAGCACAATCCCAACTAATTCTAACTTTGAATTCTCAATAACAATTCTAACTTTAATAACTTATGGATTCTAACTTTAATTCTAAAAATTCAAAAGTAAATCTAGTCAAATAAAATCTACATTTTAGTTTTGAGGTTATAGAAATATTATAACTTAATAATTCTAACATAACTCTGTGAGTCGGTTTTCCGTCGGTTTTTTCAAACGACCCAGTGCGTCGGTTTTTGATCCGTCGATTTTTAGCAGTTTTTTTAGTAGTTACTTATCCTTAATTACTCTTATAGCACTACATTATATTAACATTAATTACTTGCAATCATTAATTACAAGAAGAACCTTATCTGACTTGCAGTGCTACAGGTTTACTACTCTATTTACATCCCACAATTTAGTGACGCGTCCTTGGATTCCAACATGTCCTGAAAATGGGAGCATATTTTTCCCATTAACAAATCATTTATAGTTTAATACGACTTCAACTGTTTTTAATATAATCTATCCGTATAGTCACCGATGCTTGTTACAAAAACATGTTTAGAATCCGAGATTAGAAGTTAGAGGTGGGGAGAGGCATGAGGTTAATTGGTTGGCTAGCTTGAAAAGTTCTTTAAAAACATTACCGAACAGATCTAAAGTGTAAGTTGTATTCATCAATAGCCTGTGGCCATGGTTACAACAAATTAACAAGTTCACTCTGACCATAACCATAACCAACTAACATAGATTTCCCAAATAGTAATAAGTTCACATATATAAATTGAAAACAGAGGGAGTAATATATATGACATTCTTTTTTATACTAATTTAAAAAAAAGTGTCACATGCCAGGTGTAGCTCAAAGAGGGGTGGTGGCAAATGCCAGATGTAGCTCAAAGAGCGAATAATCCAGAAAATTGCCATGTAAAAATACTTGTGCTGCAGGTTAAATCTTAATTGTAACTCGTCTTTATTCTCTATATAGGTTGCTAATTGTAATACCAAGGTTCTCACTTTTTAATTTATTTATTTTTACGGTAAAAAGAACACATTCCACTAGAGTAAGTTATTACTCATTTCGTCCAGATTTTACTATCCTCATTCTCCCTCCATTTCAATTTATTTGTATTTTATAAACTTTTAGCTTATATTTACCACTTTTCTCATGTAATTTATTAACTTATGCCAATTACAAAGTTCATCAGGGATACCTTTATTTAGCTAATGTAACCATTTGGCTATACTAAAGTAAACTGAAAATGAGACAAAGGGGAGAATAAATGGTCCAAATAGAAAAACTAAATCCTAAGTAGAAACTACAAAATGGATAAAATGATCATCACTTTTTTTAAAAAATTGCATCCATTCAATTAATCTGATGAAAATGTCTCTAGCTTAGTTTCACTTCCCCAGAAAGCCCCTTTCAAAACGTTGAGACCCCAGTCCCTTTCAAAACGTTAAGACCCCTGCCGCTATAACTCTGCAACAGATATAGGCCTATATAACTCTGCTTCTATACACGCCTCTTCCATTTTCTCTCTGTCATACTCTCTCTTTCTCTCCCACAACCAAAAATGGTTTTTCTCTCCCCCACCCGACCCCCCCCCCCCAAACGTTACTCTCTCTCTCAAAAAATGTTTAGTCTCTCCCTCTCTACCCCAACAGAAAAATGGATAGTCTCTGTGTCTCGACAGAAAAATGATTAGTTTGTCAGTCTCTACCCCCAACAAAAAAATGGTTATTGTTCTGCCTCTAACCACAACACAAAAGAAAAGGATAGAAAAAGTTACCTCCAATCTCCAAGTGGTTGTTTCGAAATGTGTACGAGTGTCAAGTTTGTCTCCAAAACCTAAAAGAATTGCAGAATCTCCAAAAACACTACATAGATTTAGACACGTGTAAGTGAGAGCGGTGCTTTGGGAATGAACAACAATTTGCGGCACGCTGTAGTTGGTGTGTCCACCGTATGGACCTCCGTCGCGGTGGAGATAGGATCATTGAAAAAGGATCACATGCCCAGCTGAAGTCAAACCTCTTGAAAAACCGTAAGGGAATGCAAACGGGTGAAATTGTAAGTTTTTTTTTTTTAATTGGATATGAAATTCAAAATAATCTGTGCAGCTGCCTCTCTTGTGCTTTGTTGTTACTGTACCTGAAGATGTCATGCATATACCTTTCCCATCTTGGAAAAAAACATTATAGCAGTTAATAGCCTTTCCCCGTTCCCAAGAAGTACAGCACAACTTCTTTTGAAAATATGTGGGCCCAGCCAACTCAGTGAACATGTGTTAATTTGCCCCCTTTGTTTTGCTAATTGGAACCAAGTGGTTTTGATATTTAAATACATTGTTTAATTTAGTGTATATTTGTAGATCTCAATAATTTATCCAATCATCAAGGTCCAAAACACATGATTATAACTAAAAATAAAATGAATTCATGTTTCCACCCTGCTTAGCCTATTTTTATATACTTTAAAATACTTGAAAAACATAATAAAATTGAAAAAACAATCGAATGGCACCTAAATGGTTAGAGGGAAAAAAGTGTGTAACAGTAGGCTTCATTCATTTTTCACATTGACCAAGCACGTGAAAATTCGGGTTATTCATGGGTCACCGGTGAGATAATTATACCCTAGCACTTCTGCCTGCTCTGATACCATATTGAACTGTATGACCATCTCATTTAAAAGCTTAAGCTATTAGAGAGAGCACACATTTATTATTTGATAATATTCTCAACAAATATTGTCCCTGTTTTTTACTGCCTCAATATCAATTTAAGTGTCTTACTTTCCTTTTCGGTCTATCCTAAAAAGAATGTCTCTTTATATTAGTAAGTTGACAATTCAAACATCGTACATGACAAGTTTAAAACCACAAGATTCAAAAGACATTTTAGTACATTACACACATCTTTAACTTAGGATCACAAGATTCAAAAGTTCCTTTTTATTCCTTAAACTTTGTGCCCAGTCAAAAAAATTTGTTTTCATCAATTGATAGTTATTATACCTATAATAAAATGTTAATATTATTAAGATATTTATTAGATTTAATGTATTTTACTTTCATACCAAGCACTTATACGTGAAATTATTCAAAAACTTGAACGTAGCAGGTTTTAAATTTGCAGTTCAAATTTCTTCAACAATGCCCCTTTCAATTTTAATGAATATGTAAAAAAACAGGAATATTCTTTTGTAAAGTATTTTTTTGATAATCTCCATTCTCCTTGTTTCAAGCTGATTCCTAATCTCATTTCAATAAATTTCATGAATAACCATGATAAGAATTTGTGTACAAGTAAGCTAAAAATGACAATAATTTCTTAATAAAAATGGGTTCCTGTATATACAAGATTAGAGCAAAGAAAATAAAGGCTTCAAATAGTTTTCTTTTCTTTAAATTATATAGTTTTATATGTTGGCTGCATAAGGATCAATTAGCTCACTCAAAATATTTCCAAATAGTTCCTTATAACAAATCAGCTGGTTGGCACGGGATTTATTCTCTCTATCTAAACACTGAAATTATGCTTTTTAGAGCCAAGATTTTTTTCTTCTTTTTATTTTTATTAATTTTCTTTGTAAACTGGATGAAGTAAAGCAACTACAAGCTTGCTTTAATCTTTTTCTAGTTTCCTTTTGTAGAGATTTTCATGAAAACTCTTCCAATTTTGAAGTTGGCAAAAAAAAAATTGATTTTAAATACAAGAACAATCCATGCAAATTTCATCAGACCTAATCCAAGTCAGTTAAAAAAATCAAGAATTAAAGTGATAAAACATTTGGGTAGGAACTTAAAACCAAAAAAAGGGAAATGTTTAAGTGACTGAATTGAAGATTGAATTGTAATGGGGGGGGTCCCACAACATCCACAACAATGACATCATCTCAAATGGAGATGTGGTGCTCCTCGTGCAATGACATAATCAGTTTTTTAGGATAATTAAAGAACCCCAAAGTGGAAGATATTTACCAATTTATGCATGGATGATCAATGGAATAAGCTTAAGTGTTAAGGGTAAATTAGTAAATTAGTTTGAACCCCAAGCTCCTCTATTCACTCTTATTTTTTTTTAAGAGTAGAAAAATAAATACTCAAATTTTTAATTCATTTTTCTGTACTCGGTTGTTATCCAACAATTGACACGAAAAAATGGACTACTTCTACTTTGTTGGCTTCAACTGATCTCTTTTGTATATCTACTTAATGTGGTGTAGATGATGTCCAACTAATGTTAATTGCTCCCTACTCAAACGGAATGCGATTACGTTAATTGAGTCTTCAACACGATTAAAGTGATTACGAGATTCAAGCTAATTCATGAGAAAATTCACATATAGCCCTTTTTAGCTCATGTAATTGAAAAATAGTCATTGTCCTGAAATTGAGAAAGACACATAAAAGCCCCTTTAAACTATGATTTTTTTTCTTCAAAAAGACACTTAAACTTAGAGAGGGTCTTAATACCCCGTAAACCAATAAGAAGTTAAATTATTGGACCCTTTTGGGGCCACCTGGCATAGACAGTGTGTATCATCTTAAGGAGCGTGGAAGACAAAAAAAAAAAAAAAAAAAAAGGGAATTTTACACTGTATGCCAATTATGGCAAAATATTTACCCGTTTTATCTCATCTTTTTTTAATTACCCGTCATAGCCATTTTTTTCCTCTTCAGTTTTTCACTAGTCTTATACATTATTATACACTTTCCTACAGTAGGTGTATAAAGTTATATATTGTTGTATAAAGGTGAATATTCAAGTTGGGCCATGAAATGTTGGACTGTAGGTTTGTAATTTAAAATATGGGCTATGACTATGTAATTTTGACCCATAAATTGTTTATAAGTGAAATTTACCAAAAAAAAAAAAATACTATTAAAAATTATTTTTTGCAACATTTTTTATTAAATGTATTTTTATTACTTTTTTTCTTTTCAGTTTAAATTTTCCCATTTTTATCTTTTTTCTTCTTTTTATTTCTTCTTCTCCTTTAACTGAAGAGCTCATTGCAACAGCTCTTCCATTTCAATTTTTTCATTTCTTTTTCTTTCTCTTGCTTTATTCTTCTCTTTTGAAATTGGTCAGATAAATATTTTCTCTTCTATTTTACTCCGCCAAACCAGTCAACTCTTTACCATCAAATACACCATAATTTCATATTCTCTTTTCCTTTAATTTGCTGATACAAATTAAAAAAAAAAAAAAGAAGAAGGAAGATATAGGGGAAGGGTTAAAATCAATGATTATTCTGTAATGGGTTTCTATTATATGTGATATAAAAATGAAATGAGAATGGTGATGGTAAAGATGGAGGAAAGAGAGAGCAAAAAGAAAAAGGAAAAAGAAAGAAAAGAAAAAAATGTTTTTAACGAAATTGACACGTGTCACGTAATGATTGGTGCATGAAAATACATTTTTTCTTAAATTGAATTTGACGGCAAAAGGGTATAATAGTATTACTTTGAAATTGTTTAAGTGGTATTAGGACCCTTACAAAGTTCCGATGCCTTTTTGATAAAAGGGATATAGTTGAGGAGAAAGGTTATTTTTCAAAAACATGATAAAAAGTGGTTGGCATGCGATATTTTTAGGGAGGGTGACATATATATACATAAGAATAGGGTATATTTACAAAATATGACGATACTTTTCAGTTTACAAAACATAACAACAGATTTCTTACAAAACATATATAAAAATTTCGCTCAAGGCTTAAAATTTTTGCTCAAAGTTTTGTGTATGAAACTGTATGAAATGTGTATATTTCGCTCAATTTTTTATGTATGAAATACGTATTTCTCGCTCAAGCTTAAAAATTTTGCTCAATATTTTATGTATAAAATATGTATATCTCGCTCAAAGCTTAGAATTCTCACATTTTTTGTGTATCGCTCAAGGCATAGAATTTTTATCACAATTTCGTGTATGAAAACTGTATAAAATCAGTATGAGATGTGTATATAATTCTATAATTTTCGTATAAGTTCATGTTAGATTTTTTGAAATTTAATACAGCTACAACAACATTTTATACAATATTCAAAAAAAATTAATACAAATAATACAACATACAAAATATAAAATTTAATTTCATACAAACTTAACATACAATTATCATACAACATTAATACAATTTTGAATCTCACTTCAAAACTTGAAAATTTTAAGCCTTTCAAAATAAAACCCTTCTTCTCATATCTTCCAATAATCTCACCAACCTGAAACATAATATCAATAATGGATACAAAATTAATCATAGAAAAACAGCTTCAATTCATTCCAATTCTTTTGCCTTGGAGTTCAAAATGTTAGATCTGCAATATCTAGGAATAGTGACAAACAAAACATAGACCCAGATGCCAAATTGATACTCTTTAAGAGCGAATTACATACAATATATAGGAATAACATAAGTGTAGCTCAATACGAAAACAAAAAGAAACATAATTACATGAAATTTGAATCGAAGCCATAATTTACAGATGTCAAATCGATGTCGCTCGTGTTTGCACATCGATTGAATTCAACTTGAAAAAAATCACGCTTCGGATTTCGGTTAATGGAAGGAAATCACGTTGCGACAACAGAGTAGAGATCTACGGCAGTGTTAATAGTGACGGGGTGAGCTACAGTGAAGGCAAAAACACGTTGCTCTCTATTTCTTCTCACTCCTAGTGCAAAAATTATTCTCTCCAGGTTTTCCAGATCTGTTGTGTGAACAAAAGGAAGGAAAGGGTTGTGCTTTTTTATTTTTCCAGATCCGTTATATTTTATAATTAAGTTGGTATATTTTGTAAATAAGGAAAAGTATCCTCATATTTTGTAATATAATGTCTTAAGTAGTATTATTAGGTCATTTTTTCATATCGTTACCTAAT
Source organism: Lycium ferocissimum (assembly GCF_029784015.1). Taxonomy (NCBI): domain Eukaryota; kingdom Viridiplantae; phylum Streptophyta; class Magnoliopsida; order Solanales; family Solanaceae; genus Lycium; species Lycium ferocissimum. The sequence continues at coordinate 9,887,612 of NC_081344.1, read as the reverse complement.
TCGACTGGATGGCCCAATACGCATTTTGTGTCAATGATTGACGGGCTCAATGACACTTTTGATGGCTCAAGGTCCAATTGCATATCCAGTCCAATCTGAGTCTTAAATTTTGGTGCTAACTAACGGGCAATTCGCGCGATGGTCCCTATTTTGGGGTGGTATTTAACTTTTATCCTCAAATTGTTAGTCTTTAATTTTTATTCTTCGCTTAAAAATTGGCCGAAACATCTCGAGGTTATGGGTTCGAATTCCAACTCAATCAAAAAAAAAAAAAAATCGCAAGGCAAAGATTTTTCCTTATAAGGCAGAACTTAGTGTTGCCTTAAGGCAAAAGTTATACCTATTTTTGCCTTAAGGTATGACTTTTGCCTTAAGGCATAACTAAGTTCTGCCTTATAAGATATAATTTGCCTTTAAGGCATAACTAAATTCTGTCTTATGAGGCAGAATTTTCGCGAAACTTTTTTTTTTTTTTTGAAATATTGAGTCACGATTTTATTGCTAAACCTTGTCTTGCAAAATTTTATTTTTTTGACTGAGCTGCGATTCTAATCCAGAACCTCGAGGTATTTTTGACTACTTTTTTAAGCGAAAGGCAAAAATTAAAGACAACAATTTGAGGGTCAAAACTTAAAGACCAACGCCTATGAAGGGGAATCGGCGCAAAAAAAAAAAAAATGCTAACTAACGTAACTATTTTTAATGTTCTCAAGAATGAGACATTTTCCGAATAATTAAGTAGGACCAATTCCTACTATGACAATTCTTTTTGAATACAAAGTCATAAGCACCACGTGCTATAAATAAGTTACATTTTAAAATTTAGATAAAAAAAAAGACAATAAAATCAATCACCATTGTCTTTTAGTTTTGATATAACACTCCTTACATATGTTGCTACTTTGCTCCAATTTAAAAGGAAAAGCTGACCGAAATTGGAAAAAATGAAAAAAGAAGGAGGAGCTATCTCTTTCTAGTTTCTACTAGCAAACGTAATTGAAATCTAAGAGAAAATCTACTTTGTCCCTTGAAATGTCTTATTATTGTTTACCCGAGAAATCAAAGATTGGTTCACATCAAACAGATATGAATACGATTTGGTAATGTCATGGAAGATTTTTACATATTAATAAGATTAAAATGTCCTGGAAGATTTTTACATATTAATAAGATTAAAATGTCCTTTAAATTAAAATATGACATGCAAAACATGATTAATGGCTCCATTTTCTACTTTCCACAGTTACACTCTTGGCTAGTACCTACTGTCTACAGAAAAATATCTTACTCTGTTTTCCAGTGGAATTCTGCATTTTATCTAGAACTATAGTTGGTTAGCTTTTCACTTTGACAGGATTCTATAATATAGGACTTGGTTCCTCTTTATTTTTTTCAGTTTTTTTTTTTCTTTTTCAAAAGGGGACTTGGTTCCTCTAGTCTCAGAAAAATTACACGTTTGACAACTATCATTAGCTTCAGTAAACATAATTGGCCCCACTATTTTATCCCTTTTATTTTTTTATTTCCAATTTGGTGTCCAGTACACCGTATTGGGACCCGATTAATTTGAATTCGCGCCGCGTAAGATCCATTTAAGAGGAAAACACTCCCTAATAGAATTTTTTTTTCATATCAAAACTCAACCCCAAGACCTCTAATTATGGGTGGAGGGATCAATCCATCCCACCACATCCTTTATTGGTATTTCACCCCTTTGTTGGTCGATCAGATTGTTTGTTAATTATCATGTCTCTCCAAGTTCGACACTTTTAACTTCTTTTTTAGGTCAAAGTATACAAGATATATTACATTTTCACCCCACTGAAAACTAATTAATAGTATAAACTATATCCAAGAGGAGGCTTAATTAATTAAAAGAATAGATTTAACAAAACTACTTTTTATTTATTTTATGAACGTGATTAGCATCTCCAGGATAAACCAACTCGTTTGATCTTCGTATCTACAATTCTACAACACATTCAGAGTTGATCCACGCAGGCAAATAGTAAGACAAAAAAACAACTTCAAAAAAACCAAAACAAAACAAACAAACAGACACAGTGGGCTAGATGGTTTATTGAGACAGATTGATTTTTGAAGACAAATAAACATTAGAAATAAAATGCAGTAATGCACCATGCAATGTAGAAAAAATTAGGTAAATTCATGCGATAACCATAAATAAAGAAATTATAGAACTGGCCCTTTAAATAACAACATGTTATAATATATAGACAGATCTAGATATGCATGCATTTTGCACTTAATTAGACTCTATTGTAAATAAAATTGTTGATTAAACATGAGAAAATTGAACACTCTAACGATGTGTTCGATCCGTATGAAGAAAAATATTTTCTAGAAAAATAAATGAGTTTCTTACTTATTTTTGTAGTTGGTATTCAAGCAAAAAATTTTATCCCCAAAGTGTTTGTATATCTAGAGAATTACTATAGGAGGTGCGAGGTGGGATGAGGGCTATGAGGGTGGGGTAAAGATGGGGTGTGTTGGAGGGTGTGGATAACACAATCAAAGTCATTTTCCTCATTTTTAAGGAATTTATTTCCTAGAGAAAAAAAAATCAAAAATTTTGAAGCAAATTTTTTCCTCCGCACTGAACACACCCATAAGACACTCATTTTTTCCGTGTGATTCAAAAATTAAATTAAGCAAATTTGTTTTGGCCAATTATCGTAGGGTGGTTAGTGCACCTCTCGGTCATTTTATGAAATTGTTGAGGTTAACCGGAAAAAGTCAGCCCAATATCATCAGCAGAAAAATCTAGTAGTATATTCCATTTGACTTGCATTATTTACCTTGTAAGGCTTTGGAATAATTAACTCATCACTTGCTAAGGGTACAATATTAATCGAACTGGACAAAACACGTTTGTGAGACAAGAACATACAGTGGTTCAGCTATAAATAAATAAAAGAATTGCGAAAAAGGATTATCAATATTAAATCCTAATATATTCTCAAAAAATATAGAAAGGGGATATGGCATTTTATTAATTTAAGCATAACATTGTTTTCTAGTCTAGTCTTGAAATTCCACACTCCTTACATGTGTTCGTATTTCGGTCCAATTTAAAGATAGAAAAAAACTCTCATTCTACTAGTAAAAGTAATTGACATCTCAGTACGTAACCTCTTTGAAAACGTTTTATTACTTGCTCGGAAAAAATCAAATATTCGTGGCATCAAAAAGATATGATATGTTTTTTTTTTCTTTAAAAGGATATGCAAGATATTAAAATAGCCATGATTTTTAGAGTACTGCTTTCACTTTTTGGCCTTTTTATCCAAAGTGGCCCCTCTTTTAGTAACTGCTGAAACGTACTTATTATATCTTCTATGACTCCCTCAGTCCAATTTGTTTGATATTATTTTGGCCAAAGTCATATTTTATTTTAAACATGTCCGATTTTTCATCTGTATTTCAATCTAAACGTTGACCATCCGAACTCCCGAACATAACATAAATGTGCCATTTGAACCCCCTCGTGCCGGGCCGGCACACGCGTGAAGTTTCACCGCTTTAAACGTAGTGTGAAAGACCAATTTTTTTCTTTTTTTTGAATTTTTAATCATTAAAAATTAATTTTAACAAAAACTCTATTTTAAAATCTATTTAAATAATTAAAAAAAATTTAAAAACCCATCCCGTCCTCTCCGATAGCCCACTTCACCGCCGCCACTGCCTCCTCTACCGCCGCCTCCTCCTCCGCCGCCGTCGCCGCTTTCTTTTTTTAAAATTTTTAATCATTAAAAATTAATTTTAACAAAAACGCTATTTAAATAGATTTTGAAGCGGCGGCGGCGGGGGCAGTGGTGGCGGTGAAGTGGGCTATCGGAGAGGATGGGTTGGGTTTTTCAATTTTTTTTTAATTATTTAAATAGATTTTAAAATAGAGTTTTTGTTAAAATTAATTTTTAATGATTAAAAATTTAAAAAAGAAAGTCAACGGCGGTGGCGGCGGGAGGAGGCGGCCGGCAATGGCGGCGAACAAGTGGGCCATCGGAGAGGATGGGTTGGGTTTTTCAATTTTTTTTAATTATTTAAATAGATTTTAAAATAGAGTTTTTGTTAAAATTAATTGTTTTTGTTGACATGGCTTTTTTTTAAAAAAAAAAAAAAAAAAAGGTAACATGACATGGCTCCATGTCATTGGTCTATTTTTCCATGTCACAAAGAAGTGAACTTTCACGCGTGTGCCCAAAGTGATTTAGGGTTCAAATGACACATTTTATCTTATGTTCGGGGGTTCAGATGGTCAACATTTCAGTTGGGGGGTCTAGATGGAAAATCAGAACAAGTTCAGGGGTCCATCTATGACCTATTATTTTTTTATTAAATGTTGGCCTTAAATATTTTCTAAAAAATCCGTATATTTAAATATTTAAAAATAATCAACTTTAAATCTTAAATGTTACCCTTTGTTAGAAGGTTTTATAATCATATAAATATCATGATATATTTTAAATTACACGTTTTAATTTTTTTAATTAATTTTTTAAGTTTCATGCGGAATCAAACTATATGTATAAAACAAATTGGAACTGAGTGAATACTTTCTATTACTTAGTACTTCTCTCTCTCTTCCCCTTTTATAAGGTTTCGTACGGAGTTGTATAACATATAGGAGTATAAAAGTTTGTGAGTTTCTATTTTCGCTTTTAGAGGATAACAAATTGATATTTAGTTCCTCTAGTGTGGGACTGGGCATGCTTGGCCAATAATTTGGCTACCATTCCTTTCTAGGTCAAAAAATAAGTCCACGTTGTTTCTTTAATAACGTCTCCTTTTCGAAGTTGTTAGACACTCACATCTCATGCAAAATATATAGTTTTAAAACATATATATCCAACATGCGACGTGATTATTAATTTAAGATATTAATATATTAAAAAAATCTAACTTGTCAGTTTCCAATCCAACTTGCTTGATCGTGTATCTTCGTAACATTCAATGAGCCGAGGATATCAAATGGACGAGTTACACTGAATTTGGACTAGTTAAAAGTATTGAGTTGATCAATAGGCAAACATTGGCTAAATAATGGGTCATAGTCTAACTCAACCAACTCTTGTTATGTTTTAATTTCTTAGTTCTCTTTTTTATAATTTATTAAACTTTCTAATATTATGACTATATATAACATATCAAATAAAAAAATATTTTGACAAGATTTTCATGGATCGATTTGGACTATATATCTGTCCAACTTTTCGATGGAATAAATCAATAAATGAACGGGCTGGACATATCATGTTTTTATGAGCTAAATGGTTCAATGTTCTTGCGTGTCTGGAAATAATTAGAATTTTGAGATACTAAAAAAAAGAAAAAAACACACACTCATTTTTCGTGTGGCTAGTTCAAAATTAAACTAGGCAAATGTCAGCAAGGAGCTTATTCCATTTGACTTGCATTATTTACTTTTTATGGGTTCACTAGGGTAAGAAAACCAAACTGGAGAAAACACGTTTGTAAAATAGGAACTAATCAGTATTTAATGCATAAAATGGTTTCATTATAAAGGAAAAAATAAAGAAAAATAAAAAAGAAGGGCATCACACATCCAAATGCAATAACCATGAAACCGCACAGGCCGGTCGTGAAAGACCATATTGCTTTTAATTTCTTTTCCCAAATTCATATGGAAAATAGGTTTTATCTCTATCGTTTTCCCTACAGATTAAGTAAACCTAACCTAATCCTTATATTAGTAGGGTTTGATACTTATAAATAAAACTAGACAGTTTAAGTCCAAAAAGTGAATCATCCAGAAAAATAGAGTGATAAGTTAAGCAAACCAATTAAGCAAACCACAACGATCAATAACAAAAAGAAGAAGAGAGAATAATTGCAATGGCGTTCTCTCATGATTATATGGCGATATTGTCGCATGCAGAAGCTCTAAAAAAAGAATTGGCCAAGCAACTTAGATGGGTAGAAGGAGATGGGGAATTTTTGAAGAATCGGATAACATTCTTGAGGAATCAGAAAGCTAATGCTAAGAATCCATCTATTTCTCCAACATCATGTAACCCTAACTTTTGTTGTCCAATATTTAGCAGAGATAAGCATGAGACCTCATATAAGGGAAACGATTATTATATTAACTGGCAGAAATACATTAATAGTTACAAGATGAGCAATAATGAAAGTGCAATTCAAAAAATCAAGAAGTGGCTCAATTTCAAAGAGAAGAAAATGACCGGCAGAGTACTTTTTGTTACTTGTTTTCTTCCCTTTTAGGGTTTCGTACGTAGTTTGTGAGGTTTTCTTTTTCTTTTCAATTTAGCTTTTAAGGATACTCTATTTATTGTACGTTGTTCCTCTAGTGTGGGAGATCGCATGCTTGATCAATAATTTTCTAGGTCAAAAAATAAGTCCACGTTGTTTCTTTTCTTTAATAACATGTCCTTCCAACTTCCCAGTTGTTGGACACTATTAAACTATGTAATAACATATCCAACAGGCGGCGTGATTACTAATTTATTTAAGATAATATATTAACAAAATAAACTAGTCATGATTTTGCAATCCAGCTTGCTGTATCGTCGTATCTTCATCACGTTAAATGTTCTTGTGTGTGTGTGTGTGGAAATATTAGACTTTTGAACTATTAAAAAAAACTGACAGAGACTCATTTTTTACATGGTGAGTTCCAGAATTAAATTAAGTAAATGTTTTGGTCAATTGTTGCGTGTGTACTGCACCTCTGTGCCATTTCATGAATTTTTTGAAGTTTAACCCGAAATGTCAGCTGATTATCATCAGCAATTAACCTATTCCATTTGACTTACATAATTTACTTTTTAAGGTTTAGCTATATAGGGCAAGAAAACCAAACTGGAGAAAGCACGTTTGTAAAACAGGAATAATTATTTAATGCATAAAATGGTTCCACTATAAGTTATAAAACAGAAAAACAAAAAGAATACATCACACAACTAGATCCTAATCTCAAAACGAAAAGGATGGATATGACGTTTTACTTATTCCACAATGCAATGTAGGATATGAGCCAATTAATGCATATGGCTTAATGCAAACGCAAAATGACTTTGTAAACCTAGCTTATTTAGTTACAAAATGTTAATTAATGAGCAAGGTTACAGGATATACATATGCCTTTTGCTTTTTACATTTATTCTTTCTAGGCATCATGACAAAATGATATAATAGTGCTTGTATCATAGCAAAATATAGAAATACTTATCTCTGCATGCACACAATATTTGTACCAAAACGAGCAATTTATCCTTATTATAGAGTGACTAGTTGAAGTGGAAAAAAACAATTAACTATAATTAAATAATTAAAATTTATATAAAAGAGGCATTGTCTTGTCTGTATTAATTTAATACAAAAAATGGATGTAGGTAAATCTTTATTTGCCAAATTGGTGGAGTAATTACTCTAGACGGCCGCAAATTAAATTGTACTATAAATTAGAAGGAATTTCATTAACATAATCATAGACATTTACAAAAATAAGAGCTAATTACATGACATTTGCAAAACATTATCATGAATTTGTTCAAGTTTAACCCGAAATGTCAGCTGATTATCATCAGCAATTAACCTATTCCATTTGAATTACATAATTTACTTTTTAAGGGTTAGATATATAGGGCAAGAAAACCAAACTGGAGAAAGCACGTTTGTAAAATAGGAATCATTATTTAATGCATAAAATGGTTCCACTATAAGTTATAAAACAGAAAAACAAAAAAGAATGCATCACGCAACTAGATCCTAATCTCATATGAGCCAATTAATGCATATAGCTTAATGCAAACGCAAAATGACTTTGTAAAACTAGCTTATTTAGCTACAAAATGTTAATTAATGAGCAAGGTTACAGGATATACATATGGCTTTTGCTTTTTACATTTATTCTTTCTAGGCATGATGACAAAATGATATAATAGTGCTTGTATCATAGAAAAATATAGAAATAGTTATCTCTGCATGCACCCAATATTTGTACCAAAACGAGCAATTTATCCTTATTATAGAGTGACTAATTGAAGTGGAAAAAAACAATTAACTATAATTAAATAATTAAAGCTTATATAAAAGAGGCATTGTCTTGTCTGTATTAATTTAATACAAAAAATGGGTGTAGGTAAATCTTTATTTGCCAAATTGATGGAGTAATTACTCTAGACGACCGCAAATTAAATTGTACTATAAATTAGAAGGAATTTCATTAACATAATCATAGACATTTACAAAAATTAGAGCTAATTACATGACATTTGCAAAACATTATCCAAGTGATATTAATCCTATAACGAGTCAAGAGACTATATGGCTTATCTCTGGTGTCCTACAGAGAAATAGCAAATACAGTACTTTATTAAGCTTACAAGAAATACGGAATACGGAAAATATATATAAGCTTGCTGGTAAGAAGTCTAGTCTAGATTGTATAAGATCCAAGGAAAATTCTTACGTAGTACAATGGGACCCCTTGCAATTTTTTTTAATCTATTAATGTGTTATGAGAGTGTTATTAATTAAAAAATAATGGGTAGCGTAACATATCATGACTTAGTACTTGCATTTTCAACACGTTTTCAACATCGTACTTCCATATTCCATACCAGAAAATATGGAATATAAGGAACACATATTAGGCTTGCTGGTAAAAGTATAGATTCTATAAGATCTAAGGAAAATTCTTATCGTATAGTACAATAGGACCACCCCTTATATATAATTTTTTAAAGGGAAAAGGATCAAATTTACCTTCCAAGTATAGTTTATAGTTTAAATTTGCCCTCCGTCAAAGTTTGGGATCAAATTTACCCTCTCCGTCAAAGTTTAGGATCAAATTTACCCTCTAAGTATGGCTTATAGTTTAAATTTGCCCTTCATCAAAGTTTGGGATCAAATTTGCCCTCTTCGTTGAAGTTTGGGATCAAATTTGCCCTCCCCATTAGGATACTTGATAAATTTGCCCTTATATGGATGGAAGTCTGACTTGGACTCCACAACACAAAAAAATTAGCCACGACGGATCCACATAGGCTCCAAGTAGACTCCCAAACCCAATTCTCTTTTTAACCCGTTTCCCAATCCCAATTCTCTAAACCCGTCTACAGAGGTGGATGGAGCACTATAACTTGGGGTTCAATTGAACCCCAAACTTTTGTTGCGGGACATAAATTTATATGTAAAAATTTACTAAAATTACAATAAATATTAAATATGAACCCATAACTTTAGAAATATAATGGTTTAGTGCTAAAAATTTAAGATATTGAACCCCTAAAATTTAAATCCTCTATCCGCCTCTGCCCGTCTAGACTATTGCTGACACTAAGGCATATGTAGTAATGTCAAAAGCCGGAGTTTTAATCGCATCGAGGTACACACGTAATGCATAAAATAGGAGGCATGTAAGAAAATTCTGCAGCAGCAACAACAAATGTTTAATACGACCAAAGATTCATTGTTCTCTCCAGAAACATATAATTTATCTGACCAGCAAAACTTTCTTGAACATGACATCTATCTTAGGTGAACTTCGATGGAGCTAACTTAACTCATTGTTGTCGCCTCCCTGTCAGAAGCTCTCAAAAACTATTCAAGAGAACTGAAAATGGATTTTCGTTGAAGAGAACTGAAAATGAATTTTCAAAGTTGATATGCACAAATTTATTTTGTTGTCTTGTTATCACTTTTGCAGGATCATAACTTTTCTGATCTTACTTTCGATATACGTTTAGGAATGTATTCTGAGAAAAAATGTTTTCCTCTATTCAGAAATGCTCTAAAGAGTTCACGAAGAAACCTTCACTATGACAAAACAAATGTTGCAGGGGCACTTTTTTTTTTCCAAAAGAGAATTGGGATTGGGAGACTACGTGGAGCCTATGTGGATCCAACGTGGCTAACTTTTTGTGTTGTAGACTCCAATTCAGACTTCCATCCATATAAGGGCAAATTTATCAAGTATCCTAACGGGGAGGGCAAATTTGATCCCAAACTTCGACAGAGAGGGCAAATTTGATCCCAAACTTTGATGGAGGGCAAATTTAAACTATAAGCCATACTTGGAGGGCAAATTTGATCCCAAACTTTGACGGAGGGCAAATTTAAACTGTAAACCATATTTGAAGGGTAAATTTGACCCTTTTCCCCTTTTTAAATCCATCAATGTGTTACGACAGGTGTATTAATTCATTAATAATGGGTATCATGACTTAATACTTGCATTTTCAACACGTTTTCTACTTCACATTTCCATATATTCATCCTAATTTTCTAGTCCTACAAATACTCCTCTTCGACTCATTTCTAACTTGACTATAATTAACTTCATTTCCACTCTTCCCTCAACAATCCACAGTAAGTAACAACATGGCAGCAACCACCACAACCACCGTGTCCCGGGCGGAGCACAACCGCATTATGTGGCGGATGAGGCTACACTCAGCACTTCGTACCGTATTAGCATATAGTATAATTGGCTGTTCCACTCTTTATGGACCACCTTGGTTACAAAAACTAGCAGCATTTCCAGCATTTTCATACGTAACAGCCACTCTCATTACAAGTGACTCAACGCTAGGTGACACATTGAGTGGCTGTTGGCATGCAATATTCGCCACGGTTCAAACCATGCCGCTTTCCATGCTTTGCATATGGATAGGAGCCAAAGCCAATGGGTCCGATAGCTTGTCGCCCGTGGCGTCTGCCTTGGCATTGGTGGTATGTTCGTTGTTGGTGGCTCTAATAGAATATACACATATTAGGTGCAAAAAGGTTGCTTTTGGGCAGTTAGTGCTTGTGTTTGCTGATGGTGTTATTCGTGGAGTGCATACGAGTGCTGTTGTTCACCCTCTTCGTGTTGCATATAGCACAGTCCTTGGAATTGTTGCTTCTCTTCTTGCTTTATCGCTTCCTTATCCAAGACTAGCTTACTTTGAGGTCAGTATTGGCTAAAACAATTCAAAGATACTTTTAACATGTTGTGATATTGTTCGCTTTGAATCAAACACACATATTTTCCTCAAAAGGCCCACGCCATTAAGAGTACCCAACACTTAATAATAGTCGGGTTTTTTTTCTCTTCTACTTTCCATATGGACTTTGTTCACACACAAACCCAACAATTAATCGGATGTATGAGTACATTTTACTTTTCTTTAAGTGCATATTAACATGTTGTAACGGATAACTCCGTCATATTTTCTAGGTTATGAATCCCACTTATTATGGACGATTATTAATATTTATCTTTTAAGTGATCACATAGTATTGTAATACTTTTACGTTATCTATGCATAAAAGTTAAACTCTATTCTTTTACGTCCTATTTGTGTATATCTGGATCGGGTAATGCAACTGTTTTTTTTAATGAGGAAGTACTTCAATAATTGTAGGACTACAGGGTAATTAATCTTATTACTTTGATAAAATCTTTTGGGTCTCACTCAGATTAACACTTATATATATAATGTAGCCTTATAAAGAACTGATATTTAAACATAGCTGAATTTTGTATGTATATGTGTTGAAAGCAATATGAAGCTATAGCCTTATTTCTTTCTTTGTAAATCTATCAGGTCAGGAAGCTACACCAATTATATGCTGAAAACTTAAAAGAGAGAGTGGAAGTATATTCAAGGGCAATCACTTCCCAAGACAATGTCATTGCAGTTGAACTATTGTCCAAAGCCAATCACCTTGCTCAAACAGGAGCCAAGCTTCTCCAAACCATCAAACTTTTGAAGGTAAGATAACTTATTAATTGGACTAGTAAATATGTAGTAGCTTTTACTTATCTTTTCGCTTTACCTCTATTTATGGATAAAATGGGTTCTTTTCAATAATCATTTGATATCTGTAACTCACTGACCCGACTAATCATTATTTTATACTTCATGTGCAGGGCGGTCTAATGTGGGAAACGCCTTGGATCAGATTCTTCAAATCTTGTTCCGAAGTTCCAGGAGACAATGAAATCCAAAACAAGGAAATAACTATAAGAGGAATGGAAATCGGCCTAACTTCATGTCCTTCATTTTCCACTGGCCTGGTGAACGAAGAGTTAAAGCACGCATTACAACTCATATCTGAGCAAATTGGTCTTAAATCAGAGCAGTCTACTCATCAAGAAACAAAAGGATCAGACTTTGCCAACGAATCCCATTTTCTTCATAATGCCACCAAATCTCCAACACAAACAAGCCTGCCTGCATTTTTCTTTTTATCTTGTGCAAAAATGCAGCTCACTAATTCACCCCTATCACATAACCATGATTCAAAAAGAGTCTGCCATAACATCTGGATGAAAATTATACCAAGAAAAGAAACATTGGTGTTTGCATTTAAGTGTTCTGTTTCTTTAGGCCTAGCTATGTGGCTAGGTCTATTATTTGACAAAGAAAATGGTTTTTGGGCAGGCTTAACAGTAGCCAGTTGCTTAGCACAAGGCAAAGTAGCAACATTTAATCTTGCTAATTCATCGGCACAAGGAATTGCATTTGGATCAATCTATGGAATCTTAGGGTGTTCTGTTTTCAAAAGTATCGATAACTTAAGATTCTTAGCCCTTCTCCCTTGGATTATTTTCAGTAGTTTCTTAAAACATAGCCGGATGTATGGCCAAGCAGGAGGTATATCAGCACTATTGGGCGCGGTCATGATCTTAGGACGACAAAATTATGGCCCTGCTAATAATTTTGCCATCATAAGACTAACAGAAACTTTTATTGGATTGTCTTGTTTCATTGTGGTACAGTTTTTGTTGAGCCCGAAACGAGCAGCCAATCTTGCTAGGAATCAATTGTATTGCACACTGGATATTCTCAAGGAGTGCATGAACCAAATAGTGCAAAAAGACCAGCAAAAATTGGAGGGATTAATGGGAAAACAGAGGAAATTAAAATCCCATATTTTGGACTTGCAAAGACTTTGTCACAATGCACAAATAGAGCCTGATTTTTGGTTTCTTCCTTTTAATGCAACATGCTACAAGAAGCTACAAGGTTCTCTTTCAAAAATGGCCACTTTATTTTACTTCATGGTCTACAATATCAACAGCATGTCACATGATTGCAAAGAGGTCCAAGAATGTATAAATGATGAATTGGAGCATTTGAAGGAAACTGCGATTTCGTCGTTAAGTACATTTCTTGATAAGCCTAGTTTGATTAAGTTGTTCCCAGATGATGATCAAGAGGATAAAATAGTTAATGATCTTGAAGAGGCGAAATCAACATACCCAAACTTAAGTATTTTGGTTAAACAAAGTGATCAAAAAGCAGAAAGAGGATTAAGTTTTTTCCTTGAGAGATCACAAGAGTTGATTGATGGAATATTGAGTAGCCAAGAGAAACAGAAGTTAAAAGGAAAGTCAATTCTTTCAGTACATGCTCTGGGATTTTGTATAAGCAGCATGTTGAAAGAGATCAAAGATATTAAAATGGCTATGAAGGAGTTGTCACTGTGGGAAAGTTCTTGAATCCCATAAAAGAATTCAGTATTAAAGAGCTGGAAATTTCTCAAAGTCTCCAAGCATAACAGCAAACATTTGATTATATTTTTACGTATAGGTAAAGGTATCCCAAGTAGAAATATTGGTTAATTTTTTTATTAGTTAGAGAAAGCATATTACATTGTATAGTTCATTCTTTCATCAAGACAAATAGGTAAATTCTTGCATTGACTTGTTACTATCTCTCATTCTTGCGTTGAGTCACTTGGCAACTTTTTTGCAAACTCTAAAACAAACGCCTAGACAAGAGCTGTATGGACAATAAGAACTTAAGAATTGAATTGTCTACAAAATTATACATAGCAAGTTGCCGTTGATGTTTTGCTAAACTTTGGAGAAAAGAAATCGAAAAAGACTCTTATTTCTTTATGTTATAGTACTAATCATATTAGACACTCTTATAATATTCCATGTGTTTATAAATTAACTGCAAATTGCACTGTCAAGACGACATACCAATGATTATTATTTATTATTATCGATATGAGAAAGCAACGAATTCATAACATGTGTCTAATTTTTAAAAGAAAACTGTCCCAATTTAGAAACCAAACTCCAGATGTCACTTCTTGGTAATACTTGCACTAAAACAAATCAATTTTTTATTTCTGGAGTAAACAAATCAAACATAATATATTTTCTTCAAAATGGGTCTTATAAAGAGTTAATTAAAAGCTTCCAATTTTGAATCTTGAGTATGCAAAGGATTTTAATAAAGAGCATTTCTCCTAATGGATCTAATAAAGTGTAAATGTCGATTAATCAGGTCCTAATGTAAATGCAAGTATTGGGATGAATATCAAAAAAATACTTACTAATTAACGCCAACTAGGTTATTTCTGGAATTTGATTGGAAGTTTCGGTAATTAACAGAAACAAGGGCCATTTATTGGCGGCATAAAGTACTAATAAAACTGTGATGTGTTCCTAGTAAGCACTCCCTCCGTCTCAAACTATTTGTAGTTATTAAAAATAATTGTGTCAGATTATTTATTGTTTTAGAAGTTTAATACATAATTAGTTATCTTTTCTCTATTTTGACCTCAGTAAAATTGTATTATTACCTCAATAGGATTGGTGAGGTAAGGCCTAACCCCCTTGCTTGTACTTATTTAGTATTGAGGATTTTTATTTTATTATTAATAAAAGGCAGCTATCTAGTGGAATAAATTTGTCCCAAAGAAAATTTGTCGATAAGAAGATAACATATAAAGTAAACATTTAATGAAGAGATATTATAACTTAGGTATAAATAAAAATAAAATTAGTTAAATATCCTTTCTAATTAATCAGAGTACTATTTCTTAAGGAATGTGTAAAATAAAATAGGCTTAATGCATATGCGGCCCCCTAAACTTGCCTTTTTTTTTCATTTTGGCACATCAACTAAGTGTTGTTCCTATTAAACCCCTGAACTCATCCTCAAGTGTGTCTATCAAACCTCCTAAACTCTTATTTTTATTAGAAGCAGAAATTAAATTGGGGAAATGAAGGTGGAGTAATATTTTAAACATGTGTTAAGCTATTCTTTAGGTCATGGATGTGTCAGTTTTTGCTGGTTCTGCTCTTTCACTGCCATCGTAATTAAGAGCTACTCTTTTTCTTCCCCCTCAATTGCTGATAAACTAAAAGATGGCATAATTAAATTAAATTATATATTAGCATATTACTACATTAAAAATGAAAAATTATATAAGTCAAATTGCGTTTGATAGGCAGACATAAGAACGAGTTCAGGGTTCAGTAGGAATAACAGTTGAGATAAAGTGGATAGCAAAAAAAATCACATATAATTTGAGACGGGAGGAGTAATATCCTAGTAAAAATTAAGGGGTAATCTTTTGGGCCGGAGCTTAACTGAATTAGCAAAGACTATTAAAATTGATTCCAAAATTGACTTGTTCTTTCACACTGTGAAAACTTCATTTCTTTCTCTTATGACTTTTAGCAGTCTGATATTACGATACACCTAAACGATCTCAAATGAAAGCTAGGGTATTTGTACTATGTTTTGTCCTATATTTGGGGTTTGTGAAATGTGAAGAAGAGACGATAATAATAAAGAACAAATTTCGAGAAAGAGAAGCCACTGATGATTCCCTCGCTTATCCCAATTTGTATGTTTCCATTCCTTTCTTCTCTCTGCTTTTGAGCTATTTAATCCATTTTGATTTTTCATAACCTCTTAATTCACGATGTTAACCTCTTAAGCCACCTGACTCATTGAGAATTTTCTCCTTTTTTTATTTTTTTAATGGTAAAAAACACACCTAAAGTATTACCTTTTTTTACGAGTTTCCTATCTGAACTATAAAGCGTTTGCATTTCATAAAGTGTTTGCGTTTCCTGCCTGAACTATAAAGTATTCGCGTTCCTGCCTGAACTATCAAGTGTTTGCGTTTTTTACCTAAACTATAAAGTATTTGATTTTCCTGCCTGAACTATAAAGTGTTTGCGTTTCCTTCCTGAACTATAAAATGTCTCCGTTTCCTACCTGAACTATAAAGTGTTTGCGTTTCCTGCCTGAACTACAAAATGTCTGCGTTTCCTACCTGAACTATAAAGTGCTTGTGTTTCCTGCCTCAACTATCACCAACTATTTATCAAAACACACCTCAAAATTAATGAGTCAGCTGCCATGCAGACAAAATTTTATGGGCAAATTAAGTTGTCACGCGCCTTTTAACGATTGTATTCAAACACTTGATCTAACCAGCTTCGAGGTGTGTTTTTTATAAATAGTTGGTGATAGTTCAGATGGGAAACGCAAACACTTGATAAACACCTGATAGTTCAGGTACGAAACTCGCAAAAAAATGATACTTCAGGTGTGTTTTTGGTGATAATATGAATTTTTGTGTCTTATTATCGATATCTAACTGGAGATATTAAATTCTTCCTAATTAATGTGCTAGTCTCAATTTATGTGATACGTTTTCTTTTTGCGTACCAAAATATTGACACCATAACATTTCTATAGAACTTTTAAGAGTTCACAATCATGAGAACTACTGAAATTTTGATTATAACTGACTTTTTAACCATTATTTTAACATTTTCTTCTACTACTGTTACTAAATTAATACTTCATCTGTTTTAAATTATATGACACTCTTTCCATTTTGGAAGGTTCAAAATGTTTAATACCATTCTATTTGTAGTCAAGCTGCAGAACTTCTAAGAATTCAAATACATTAAGTTATTCAATGTTTAAAATTTGATGTGATGTTTTCCTCTGTCAAATTAACTTTTCAACTGTAAGTATATTATCTTCTGCCATTACCAGTAATTAAGTTAAAACAAATACCTTAAACTTTATGTCCAATCAAACACCGTCATATAAATTGAGATGGAAGGAGTATATAAGTCAAATTAACATCTTAAAACTCCTTTGCTAGTAAAACTTCCTAGTGAAATAGGACGGAGGAAGTACCAGTCACGTATTCTTTCAGTTTCAATGGCTTTTACACAAAGGATAAATGTCGCAAAGATCTTAATATTGCTTTTGGTGTTTGCTGCTGGCAGAGATGAGGATGAATTGTTGAATACACAATGCCCTCAGCATTTGGAGCTAAGATGGCAGACAGAAGTTAGTTCCAGTGTATATGCTTCCCCCTTGATTGCTGATATTAACAGGTAATGTGATAGAAGCTTCTTCTTTCGGTTTGTAATTCGTTTGCTTTTACACTGCCCTTGTGCGTGATGACTGCCTTAAGTGAGTGCTATCTGTTGTTTACTGTCAGAACTACTTGTTTCCATATATCAAGAGAATAATAATAACAAAAAAAAATATGAATGATATGGACGCAACTATTTTATTAAAAGTAATCAAAGAGATAACGTGTATCCTAATATAAATTTGTTGATGAAAAAAAAAAAAATTGTTGATGAAAATGGGTGGTCTTTCAAAAAGTTGAATAACTATGTCTTCAAGACCTTCTCCCTGATTATTGCAGGGAAAAGTTACAAGTATAATAGTTATGTGTGACATTCAACAAAATTATATGCAGTTGCTTATTTTCGAACTGGAGTATCTTTTTTTGTTTTCTTTTTCCTAAATTTATACATTTCGGCTATGTTTCTGGATCTTTACTACAGTGATGGAAAGCTTGAGGTGGTAGTTCCCTCTTTTGTTCATTACTTGGAAGTTCTGGAAGGTTCTGATGGAGATAAAGTTCCAGGTATGATTTGTGGAAAGCTAGTTATAAGAATAAATGCAAACTTATGACGAGCTACAGAACGCCTCACATCCTGCTGGTATATAAGTTGAATGCCTAGATGTGATTTTATAAACTATGAAACAACAAAATTCGCCTTAAAATTAAAAGATTATCTATACGAATAATAATGAGGTTTGAGCAGGTTATGTATAATTCTGATGGCATCTCTACAAATTTTTTAATTTCACATCATGCCATCATCAGGATGGCCAGCATTCCATCAATCAACTGTTCATTCCACTCCTTTCCTGTATGACATTGACAAGGATGGAGTGAGGGAGATAGGTTTGGCCACTTATAATGGTGAGGTGCTCTTTTTCAGGTATGCGTACAGCATATTTTCTAACGGTTCCCTTGTTGAGACATTTTCTGTATTTAGTATGACCTTGTTAGATTTACATAGGGTCTCAGGATACTTGATGTCTGATAAATTGGAGATTCCTCGGCTGAGAGTTAAAAAAGATTGGCATGTGGGTTTGAAGCAGGACTCGGTGGACCGTTCTCATCCAGATGTCCATGATGACCAACTCGTACAGGAGGCTGTCATGGACTCCATAGCCCGTGAGTTATTTCCTCTTACATTTTACTTTTCATAGTCACTTTGTTTCCTCTTAATAATTCCTGCTTGTTTATTTTATATGCTACCAAGTTGCCGCAGCATAGGTAATTTTTCTTAAATGTGTTGTGACACTTGTCGTAGATCTACAGAACCATGAATTGGAAATTTTCCTAATGTTCTATAAGTTAATCTTTTGTTACGAAGGTCCAGATAAATTACTGCTAATTATTCTTGATTGCACAGTACTGTATTAATTTACCTGTTTTTTGTAGGGTCTATTACTCGAATACTTCTGTTATAATTTGGCACCTTAGTCTATATTTTTCTCAGCATTGGTGCACTTAATCCTATGTTGCCAGTTGCCACTCAACTTTTTTCACCTATTTTCCAATTCTACCAATTCGTTTTGTACTTTATAGTATTTCAACTGTTTCTCTCTGGGACTCCAGCCATTTTGCATCTACATAGATTTTGACTTGCTACTGGGGAAAGACTTATTTTTCTAAATAATTATCTCAATATGTCAAGAGAGATGCTCTTAATTTATATTTTGTTTTGTTTATTTGGTGATGTTAGGTTCTGATGATAACCTCTTTCTTTTAGACGTGGAATGCTATATGCTGACCTTCATCAATTGCATTTTATTTATATCATATCTTTAATTCAAAAATTTCCCTTAGGTCACAATGCATCTACTCATGGAGGCGACCATTCAAAGTCTACTGCATCAGAAGTTAACACTGAAACCCATTCTATTAAAAAAGAAGTCAACCACGATGCATCTAATGCTTCAATATCTTTGCCGTCAGAAGTCTCGTCTAACACATCAAATTCATCTAATTTAGAGGACCAAAAGGGGAAGAATGATGGTCTAGTTGGTGCAGAAGTTAAAGTGACTAACTTGAACAATATTACTCTGAGTTCTAATGATGAGAAACTCAGCAATTTGGAGAATGGAACAAGTAAGGGGAGAAGGCTTCTTGAAGACAATGCCTTGAGCAGATCGGAAAGAAGTGGTTCTGGATCCAAAGATGTTAGAGCTGCAACTGTGGAAAATGAAGAAGGTCTGGAAGCGGATGCTGATTCATCGTTTGAGTTATTCCGGGATAATGAGGAGCTTCCTGATGATTATGATTATGACTATGATGATTACCTTGATGATGATGAAAAATGGGAAGGTGAAGATTTTGAGGAAGCAGAACATGAGAAATTGGAGGATTATGTTTATATTGATGCTCATGTTTTATGTACTCCTGTAAGTCTCTTGGAAAGAACAACTTACTTGATTGATGCTTCATAGTCGTTAAATGTCAGGTAATAATTTTTGATGTCCTTGCTTCGTTCAGGTCATTGCTGACATTGACAGTGACGGGGTGTCGGAGATGATTGTTGCAGTATCCTACTTCTTTGACCATGAGTAAGTTTTTTTCTTTTTTCTTTTACTATGGTGCTATTTTGGTTTTACATTGTTTTTCTTGTTTCTCCTTTCTGACTGAAGTGTCTGGTGATTTATTTCCTTGCTCGTTAAATGTTGAAGTCGTTGAATATGGTATGGTGTATGCTATTTAAGACTCACAGAGCATTTCTTTTGGGGCGGAACACCAAGATTCCTCTTGTATCATAGACGCTATTTAAGACATTTGTTGCTGCTATTAAATGGACAGTTGATTGCATTATATAATCTTGAAGTGAGCTTCTTGTTGATTAGATAATGATTACTGCTTCCAGAAAAGGATGTTTACTTGGGTATGTGGATTGTTGTGCTAAATGTTCTATATGTTCTACTTGGTTATGTTAATTGGCTGTGTTATACATTTCAGTCCTCATAACATTCCTACCAAATAAATATGGGAGTTGCAATTATTCAAGTCAAGATCTTTTAATTAAATGCTATTTATCTCAGCTATATCAGTTTGACAGGATCTTAGCTTTGATCTTCTTGATGCGCATTACTGTAGGCATCATATATAATATTTTTAAAATGATTGAAATCTCCTCCCTTGTTCTTTGTGAAATAGAGCCCCTTTATTTTCCTCCATTTAAGGACTCTTTTACCTTCTCAAAAAAATAAAAAATAAAAAAATATAAAAATTGAAGTCCTGTAAAAAGGTCTCTTTTGGTAATAGACAACTGATTAAAACTCTTGGAAGTCAATACAGCACCCAAAAAAATAAAAAAGCTGATTGATCATAAATTTGCAGGTACTACAACAATCAGGAGCGTTTGAAGGAACTTGGAGACATTGACATAGGAAAATATGTTGCTGGTGGTATTGTTGTTTTCAATCTAGATACCAAGCAAGTTAAATGGACTGCACAGCTGGACTTAAGTACTGATGACAGCAACTTCCGTGCCTATATATACTCTTCTCCTACGGTAATTGATTTGGATGGTGATGGGAATATGGACATTCTAGTTGGGACCTCCTATGGCTTGTTTTATGTGTTGGATCACAATGGTAATCCTCAGTTAAGGTCTTTCGAATCTTATCGTTTAGTTTATTGAGTTGCTGATGTTTGGTTTAAGTCTGTCAATCAATCAGTCGACCACTACACCTCCTTCCTATTATTGGATTCAGCATTATGAATCCCATGCATCCATTATTCAGTCCATTTCAATTCAAAAACTTCAGAAGTAATTTTCAGCTTTTATTATCTACCTTAGCACCATAACTGTTTACCTTATCGAAAAAAAAAAAAAAAAAAAAAAAAAAAAAAAAAAAAAGCATCATAACTGTTCTTTCCATGTGATCTGAATTATTTTCCCATCATGAGACACACGTCATTGATTTAACACCCTGTCCTGTCATGGTAATTGTAATGCTCTGTATCATCTAAAGAATGCATACTTCCTGCTAGGTTCCTCTTTGATTAAGCCTATGAGGTCTAGCATTACTTATAGTCGTAGATGCACCAAATATCAATTAAACATGCAAAGCATCATGCTGTCACGCCCCAAATTTGAAGGAATGCGACTGGCACCCGGTCATTGGACTTCCATTGAGCGAAGCAACCTAACATGGCATACTCAACATAATCGATGTATTATTACAAACATGTGCAAATTAAACATCCTCTGATAAACGTAGTTAGTGGCACCGATCTGCCTCATCTTTGTAAAAATGACACCATCCGACCTTTTCAAACTTCTCCATATTGGTCCTTTGGCCTTCCTACGGCTTCAACCAAATCCCAAACCACACCATACACTGTTAACACATTCCAAATACTTAACCACCCTTGTGTGTGTCCGTGCACACTTTGGGGTTATTAAATCATCCATTAAGCTTGTAAATAAGCCGAATTAAATATTAGAATTTGTGGGGCTTTACTGATATTCTTGACCTACTCCGCTGGACAGTCATACACGTTCCCTAAGCGGCAGTCAGGCCTCGAAGTGTTGTCCTTTTATTTCTTGTTTAGTAAATGTATCATCCTCCTAAAACTTGTTTGTTCTGCTTCATATGATTGTTCTTATTGTCGTACCTCTTGAAGACTAATGACCTTCAACATCAGGCAAAGTGAGGGAAAAGTTTCCTCTCGAAATGGCTGAAATCCAAGGAGCAGTAGTTGCAGCTGATATCAATGACGATGGCAAGATTGAACTAGTTACGACAGATTCACATGGAAATGTTGCTGCTTGGACCGCACAAGGCAAAGAAATTTGGGAAAAGCACCTCAAGAGCCTTGTTCCTCAGGGACCTGTCATTGGCGATGTGGATGGGGATGGCCATACAGATGTCGTTGTCCCAACACTTTCTGGGAATATATATGTTCTGAGTGGCAAGGATGGCTCATTTGTACGTCCATATCCTTATAGGACCCATGGTAGGGTGATGAATCGAGCACTTCTTGTTGACTTGAGCAAACGCGGGGAGAAGAAAAAAGGGCTTACAATTGTCACAATGTCATTTGATGGTTATTTGTATCTCATAGACGGACCAACATCATGTGCTGATGTTGTAGATATTGGTGAAACATCGTAAGACAACCATTCGTTCTCTGTCTCTTTTTAATTTTTTCTTTTGTAGACTTATCTTTGATCAGCTAATATGTTTTCTGCTTGTCACAGATACAGCATGGTCTTGGCTGATAATGTTGATGGTGGAGATGATCTTGATCTTATTGTAACAACCATGAATGGTAATGTCTTCTGTTTCTCCACGCCTGCTCCACATCATCCCCTCAAGGTAAGTGAAAATTTTGGTCCATTTGTTTTTTATTAATTGTTCATGTTCTTTGATATTGATACCTGCATGTTATGCACTCAGGCTTGGAGATCTCCAAATCAAGGGAGAAACAATGCTGCTTACCGTAATAATCGTGAGGGGATCTATGCAACTCTATCTTCAAGAGCTTTCCGTGACGAAGAGGGCAAGAGCTTCTGGGTTGAAATGGAGATTGTTGATAAATACAGATACCCATCTGGGTATCAAGCTCCTTATAATGTCTCGGTAAAAAGCTTTCACGTACTTGGTTCATCCTGCATGCTATTAAAATCTCATCAGTTATTTCTTCTCAATTGTGGCACAGGTGAGCTTGTTAGTTCCTGGTAATTACCAAGGGGAACGAACTATTAAGCAAAATAAAATATTCGACCGTCCTGGAAAACATCGGATTATGCTTCCAACTGTTAGTGTGAGGACTGCTGGGACTGTATTGTTGGAGATGGTTGACAAGAACGGGCTATATTTCTCGGATGATTTCTCTCTAACATTCCATATGCATTATTATAAGCTATTGAAATGGATTCTCGTACTCCCTATGCTGGGAATGTTTGGTGTGCTTGTCATCCTTCGTCCGCAGGAGGCCATGCCACTACCATCATTTTCGCGGAACACTGATTTGTGATGTTGCAGTCTCCTATATTACAATGAGTTTCCATCAGGTTGAAGAAATGAAGCAATCACTCCTCCTGGACCTTGAGCTGAGAACCAACTTACTCATACTGGGTCTGATCAATGGTTCAAATATGACAATTCAGAAAATTTTCTATCTGAGCGGGTTTTCTTGAACAATAGAGTAAAAAGGTAGTTCCTTGATCAGACCTGAATCTATGTGTACAATCAAGAGTGGTATCTGTGGGGGTAATCTTAGTGGTCCTTTGAACGCATCATGTAAAGCATTGAGATATTTAGGGACCCTGAATTTTTTGGCGTTGAATATTTCCTTCACCTCTGTGATAAGAACATGTACTCGAGCGCGGTAAGAATAGCCGTGGACCGTGGTTGGCCCATCTTTTGATGTTCAAAAGTAGTTGAATGATATTGTTTCCGGTTAATGTGAGTATAGTACACATGAAAATGTTACTACGCTGAATTCCACTACTCATGTCTACAAGTAGACTCAATATTTATGGGTTTTCTTATTGCACCTGCTATCTCAAAATCTGTTTGTCAGTGCTGAAAGAAACCGAGTAGATTTTCTTGAAACAACCATATCCTACTCTACCATGGATAGTGAACAAACAATGACTTGTGCAATGAGAAATTTACAGTGGTGACGCCAAGAAGCAATCTCTTTTACTTCTTATTACTGTACTTTTAGCTCTGCTCTGATTATCTTGTGATGTTGAACGTGAGGGTAGAATTAGTTGAAATTGTAGTTTGATGCTTAAACGATATTTTCGAATATCACATTTTGCATTTAACTGCATAGCATAATTACAAGATGGACAAATATGAAGGTTACGCTTCCTTTTAAGCAGTAATCCACTTATCTAAATTAGTTGGAGTTGATTATATCAATTATCAGTATCTACTATACTAATTGATAGCTTCATATTACCAAGGTTCCACTAATCATTTGAGAACTCCTTTTTCTTGAAAAACACACAGGCAATCTCTAGTCGATTGTTGCACATAAAAGGAGTGAAAGAACAAAGCAGAAATGAAATTTGGAACTGAGAAGCTCTGCCAAAACATGTTCAATTACAAACTGAAAAATGTGACAGCAGGTAGCCAGGTAAGTCTAGACAATCGAGTTGCCATATGAAAATCTGAACAGAAACAAAACCATTTGGATAATCATTACAAGTACATCACCAAACAAAACAAGAGACCTCACTAAAAAGGATCAATAACCCTGCAAGACAGGTCTTTTCCCAAGCCTTTTGATTTCTCTATCCATCTTGCCAGTAAGCATCAAACCAAACATCTTGAAATCACATAACAAAGACCACAAGGGATGTGTAAAAGTTGCAGGAACATTCTTTTCAATAAAGAAATGGCTGTACCAAGCTAAACCATAACCAAACAATGGCACAAAAATCACAAACCATTTATTGAATATCACTGTGTATATCAAGCACAAAATACTGCAAAGTGTACCAACAAAATGCCAACGTCTTGTTGCTGGTTTTGAATGTTGGTTCATGTACAATGGCCAAAACTCATCCATACTTCTGAAATTCATAGCCCGCAAATGAAATTTTTAACCAAACAGTTTTCAGTTCTTGATTAAAAATCAGATCTTGGAACATATAACCAAACCAAAATTACTAATCTTGAAAATAGAAAGGAAAAAAATCAAGAAAAGAAATCAGGGTATGAATGAATTCCTGCAAGAAATGGTAAATTTGAATTTCTACATGTTGATTATGAAAGCTAGAGATATACTCAGAGATATACTAAGGAAATTTGGTTTTATGGATATTGACCAAAATACAAAATTAGGCGCAATAATCAAGAAAAAATGATGAGGTTGACCAAGTGGTTGAGGTTGAAATATGCTATAAAGTGTCATCTACCTAATATATTTAATG
The DNA here is from genome assembly GCF_029784015.1 of Lycium ferocissimum. Taxonomy (NCBI): domain Eukaryota; kingdom Viridiplantae; phylum Streptophyta; class Magnoliopsida; order Solanales; family Solanaceae; genus Lycium; species Lycium ferocissimum. The sequence continues at coordinate 9,862,540 of NC_081344.1, read as the reverse complement.
GCAATTTTTGTTTGGAAGCAAAATAAAAAGGTGGGGTTTTTTTGGTATGAAGGGTTCTATCAAATCTGAATTCCTACCAATTTTGAAGAGATTAAGCTGGAAAGTTTCACCAGCAATTATAGTAATTCTGTAAATTAGATTTATCAAATTCTAGATGTGTGATGGCAAAGGGTTTTAAATTCTTTTTATTTAAACAAAGAAGGAAAAAGAGTTTCTCTTGTTTTCTTTATGCACCAACATATTTTGTTTGTCCATATTTGGCCAATTGTCCTTCGTTATCTTGTTTGTTCCATATTTGTCAAATTGTACATATTTCTGTTGGATACCTGCTACGTTGCTACTTCTCTTTAAGTTAAAAAATGAAAAGAAAGCACGAATAACTTGATTAATACCTGTCAACAGCCATACGCTAATGCACGTGGATCCACTCAAGTTTTTGGATCACATTTTATTTTCTTCTTTTAGAAGGAAATAGCCACCTTATTTTTAAGTTTAATTTTAACCATTGATTTGAACTCCTTCAGCAAATTAACCTACATTAAGCATAAGCTCCTTATATATTTACATGTTGCGAAATTGGTATAATAAGTACTTGCCTACTTGGTAGATAGGAGTATTCTTTACATATTGATTTGGACATCAACGGATAGTATTAGCCAATTGTTATATGGGATTGTCATTCACATTGGTCTTATTAGTACTTTTTGTTAATCAAGATTTTTATTAAAAAACTAAATGTTATTACAAACCAAGATTAGCCTAGGAAACATAGTTCCTATGATGTTTTTTTTTCCCAAACAGAGAAAACAAAAGGAGGAGGAGCAAGACGAGTCATTAGGCACCCGAAAACATCTAGGCTACTCCCATTTTTAGCCAAAAGATCAGCAACTTCATTAGCCTTTCTGAACACGTGCTTCAGTGGTAGGTCTCCAGTTCTAGCCAATACGCATCTACAATCATCAATTAATTGCTGGCTATTGCACTGGAGCGGGATTTACCACGTGCGCATCCGAAAGGTAGCGGCTGTGGCTTCCTTGTTATCAAATGATAAAATCAATTATATTATAAACGTGTTAATTAGCTCCTTGCAATCTGTTTCGATATCTAGTTCTAGGGGAAGGAGGTTTTTCCAGGGAAAGTTTCAGTCCATAAAACAGTGGTAGAGCTTTCATGAAATTGGTCGCGCATGTTTAAACTTGGTTTTAGAAGAAGCTAAATTTGTAAAATTATATAGAATGTGGCTATAACTTAAATGGAGACCCTGAAAATCAGCCATCCGTGCACTACGCCTTTAAATTAGAGAGGTGGCCCAATTGTGATTAAGTGGACATGGTTTTGGGCAATTCGCAGAATTGCCCTTCGTTTGGGGTGGTCTTTAAATTTTGCCCCTCATATTTGAAATCTTTAAATTTTGCTCTTCGCATAAACCCATAGGTTCCAAAGTTCGAACCACGCGCATCAAAATTTTAAAAAAATTCGCAAAGGTGTTTAAAATTCGCATGCCCCCAAATAGCATACAACGTAAGGAATTACGAATTACGGGCCGGACCGACATACTTACGCCTTATGGGCGACTTGGCATAAGTATGCGGTCCGCATAACTTTGATAATTCATTCAAAAGTTTATCCGGATCCCAGATAAAAGTTTGCCCATTAAAAGTATGCCCCATGGCGCATAACTTTGTGAAGGAATTACAAAGTTATGCGGACCCGAAGATACTTATGCCTTATGGGCGGACTTGGCATAAGTATCTTGGGGTCCCGATAACTTTGATAATTCCTTCACAAAGTCATGCCGGTCCGATAAAAGTTTGCCCATTAAAAGTATGCCCCCACCGCATAACTTTGTGAAGGAATTATCAAAGTTATGCCGACCCTCGCATACTTATGCCAAGTCCGCCCATAAGGCATGAGTATGCCGGTCCCAAGATAAAATGTGTAATTCCTTAACAAGTGTATGTCGTTAAGCAAGATAACGAAATTTAAACCGCCTTGCGAATTTTTTTTAAAAATTTCGATCGCGCGTGGGTTCAAACCTGGGACCTATGGGTGTTAGCCGAAGGGCAAAATTTAAACATTTCAAATATGAGGGGCAAAATTTAAAGACCACCCCAAAAGAAGGGCACTCCGCGCAAAAAAAATGCATGGTTTTTTCCTGGGAAAAACTACATGACCATGAGAAACTTGTTAGGCCCATATTTGGGCTTAATGCAGCGAGCTTGCCATTCCGCCCAAACCATTGTCAAGCTAACCCAGTAACTCATTCACTACCAAAAAAAAAAAAAAAAAAGACCTTTTTGTTGCGACTAAAAGTCGCCACTAAAGGTCAACGAAAAAAATTCATATTGAACCTTCAAAAGATATCCCAAAACATGGATAATATGTGTACAATTAGTAAGTACACGTTGATTGAGCATTTAAAAAATAGCCCAAAACATGTATAATATGTGTATAATTAGTAAGTATACGTTGATTATACATTTATTAAACACAAATTATACGACCCTAATACATTTTCTAAACACATACTGTTGGGATATATTGTATATGATAATGATACAGTTTCTATATAAGTATAATACATCTTCTATACAACAATGATGCAGTTTCTATACATATGCTGAAATTAGTTGAAGAAAGCTTACGAAATGGAATTATTTTAAAAAGGCTAAAAAATGTCCTTTAAGCTCTGGGCCATCCGGTTCTCAATATTTTGGGCCGGATTGTCATTTGTCTCTTTTTCCCTTTTTTCTGAATTCTGAAGTTTAATTTGCGAATGCAAAGCCCAACCAGGGAAGTGCTTATATTGGACACATTCTCTAATGGTAAAATTTCTCAAATGACTACCTTATTGTAGCTTCCTACCATTTGTAGCTACCCTTTTAAATATTACCATTTGTAGCTATATTTTGGCAAAATAGTATATGTTTTCGCGTGTATTTGTTGCCAACAAATACATGAGAACAAGGTAAAAAAAAAAAAAAAAACATGATCCTTGATTTTAGCCTTTAATGGTGGAGCTATTAAATTAGATATTAATATATATTTTTTTGATGTATTTCAGTGATTTTTTTTTTGATGTATTTCAGTGATTTTTTTTTTTTGCCATAATGTATTTCCGTGTCTTTTTTTTTTTTTTTAATGTATTTCAGTGATTTTTTTTTATGTATTTTACTGATTTTTTTTTTTTGATGTATTTCAGTGGCTTTTTTTGATGTATTTCAAATACATTGTGTACATTCCAACTACTATGAAGCCAAATATATTCAAATTTTCGTGTATTTGAATGGATTTCAACATATACATTCAGATACAAGACCAAAAAATTCAAATACATAACAAATACATCCAAAAAATAATGTGTTTGGCTATTAACAAAATACACTAAAAAATGCACTCAAAAATACAAAGACAAATACATTCAAAAATAGTGTATTTGTGAGATGTAGATTTTTGAATGTATTTGTATTTGGCTTTTAACAAATACACATGGCCAGATCTGAGACACTACCACCACCAAAAAACCCTAATCTCTCCAACACCACCAAAATTCTAATCTGAGACACCACCACCACCAAAAACCCAAATCTGAGACACCATCACCACCAAAAAACCCTAATCTTTCCATCACCAACAAAACCCTAATCTCTCCACCTCTACGTCATCTTCTCCGCCACCATCTCAAAATCAATCCATCACCGCCGCCATCAACAATGCACACGGCCGTATCCGAGAGTGAAAGAGAGAGAGAGAGAGGGGTGAGCACGAGAGGGAGACGGAGAGAGAGAGAGGGCGGTGCGGCCATGGTGGTGGTGCGCCCATGGTGGTGGTGGTTGAGAGAAGGAAGAGAGATTTTTTAAGATTTTTGAGAAATGAAAAATATGAAATGAGTAGTGATTGAGAAAAAGAAAGATATATGTGTTTGGGTATGTATTTTTTGATATAGCTACCATTTGTAATTTAGAAAAATTAATTAGCTACTAAATATAATTAAATAAAAGGATAGTTAATATTAATAATTAGGTCTTAAAAGAAGCTACAATGAGTAAAAATTCCTTCTCTAATCCTACGTAACAGAAAAATATTTGGAGCAATTTGCAGGAATGTCCTTCGTTGGGGATGGTCTTTAATTTTTGTCCCTCGCTTAATATCCTAAGGTCCTGGGTTTGAACCCAGGCTCAGTCAACAAAAAAAAAAAAAAAAAAAATCTGCCTTAAGGCAAACTTTTACCCAAAATTAAGCCTTAAGCCAGAGGTTTGCAAAATTAAAATTCCAACAAAGGTTTTTTTTTTTTTTTTTTTTTTTTTACCTTAAGGCAGAGTTTAAAACCCAACTTATGCCTTGCGATTTTTTTTTTAAAAAATTTTTGACTGGGAGGGGGTTCAAACCCGAAACCAAGGGACTTTTAGCGAAGGACAAAAATTAAAGACCATCAATGTGAGGGACAAAAATTAAAGACCAGTCCTTTTGAGGGTATTTTGCGCAAAAAAAAAAAAAAAAAGAAATATCTGCCCATTATTTTGTTATCGCAGTGAATAAATTCAACAACACTGGTGTCCCACCATCTCGAAAAAGAAAGCTTTTCCAAATGAAGAGAACAAAAATATTTACCCTCACTTGTATAAAGCTTTTTTTTCTCTCACAACTGCTTTTGATCTCCAGGTCAAGTGGCCTCTACACTTTAGCTTGAGAAAGAAAAGTAAGAGTTTTGCTCTGTGCACATTATTAATTTTTTTCTTACAGTAAAAGGTTAAGTTAACCTACACTAATAGATAACTTTCGTATCGAGTATAACATGGTAATGTAAAAAATAGAGCAATTTATATTTATTATCATGTGTAAAATTACACTAATAGCGTCAGAATCATTTACACCGATAATATATATAGAATAAACTCAGAACAGTAATTCTTAGGATCTGCCTTGGAACAATGAAAATCCTTAACAAGGTATGTATGCCTTTAATTTGACTGGCTTTACAACATGACAAACTCCGAATTCTTTGTTGGGATCCTTCACCTTATTACATGTATGGATCGTTTTACTTGGTTTTAGTCTATTATGATTGGGATCCCTACTAGTGGTGTCATAATTAGGCCTAATTTCATGATATTAGCCTATAGCACAACCTTATGTAGAGCATCATTAATATAAACTATAAACTAGTCACCTCGTTATATCTATTTTGCTAGCACTAGGATTAGGATTGTGACAATGAAAAGGACAACTCAATACACGAATAAATATTTCGTGTTCATGTAGGGGTCTGGAAAAGGCCACACCCTCAAAGGAGTGCATGTAATCTAGTGTAGAGAGTCTATCCTGATGCGAGCATTAGTAGCGGACGACTCACGTCACTGATTATGACAATAAGAACAAAAAAAAAAAAAAAATTGCTAACCTACATCACAATGTTTATTGTCTTGAATCTGTCCAACAAACTTAAGTGTATATAATGAAATAATCTACTATATAACATAGTATTAATTTACATCATATGTTGGTAATTCCCCATACGTCTACATGTACGAGCTGAACATACTTTTCATGAACCATCGTTATAAAATCTGAAGAAATTTTACCATTGACATTTGACACCCATTATAAGCAACATCAAATGGGGCATAAATTCCTCAAGGATACTAGAATAATGACTACATGACTTACCAAAACCACGGTTGGTCTTTGTTTTTGTGCTATCTACCGGGGTCAATTGGTTTTGTAGTTTTTCATAAATTAGTTTTAGTTTTATGTATTCTTTACAAGAAATCTTCATTTTACACATAAGAAACTTGAAGAAAATCATTTTCTTTTATTCAAATTGTACGTGGTCATACAAGATCATTTCCTCTCTAACTAGCATGGCGGTGTATATGCTGGTCTGTCATTTAAAATCCTATATACGTACAAGTCCATAATACACAGTCCTGTTCTTGATTGTTAATTATTTGAGACGTGACACTCAAAAAAGAAAAAGAATTAGCTACGAAATTCGTCACTAAATAGCCTTAGCTTATAAAAAAATTCGATAATCTATCGATAGTCCATCACTTAGTAAACAACAATTTTATTTATTTATTTAACAATAAAAGCTATTTATCGCTAATTCCAATTGTTTCTTAGTGTCGGCAATGGTGAAAGACTCCTGAAACTAAGAATTTTAGGTTCAAAGATGAAGGCTTTTTTTGTGTGTGTGTGTTAGGCTATCATTCGACAAGGTCGTGTCCTCTTGGTTGGTAGATTCTTCCTCACTGATTTATGCATATTTCTGTGCATGTGGGGTTGAAACAACTCTATTATTATGCTGTCCTTTTTTGCCTCCCCTTTTTATCTTTTAAATGATGGACTGCTCCTTCTTGCCATTTTTCATTCACCTCTCTTTATTTGTTTTATAAATTTAAGCAACTTATTAGCAACCGAATTTTGACAAATATGATCAATCTAACAATTTCGATTACGTGTATTCTTAATCCTGAATAAAATGTAATAATACAAGACCTCAAACTTTAGATATGATATCTATTTAGATAGGTTCAAATAATCCCTCTTCACCTTTGTTAATGTATACCAAACGATGGATGCATGCGATATATTTTCTATATCACTTTAACTATGGTGATTAACTATATTTATTTCTCCTCAATTTACCATTTAACTATGATGTGTTATTGTAGTTTGATACAAACATTGAATTTGGATAAAACTAAGATCACCCGACCACAAAAAATATGGTCCAAGATCTAAATATGGCAAGGGTAACAATAAAGACGAATTAGTATAATAATAAGTATGAAACACCATTATTCAACCTAATAATGAGTTCGACGAAATTTGTGGAAATTCTGATGCACGCCTGTGCAATTATTCCATCACTTTCTTATCCCATCCGAATCAAACTATAATATTATGTTAATATATTTTAAACCCTTCCAAAATTAGTGGGCAATTTTAGATCAACCTGACAGAATTAGTGCTATTGATTTTTCTTTTGGCTGAAATCTTCCATTAGATTCTGTGTTTATTACAATTTTCAATTTCCAATTTCAATTAAATACTGTTCAAACACCTAGTGGGGAAACAATGTTTACATTCATACCCCAAAAAAAAAAAAAAAAAAAAAAAAACTTATTTGGGATAAGATGAAATACTTTCTCATTTAGCAAATTGAGTTTATGTATGCAAAAAGTTAGGGCCACGGAGCTCGTGAGTCGGGACTTGATTAATCGATCGCAAAACAGTCAAATTAGATTTGGAAATAAATGTTTTTTTCTTGATAAGACAATTGTAAATGATGAATTCCAGCTGCTAAATGGACAAAACCTAGTATGATGTCTACAAATGATGCGAATCTTTTTTCCTTAACATACCTAAAACTGCATGATTTCGTTTCGAAATTCCTTGTGCTTAAAGCCTGTTTGGCCAAGCTTATTTTTCCCCTAAAAATACTTATTTTTTCAATAAGTGCTTATTTAAAAAAAAGTGAGGTGTTTGGCCAAGCTTTTGTGAGAAAATAAGTGCTTTTGGGAGTAGCGGGAGCAATTTTTCAGAAGCTAAAAAAAATAGCTTTTGCCTAAAAGCACTTTTTTGAAAAGTACTTTTGAGAAAAATACACATAGAAGCACTTTTTAAAAGCTTGGTCAAACACTAATTGCTGCTCAAAAGTACTTTTTAAATTAATTGGCCAAACACATATTGCTTTTAGCGAAAAGTACTTTTTAAAATAAGCTGTTTTTATAGCCTGTTTGGCCAAGCTTCTAAAAACAACTTATTTTAAAAAGTACAAAGTACTTCTCAAAAAAGTACTTTTGGCTAAAAGCATTTTGTGTTTGGCCAATTAATTTAAAAAGTACTTTTGAGCAAAGAATTAGTGTTTAATAAGCTTTTAAAAAGTGCTTCTATGCGTATTTTTCTCAAACGTACTTTTCAAAAAAGTGCTTTTGGGTAAAAGCTATTTTTTTTAGCTTCTAAAAAACTGCTCCCGCTACTTCCCAAAAATACTTATTTTCTCACAAAAGTTTGGCCAAACACCTCACTTTTTTTAAAATAAGCACTTATTGAAAAAATAAGTACTTTTAGGGGAAAAATAAACTTGGCCAAACAGGCTAATAAGTTCAAGATTTGTTGTTGTTGTTGTTGTTGTTGTTTTTTTTTTTTTTGCCACTCGGTGTACCTACGTTGGAGCCCGACTATATCTGGATTCGCCGCGTATGGCCCCATTAGGGGGAAAGTGATCCCTGCCAAGAATTTTTTCATATTCAGGACTCGAACCCGAAACCTCTAATTAAGGGAGGAGCAACTCCATCCGCTACACCAAATCTTTTCATTAAGCAACATAATGCTCTGATTTGGACCAGAGCCAAATGGTAACAAGATACAAATATTATAGTTTTTCTGGGTTCAAATGGGCAGGTTGTGTTGTATTTGGGGATTAATATGGGCTAAATCATAAATTGGCGACTCGCCATATTATTTGGGTGGAGATGAATTAGACCAAGATAAGCTAAACTTTGAGTCATAACTCAATCTGTCTAACTCTAATCATTTTTTAATTTATTTACTTTTTCTTATTATTATTATTATTATTATTTATTAACTGATAAACTTTTTTCTTTGTTAGGACTAACATATAAAACGGAAAAGAGTTTTCTGAAAAAAGTATTTTAATAAGTTATGTGTCAATTTGCGCTATATATTTAAACCCAAATGAAATCAATTTTCTCATGGGTTGACCCAAACTAACTCACCGTCGAAATATACTCAGCTCAACTCACTTTGGCAGTAGGACAGGTCATATTTTCATGGCTAATTTTGTCACTCAGCATTTTTATTAATAATTCACCGGTATTTTTGCATTAGCTAATAATTTCAGTTAAATGATTATACTTAATCGCCATAATTACCACAAGTTGCATTTACACCCACTTAATTTCCCATGATTCCCTTCCATTAGCAGACGTCAAGATCAATTTAGGATGTCACTTTTGGCATCTTTTTGTTGTAATGTCATAGAATAAACAACAAGAAAAGAGAGCAGCTAAGACAGACAAATGTGAAAGCTTTTTTGTGTTTATACAAATAATTTGTACTATTATTCTTCTGTAATAGAAAATGAAAAGAATTATGATGCATATGGTTGACGACAGAGATTCACTTTACGCTGCATGCATTCCATTATTATGTTATATGCACTGATAATAAGTTGATCCATACACCAACTTATACATTTTTAAAAACCAATACACACACGTAAACTACTGAAAATCATGCACGCATTATTTATGCTCTATGCACTAATAATAGTGTTAATATTTTTTTTTATATACCAATCGTCAATTTTAATTTGTGATTGCAAATTACTTTATCATCTTTATTAGATTACCAATTATATATTGCATCCAGAGATTTACCTATAACTTTTGATTAGATTATGTAAATATTATTTAAAACCCATTATAAAGTAACTATCAAAACGAATTAGTTGATCAAACTTCCTTTTTAACTACTTCATCCGTCCCAGTTAATATGATACTCTTTTCTTTTTAGTCCATACCATAAAATAATGATATGTTTTTATATTTAGTAACAATTTGATTTTGGACTTTCGATTTTACCCTTACTGAAACGATTTACAGCCATGGAAATTCCTCTGACTTGTTTTAGTAGCAATTGGTCATAGATTTTCGATCAGATTTTAAAAATATTCTTCAAACACTTGACCATGAAATTTAATCAGACTGTGAAAATTTATCCTCAAAATATAAGTTCCAAAAACTGACTCAAACCAGTTTTTGGGAGAAAATTTACTTCCACTTACAAAACTTTAATTTTTTTTTAAGTAAAATGCATGTCCAAACACAATTTCGAATTCCAAAAATCACAACTTCAAAAACTCAAATTTTCAAATTTTAAGTTTCTAACTTTTAAATCTATGGCCAAATAGGAGCTTGGACCACAAATTTAAAAAATCTTTATTTTTCTCTTTAAGTTCCGTGATCAGTCAAATAACTTTACGTAAATTGAGACGGAGAGAGTATCTCTTATGGCAACTGAGCAGTAAGATCTTTGTCCGTCTTCGAAAGATTTTAATTTGGGTTGGTGGAAATAAATTGTTTACAAAGTAGAATGGATTTAGCAGTGTTTACTGGTCTATTTACTATTCCAAAAGCTGAAGGGCGACATATGAAATGTGTGCATGTCCCATCATCGTCATCGACTTCATCCGAGGCTGTCTAATTTCAGACTGTCTTTTTCCCTGCTATAAAATGTACGTATCCACTATCCACAATCTTGACATCCCTTTATGTTGTTTAATATGGGTTAATAGTAATGTTGGTCCGCCAGTTATTAATATATTCTGATTTTAGTTTTTATGATATCTGCTCTAACATATTGCCTTTTAATTAATCTCGATTTGTTTGCTTGTGAATAATTACAAATTTATCATGATTATTAATTATCTCATCTATTAATTATCCATGTCTTATGTTAAGCTTGTACTATCACGCCATATTAAATAGTACTCCATCTGTTTCAATTTATGTGATACACTTTACTTTTAGTTATCTGTCCCAAAAAAAATGGTATATTTCTATATTTAGAAACAATTTAACTTAAAATTTACCCATAATTTATAACCACACAAATATCTATGACTTATTTTATATCACAAATTTCAAAAGGCTTCATTTCTTTTCAAGAGCCTTCATTTCTTTCTTAAACTTTGTGCATAGTCGAATTATATCACATAAATTGGTCCGGAGGGAGTAGTATAGTTCTAAAAATGGTCCAAATATAACACACTTCCTATGTCAAAGAGCCAAAACACTCAATTTAATTAATAAATTGTTAAATATGCTTAGTTAGATAAAACAAGAATTAAAATTGAAATTTATGGTAATAACTAAGAGACTCAAAATATTATCATCCCTTGTTTAATCTTGTTTATTACTCCTATGTGGTTGATTCAGTACTGTTTGTCATTTCCCCCCTGCTTTGGCACAGATTGTCGGGACAAACAAGTGTGACATAATAACCCACAAATGACATGAGAATTTGGTAGTACAAATTTACAGAATGCTGGAACTCAAAATGAGGTGCCAAACAAAAGGGTACACTTAAAAGAGAAAACAAAAGTAAACTCCAAAACCAAGAAAAGAGAAAAAAAATAGTATAGTATAGACAAAAGAAAAAGATAAGAAAGCGAAAAGAGATGTGTTGGAGAGAAAACAGGTGAGACATTTCTCTATTACACATTCAGAAAGAGAAGAGAATAAAAAGTGAAAGAGAGAGGACTTATATGTGTTGGCGTGATTTATTGCTTTTGCTTTTTCCTCTCCAAAGGAATCTTTGAAAATCAAAAGCTCCTTCCCAAACACTAATAAAAGAAATCTTTCTATAATATTTTTGTTAGAAAAAAATTGTGTTTAAAAGAAGAAAAAAATAATATGATTATTAGGAAAATGACGTTTTTGACCCAGGAAAGTAACATTAGGGACATTTTTTACCCAATTAAGTAACGATATGGACATTTTCGGACCAAACTATAACGAAGGACATTTTTGTTCAATTTTGCATAATTTAAAGCATTTTTGACCTTTCCGTTTTTTCTTATAAAGGAAATCCATTCTACTCCTTGAAATCATCTAGTTGGATGAAAAGAAAAAGTGAAACTTTTGATTTGAGCACACATGTAGGCTTTGTTTGGCCATATTTAGGCCCTTTAGTTTTAAAGTTTGTTAACTATTTCTCAAATATAGCAAAATTCTATTTTTTCTTTTTTTGCATATAGTTAATTAGGAGTAATACAAATTTAATGGACAGGATTTAACTGTAACTGAAATAATTTATGAGACGACATTAAAAGGGCACATTAAATAATGAAATTTATACTTATTAAATAGAGACAGAAAAAATCTTCTTCCGTGGAAAGCGTATGAGCATAGGCGAACGAAAGACTGAAAAAGCATATGCGAGTATTCCTTCCCTCTTTATGTATTTTAATTTTTCTTCTTCTTCGTTTAGGAATTCTTTATAATTCCCTAATTTCGTCTATTTACAAAAGAGAAAATGATAAATTTCACTCTGTAATACTCGTTCGTCCCAAAATATTTACTGCATTTCGTTTTTTAGAGTCAATTTTTATAAATATTGATCACTATTTCATTATATGTGATGAGAAAAATGTTAAGTTAGTAATACTTTTCATATAGCTCTTAATTTTAACTTTAAAAAAATAGTAAATTAATCTAATATAAATTTAACATTAAAGATTAATTAAAATGACTCTCGAGAAGTGCAATCATATCAGCACTAACACACTGTATCCCATTGAAAAATTGAAGTTAAGCATGCTTGGGTGAGAGTAGTCTTTAGAATAGGTAATCCCTTCAGAAGTCTTTGGGTTGCATTCCTCCTTTTCTTCACGCATAACGGGAACTTATTGCACGAACTGACTTTTTTTAACTCTCGAGAAGTAAATTGTTGATTATTTTGGAACAGAGGGAGTATTTGAAAGTGAACAGCTTTGACTTTATTATGCTTTTGATCTAATATTATCATTATCGTTAGAAAAAAAAATCTCGTTTTACTTTTGATCTTGAGTTCCAATTTAAGAGTAAGTTTATTATTCAAAATTTTTCCTCGAAATCCATCACTGATTCACTAATAAAATAGAAAATACGGAGCATGAAATATAATATTGTAACGACAAGGCTACAAACGTTTGGTCAAACAAAATTATTAATTATAATATTTTGGAAAAAAGATGAAAGAGTGTCCGTTGTGATTACGAAGGAAAAGACGAGGAAGAAGAGACAACATTTTTCATTCTCTCTTTTTTTTTTTTATTCCTCATTCAGTATTCGGTATCCGTATTAGAACTCAACTATACTCTGATTTGCGCCGCATACCGCCCAATTCGAGAGAAAGCGTTACTTATCAATTTTTTTTCTATACTCAAGATTCAAATTTCTTTTTATACCCAAGGCTCAAACCCGACACGAGTTAAAAGAAGGAGTCGCCTCATTTGCTGCACCACATCTTTGGGGGTATTTCAGTCTTTCTTGTTCTCTGTTTTTCCCCTTCAATTCATTCCCTTCTTTTCTGTCTCTTCACTTTACCCCATAGTTGAGAAAATAAACCAAAACAAACCTTTCTCAAATTCTCTCAACTTCAACAACAAAAACTTCACAAATCACAATTGCCAAACAAACATTTTACTCTTTCACTTATAGAACATGAGCAAAGTAGTACCCATTGCACATTATTATTATTACTACCTGGTATGAATCCCACCACCACTACAACCGACCCAACACAGCCACCACCACCACCACTTCCACCACCACAACCACCTCGTTCTTCCTTCAGTTGTGACAAACACCCACATGAAGATTTCACTGGTTTTTGCCCTGAATGTCTCTTTGAACGCCTCACCACCTTAGATAATCCTTCCACTAACAACAACAACAATAACAACAACCCTTCTTCTTCTTCTCGTATCAAATCCCTTTTCTCCAAAACTAATCTTCCTCCTAAACCCTCATCAAAACCCAGTTCTTTTTTCCCTGAACTTCGTCGTACTAAGTCATTTTCAGCTTCAAGAAACGAGGGGTTGAGCTTATTTGAGCCTCAACGTAAGTCTTGTGACGTTCGTGTTCGTAACACACTTTGGTCTTTATTTTCTGAGACAAAAAACCCTCATCCTGAGGATAATAGTGGAGGCGGCGTTCTTGCTAATAATCCTGTTATCGAGTCTAAAGAAGAAGAAGAAGACGAACAAGTCAATGTGGTGGTGAATGAAATAACTGAAGAAATAACTGAAGAGTTTCAGTCCCCTTTGGAAAACAGTTTTGGCGGACAGGTCATCAGTTCAGAAATTGTGGAAGAAGAAGTGGTGAATGGTGATATATTAATGCCAATGAAAGATCATATAGATCTCGATTCCCAAGCGAAAAAGCCTTCAAGGGATTTGAAGGAAATTGCAGGAAGTTTCTTATCTGCAGCATCTGTTTTCAGCAAGAAATGGCATCACTGGAGACGAAAACAAAAGGCGAAAAAACGAAACAATTGTGAGAATTCATCTACATTGTCATTGGAAAAGCCCACCATTTCAAGAAAATTCAGGGAAACACAGTCAGAGATTGCTGATTATGGGTTTGGAAGAAGGTCTTGTGATACTGAACCTCGATTTTCTCTCGATATTGGGAGGATTAGTATCGATGATCCGAGGTATTCTTTCGATGAGCCTCGAGCTTCTTGCGATGTGCATTTCATGGGAAGGAACATTCCTAGGGTGCCACCTATGGTTTCAGTGATAGAAGATGCACCAGTAGTTGCACAGGTTCAACGGGCTGATGACCAAATTCCGGTTGAAGAATCGCCTGTTTCAGCGAATTGCATTGGTGAGGAAACTGATTTGCCTGGAGGGTCTGCTCAAACCAGGGACTATTATTTGGATTCGTCTTCGAGGCGAAGGAAGAGTCTTGATAGATCTAACTCAATAAGGAAAACAGCAGCAGCTGTAGTAGCAGAAATTGATGAGATGAAAGCAGTGTCTAATGCTAAAGTTCAGCCTGAGAGGGATTTGAATTCGATTTCGGTTTCAAATCCCAATTCTTTAAGGGATGATTACTCGGAGACGTTTGAGTTGACAGGGTTTAAGGATAGTAGTGGTTCCGGGATTGGAAATGGGGAACGAAAAGGATCGAAAAAGTCAAAGAAGTGGGCTTGGAATATATGGGGTTTTATACATAAGAAAGGTAATGGAAACAAAGATGAGGAAGATGACAGGTATAGTAGATCGAACGGGGTGGAGAGGTCGTTTTCAGGATCTTGGAGAAATGGTGATTTAAGAGGGGGTCTTAATAGGAATATGTTTAGGAGTAATAGCAGTGTTAGTTGGAGAAACTCAACTAATATTGGTGGATCTTTTGGAACTGTGAGGAATCTTGGAATTGATACTAATGGTAATAGTAAAAAGAAAGATGATTTTGTGTTGGAGAGGAATCGGAGTGCAAGGTATTCGCCTAATCATGTAGATAACGGGTTCTTGCGGTTCCATTTTGCTCCCATGAGAGGCAGCCGGAGAGGTTTACCAGCTCAAAATAGGTCAAATGGGAGGAGCGTACTTCGCCTGTACTAAGATACAAGGTCCTTGGTGTTTCCTTTGTTTAAATGTTAATTTTGTCGCATTTGTTATTAAATCACTTGTGTCATTGTATTTTTTGTCATCAGAATGCTTCCTGGACTTATTCTAATATAGTGACATGAAAATGTCTTTTCTCTGTGATGTCTATCTGATTTTCTTTGTCATTTCATTCTCAATAAACTAGCTTTATGTCTTAGTTGGGTAGGATTATTGTATCTGTACATGCTTGTTTTGGAGTTGGTAATCTTTCTTCTTGTCTTTTACTTCTTTTTATTCCTTTTGCTGATTAGGTAAGTTAGTCAATTTTACCTCCTTAATTCCATGTTCCTTTTTTACAATAGTTCCAAAACGGAAAAATGGTGACTCAACTCTCATATTTAGCAGTATGACAGCTAAGGATCTGTAATCTCACTTGATTCCAGTTTCATGGTACTTCAGTTGTCTACTTATATTTGTCTTCTAATTAATTTTATGTTTGAATCTCTTCTCCACATATTTTTAACAGTCAGGAAAAGGCAATCTTGTCCTTGAAGATATGCCCATACTTGATGTTATTATATCTTGAAAACTTTTACTTATGAAAAGCTGAGAATCCACCTTCATGAGTACATCAACTACACTCAGATGTAAAATCTGATT
The DNA here is from genome assembly GCF_029784015.1 of Lycium ferocissimum. Classification (NCBI taxonomy): domain Eukaryota; kingdom Viridiplantae; phylum Streptophyta; class Magnoliopsida; order Solanales; family Solanaceae; genus Lycium; species Lycium ferocissimum. The sequence continues at coordinate 9,846,753 of NC_081344.1, read as the reverse complement.
TGACTGTCGTAACAATTACCTGATTTTGCAAAAATTATCAGCGAACTTATTGAGATTCTGGGTACACGGAACTGCAAGCTATTTGGAGGTGTCGCATTGATCATTGCGATTCTGCCTAATACGAGTGTCGTACTTACTCAGTCTCTAGATTACCTTGATACCAGCCTTCCCTTTACAGTTGTTATTTCATGATTGTTGCTTGTTTGAGTTCATTATTGTGTGTTGGTCGTTGTTGATAACTCTTTGCAAGAGTAGTCCTTGTCAAGGAAACAAAACATAGTGGATCACCCACCCCAAAAAGAAAGAAAACAATTATGTGGTCGATCAAATGATCTGATAATTTTTTTGACTCTGTTACTTTCTAGGTAAAAGCAAAGTCACATAGGTGGTGTTCTTTTTGAAATGAAGTTTTATTGTTCCCTGTTTGTACCTCATTGGAACTGACCGTTGTTTTGTTTCCTCATTATATTTCCATTTAATCCAGGAATGCGATTCAAGGCTTTAGACGTACTGCGAGTCGCTCATCTTTCTTGGTAACAAGGGTGAGAATGAAGTCAGTCCTGTTGTTGGTTAGAAGCTCTGTCGTAATTCAGTCAGAGAAGGTTGGAAGAAATCCAGTTTCCCTTGGTTGTTCCTGGAGATCTGAACTTGCCGGAGAGCATTGGATGACAAAGATGACAAAGAATCAGATTCCTTAGTTTGAAAAGACTGTTGTCTACACTGCTGAAGTTTCGAATAGAGACTGAGTAGAAATCCTGAATCTTTCTTCCTTCTACTGTAGCATTATACATAAACGTTTCACTCAATTGGTATATGTAGTACAATCCCTTCATTGTTCAGAGGATATGAGTTTGGTCAGTTATATAGCTTTACAGCTTAATACTTGCTTGGGGTCTGTATCTTTCGATGGGTTATTGGTTTAATGTAAAAGTGATAAATTGGTGTGGCAATGAAAAGTCTTACTAGTATTATTTGTCATCTTAGATGATCATTCTCTCTTGAACAGACTCTTCTGCCATGGTATCTTGTATTTCCCAGCTATAGATAATGCCACCCCCGCATATGAGTTTTACAGCAGTATAGAATTGAACACTTTTAGAATTGAAACACTTTTCTGTCTTGAAGAAACTGAAAGTTTTGCCGGGAGTTTTGAAGTTAATACGCGACTTTGAGCCCAAGGGTGTGGCTTAGTGGTAGATGAATAAGGACAAAATCATGGGAAATCTTTATATCCTAGCGAAGATAAACGTCAGGTTATTTTTCTTTTTCTTTCTATTTATCTAAGCCTGGGTGAGAATTATTATCTGGTGCTTGCATTGGTAGGAAGTAGCAAGCATTTAGTGAAATAGTTGAGGTGCGAACAAACTAGCCTATACATCACTGTTATCAGACTTCATGAATATTCTTTTACATATCTCGTCTGTGTTCAAAAAGAAAACGTTCCACATGTGTATTAACCAAGCTTCAGTCTTTGAGAAGTTCCTTCAAATGATTCATCATATACTTACCACAATCCTTCTTCTTTATTCTTAATGTCACCGTAGAGAAACTAGCCTAGACATCATTGTTATCGGACTTTATGAATGTTCTTTTACTTGTTTGGTTTGTTCCAAAAAAAAAAAACTTGTCATTCGTGTATTAACCAAGCTTCAGTCTCTCAGAGAAGTTCCTTCAAATGATTCATCATATACTTACCGCAATCCTCCATCTTTAATCGTGAGTTGCGGTATGCTATCAGAATAAATTTCAAAGGGTTTTAAGTCAAGAGAATATGAAACTGAAGTATACAATTTATTCTCACACTAAGCACGCGACAATATAATAGTCTTGAATTAGGTAAATATCGTAATTACATTAGCTCTATGTTCATTTTTCAGAGAACATAAATGGACAAAGTAATGATTATATGTCACATAGTGAGGTTTTTTCCTCATCCTTAATGGGAAATCAAAGGAATCAAAACGGCCAGCTCCAAAAAATGTTCTAGCTGGGATACTCAAGTAAAAGTCTCAATGATCAAAATATGCTTTTGCCATCAAAGTCAAAAAGTAACAAAATTAAAGAACAAATATTTTACTACATGCCATCCTCATTTAATTCAATAGTCAATAGTACTAAGAAAAGATGAAAAAAAAGATGTAGAAACAGGATAGGCTCGAAATCCTATGGAATGTCGACTTTTCAACCCATTAAAACCTCCTCTTTAGTGGAAATGGTTGGCAAAGATTTTCTTGAAAACATTAGGGATTTGCCTTCTCTTTTTCACCAGCCAATAGGGCTATACTCTCTCCGCAAGAGTGTTCACTTAGCTATTTACACACCCTTTAAGAAAATATAAATTCTTAAAAGAATAAATTATTTGACTAAATTGCTCCTAATTAAATAATTCTTGAAATTTGATCATATAACACTTATTAGAGATAAATCTGAAAAGAAGGTTAATTCTTTCTTAATTACATTCTTTTTTATCCGGAGGAAGTATGTTGTACTGTATGGGGTCTGCATAACACATGGAAATCTTACTGCTCTTTTTTTAGATTTTTTTTTTTTTAATTATCAATAGGACTCCATTATAAGTGATTTATGTAGCTACATCTAATAATTTACTCCCTCCATATCCATTTATTTGACATAGTTTCCTTTTTTGTCCCTTCTAAAAAATTGTTCTGTCTTCCCAATTTATGTTATGTTTGACCGGATACAAAGTTTAAAATTAAAAAGAAAATTTTTGAAATTTGTGATTCAAAACAAGTCATAGATATTTATGTGGCTATAAATCATCCCATTAAGAGTAAAATATAGAATCTAAAGTCAAATATTAGTAAATAGAGAAATATGATTTTGAACTGACTAAAAAGGAATGTCACGTAAATTGGGACGGAGGAAGTATCATATTTTCTTATTCAGGAAAAAATTAATTTTAAATCTATCATGTTATGTTTAATGAGATGAATTATAATTACATAGGAGTAAATATTTATAACTACCAGCCCAGCCAATAGAAATTCACTCTTAGGAGCTGTTTGGACATGATTTCATCTCATGAGATGAAATCATGTTTGGACATGTAATTTGAATTTCTTAAGTTGCAGTTTTTTTATAAACATAAAAACCCCACAAGTTGTAAAAACCCATCAAAAATTTTCCAATTCTTATACAATCTTACCAAATGAGTAAATCATAGTTCATAATAAAATTAATACGCTACTAGAAGGCTTTACTAAAAAATACAATATCAATTGATCAAACTTTAGTTCAATAAAAAGGAAAAAATTTAACATGAATAGTAATGTAACTACTCTTTAATATAATCCTTCTATACGGTAAACATGATTGGTAAATATATTTTACCAACTTGCGGATTAATATTTAATACAAATGGTTGGTAAACATGATTGATAAATATATCTACCAACTTATGGGTCTTTTTTTTACAAAATATAAACGTATGGGTCAAATTTTACATTTATATTTTTTGAAATCATGATTTTAAATCTCAAATCATGCCTTTTTGGATGATTTGGGATTTCATCTGATGAGATGAAATCGCATGTCCAAACGCTGATTTCATCTCATGAGATGAAATCGCATGTCCAAACGCCTACTTAGCAAGACTCCACTCATAGGCAAGAATATTGTGAGAAAGATTTATAACTTTTTCTTATTTGTTTCAATTGTTTACAGGATGAATTCTAATGTCTCTATTTATAGAATATAGACATACATTGATGAATATTCCAAAGAATGGTGGATTTACGAATATTATTGATTATTATATCATGAAGAAGTGTGTGAGTTACAGCTTAAATTATACTCCCTCCGGATCAAAAAAAGAGTCCACTTAGCCATTTGCACACCCCTTAAGAAAATACTAACTCCTAGATAAAAATAAGTAATTTGACTAAATTACCCCTAATTAAATAAACCGTTGGGATTTGATCATATAACACTTAACAGGGGCAAATATGAAAAAATAAGACTAATTCTTTCTTGATTTGCTAAGTGGACTTAAAAAAAAAAAGGCTAAGTGAACTCTTTTTTTGATCCGGAGGGAGTATTATTTTTCGTTGTTACATAATGTCACACTTCAACAATGTGTATTAACGTGTAAAAAGATTATGGAGTATTAACTAACTTGAGAAGTGTTTGAATTCAAATTATACAGGATATAGATAAGTCAAGAGATGGAGATTTGATTATGTGTGAAGAAATGGAGGTAAAATAATTTGCTTCAGTTAATTTTGAGTATTAGATAAGTTGTGAGGCAATTTGGTAGGGGTGAAACAGTTGTTGGGTAAGATGTGGGAGAGTAACTTGAAGCCTGATGTATATAGACTATAGTTAGCTATATGTGTCACTGGACTGGCTAAGAGTGTCCATTTAAATGAGGCTCTAAAGGTGTTTGATTTTGATGAAATGTTTGAAAGAAGGCTGCTTCCAGATGTGATCTGTTTCGGTGTTTTAATCGATGGGGTTTTCAGATAATACCACGAGATTTGACAACAGTTGATAAGGGGGTCATATGTGTAGCCAAATGTTTATGTATAATGAGATACTCAGTGGTTTATGTCGGTGTGGCAAGTTTAACAAGGAATTGGAGCTTTGGGATAGGATGGAAAAATATGAGAAAAATATGGATTTGTTCACTTGTAGTTCCTTGATTCATTTGTGGGACGTTAAGGGGATTGAAAAGATTTACAAGGAAATCATTGAGAATGCTATTACTTGATGTAGTGGCATATAAGGCATACTCAATGGCTGTTGTAAGGTTGGGAAGATTAAAGTGTTTTGAGGTGCAGCAGCTGATGGACTGTGTGAGAATTGATATCTGAACAAGGCTTTAAATTTTTTGAGATATGCAAATGATGGAGGAAAAATGGATTCTTTGGCATATTCATCTAATTAGTAGGTTCCACAGAGAAGGAAAACTGAAGTAACTTTATGCTGGATTTGATGTCAAAACAGGGAACTAAACTATATTCAGCTTACAATGACCTAACCAATGGATTTGTCCAAGCTTCTAAAATTGAGGTCGCAATCAGATTGTTTGGTGACATGAATGCTAAGAGTTGCCGACCCACTGTAGTCACCTATAATATACTGGTAGAGTTTTTACGAGATTTGGTGATTGTAGTGGTACCAGATATAGCTTGTTATAGGATGGTCCTTGCCAAAGCAAAAAACCAGACATGATCCTCAACTTGGTTGAGCCAAGTTGTTAGCAAAGGTTACAAACCTGATCTATAATTCATGTCCTTTGCTCTCATGGCAACCTTGAGGATGTTTTATACCTGTTTCTGAACATGTGCAGTGGATCTGTAACCCGAATCTCGTCATTCATCACACCCTTATGGAGTGGTTTAATAAAACGAGAGATTTCAAAGGCTTAAGGAATTTCATCTCTCATTTTAAGATGCAGGCTTCAGCCAGATATCCTTTGTTACATATTACGCTTAACGGCCTTCGTTCTTGCCATCGAATGTCAGTCGCCAACAACAACAACAACAATAACATACCCAGTGAAATCCCACAGTATGGGGTCTGGGGAGGGTAAAATGTACGCAGACCTTACCCCCATCTCATAAGATAGAGAGGCTGTTTCCGAAAGACCCCCGGCTCAAGAGATAGAATGTCAGTCGCCGTCTTATTTTATTAAATGATGCCCTTAGCGGGAAGATTTTCCCAACTGCAGTCAGAGGGTATATACAGTTATTTATGGCAGTTAATTCCCAGACCAGGAAACCAATCCAACTATCGATGCATGGAATACACTTTGTAAGGCTATCAGATTAAAATAAAGAAGCTTTCAGATGATTCTTTTTGCAAGTAAGAAGCTTTCAGGTTCTGGTTTTACTCTCTGTTCTTTATTAACCCATGTTTGCTTTCTCTGAAGTTGATATTGGGATTCACCATGTAGTGAGAGAAGCATTGTTTCTTGGTTAGGATTGCCATTTTATGCTTAGTATGAAGGGAAATTTGTCTGACAATACCACGATTCCTGCTTTAAACCGTGAGAGAAATCTCCTTTCACCTCAGCTGATTATATCATTAGATGCCGTGCTATATTGGTCAGAGTTATGCTGTAACTATCATGCATGTGTTTCTGTTATGTGCTTCTTGTTTTTCTAAAAACATTTACAAGTTCGATAGAGCTAGTATCCTTGCAATTTTCATGTGTTTGAGAATTTTCCTGAAAGATTGGACTTTAAAGATGTTAAATTCACCAAGTCAGTGCACCAGATAATATGATTTCATGGGTACTGACTATAACTCCTCACTCCTCCTAATAGGCTCATTTCCGCTTTTTTGTAGGAATGTCTGCTAAATATGTCGTAAAAGTTAATCTAAATGTGTAGTTAGGACAGGTACAGTAAGGGGACACACAAATTTTATCAACAGTGTTGGACTTTTCATGTGAATGGCATATGATAATATAAAGGTACTGCAATTGTCTTTGGATTTCCTAATAACTGCATAATTTGGAAAACCAGAAACAGGCGGATTCAAGATTATAAGTTTATGGGTTCCTACAACAATCTCAAGTTAAGATACAATAATAACAGGACCAACGGACTGGGTTTCTGAGCTATGTATTCTTATATATTTAATGTACTTTTTAACACAAATACATGGTGTACGGAGAAGTTACTGGGTTCGCGTGAACCCATAACTATTGCCCTACATTTGCCCCTGCCAGAAAGTATCTGTCATCTAGACGACCTGATCATCGGTCTGATGGAATGGCATGTTTGACGTGCCAAAAAATGCTAGGGAGCTGATTATTTTTGTTTCCTTAAAGACATATGTACTCTGTTCTGAAATTTTCCTTTGGTTGATACACTCTTGAGTGTTCTGAATAAGAATCTTTCCATAGCCTTTTTCCTCTTAGACTTGGGGGTTCTTGAGGGATGGTGTGCTTCTCCAGATCACATCTACTATTTTTTTCATGTTAACACTGACAACTAAAGAAATGTAGTAGATCCAAATCTGGAGTCCTACAACTTCTGTAGCAGGTATCATTCCTTTGATCGACATAAAGCATCCGATACATATCCAACTTTGGTGGCTGTAGTATTGTCACCAAACAGGCATGATGCAAGATAAAATTGGCATGATATATCAGCCTCAAGTAATGAGATTTTATTATGGGGTTATAACTCATTCTACATTACTAGTGCTTTTCTGTAAAAGAGAGGATTTCACTTTTTGTCTTCTTTGGATTTCTGTTTTCCCTCCAGTCCTGTTCCTGATAAAACACTCTGCTCATAGATGACTTGAGAAAGCAAACACACCAAAATAATCCCAAGAACTGCACCTTTTCTCCAATCAGAAGGTGAAGAAATGAAAACATCTGCAATCCCAATTACTACAAGGCCTATAAATGCAAGGTAAACGTTCCTTCTAGTCTTTGATCCAGCATTTTCTCTACTAAGTTGCTTAATCTTCTCCATCTCCTCCTTAGCTTTTGCTTTGTCCACGGGTCGTCTTTGCCTTAAGCTCTTAAAGAAAAGCCATTCATTTCTTCCCTCTTCCATTTGGCCTTCAAATTCTTCCAACTTCTTTTCATTCTCTTCTATCTCCTGTTTGTTCAATCCTACTGATTCTTCAAAAGCTTGCATTTGGTTCTCTATAGTTCCCATTATCTGCTCAACAAAGAAGCAAAAATAAAATAAAATAAAATAAACAACTGTGTTATTCAGATATTGAAATCCAAAGTCTATATTAACAGACCCGTGCACCAGCTTCATCTAGTTCTTTGAGGGCATTTTCACCAATCTGGTCCATTTCAGTATTGGCTTCTTCAGCAAACTGTGTTAGATATGCAGATCTTTCATCTAAGTATTCGGTTAAACGAACTTTCTGTGTTTGGAGCAGAACAATTGTGGCAAGCAATTCTTGCTGACGGGTGTCTCCTTTAGGTGTAGGATTATCTGAATCTGAATTTCTTGACTTGCATAATGAAATGAAGGTCTTTTTCCTCTTAAAATGGCTTGTTTTATTAAAAGAAGCTTGTTGGTTAGGTGTCAAAGAGGAATGAATAGATTTTAGATGGATCATTCTTTGAAATTTGCACAAATTTGGGTTAGGAAGAAGAGTGTGGAGAGCAAAAAATTAGTGGACAATGAGAGAGATGCAATGAAAGAACTTTGGAACCTCTGATTAAAACCACATTATCCATTTCATTTTTCTTTTTTGAGAAAGAGAAGTGAATTGGTCATTATTTTTGGTGGTCCTTGTGGGCCTTAAAGAAATTTCAAGCTTATGTATTCCTCTTACTTACATCCTTAATCTGAAAAGGAAACAATTTTTTTTTTTTTTTGGGGGGTTGCAAATATGTATGTTGCATCAAAAAGGAAGCTTAATTCAATAGGGTATTATATTGTATATATGCACTTGAAAAAATGAGAATAGTTTTATATCTTACTCTTTTTCTTTCAACTCCTATCAATAGTAGTATCCTTGTAGTTTTATTTCACAATAAATGTTGTTTTCTTTAAGCTTTATTGTTGTTCTTGTTGGTAGGCCTCGAATGAGTGGAGCCATTGATTTTAGAAATTCCAACAAAGTTTAGATCATTATAAGTGATGATTTGTGTGTATGGAGAATCTTATTTTGGTTATGATAAATTATAGTATATCATAAAACCTTACTTGGGTTCAATTTTAATTAGGTAGACGCTAAATTTTTCCCATGATTATGAACTTCAGTCGGAATATTAGAGTAACGTAAATATTACTATGTCTAGTAGATAGCATAGCATTGCTCATTGTTTGTTTAATTCTCAAATGTAATGTTTTAAGTTTTTATCCAATTTACAAAATTTTAAATTGCTGTTAAGTTAGTGACTGGTCTGAAAACTAATCTCGCGAATTCGGACCGTTTTCTACTATTGAAAAAATAGGTGTTCAATAATTAATTAGAAAAATTACCAATTTTATTGTAGAAACTTTTTGAATATTATTTTACATGAGCATGTTTTACATACACTAGTTTCTACGATTAGTTGATTATAATTGCACGTATATGCACAGTTAATCAATAATTTGTCTTGAAGATTCATTTTTTATAATAATTATAATTATTATTATTATTATTTGTTAACAAAATTTTGGGTTATTTGTTAACAAATTTTTTCACTTTCAACGTAGTTCCAATTAGATTACATAATAACTCAAAGTAATAGTTTCTTGTGTGCGATCAAGTTATCCGATATTGCGAAGGAAGAGTCCCGAACTAACTTAAACTTTTAAAAACAAAGTATATTACCGACTTACTTGCTTAACACCATAGGATTAGTTGATCTTTAATTCTTCTAACTTCCTCATAAATTCTTTTCGGTTGATGCCACAAATTAAAACCGTCTAATAACTAATAAACTAATATTTTCCTCTTCAAGTCCTCCTATTGTAATAAATAATTGAAATTAGCTGGATCGGAAACAATCTCGAATATAAGGAAGAAGCAAAAGCGCATGATCATATTATCAAGGAAAAAAATAACTAACGAACATTGTATATAGTCCCACTAACTCTTTAAATTTAGAGCCATATTTTAGTAGTTAGTGTCCCTTTACAATTCAATCTTTAAATCAACATATCTCCCTTTCAACTTCCAACCATGCCTACATACGTATAAAGATTCTCAATTTAACCAATAAAGAGTGAACAAAATATCAACCAACTTGCATATAAATAAAGCAAGATAAAAAATAAAAATTAAATAAAAAATTGTTATCTCCTCGGCGTATAAGTGGCTTTTACAATGAAAACTCTTCGTTTGGTACAAGGGATAAGAATAAATAATCTCGGAATTATATTTGAGATGAATTTATCCCACATTTGGTTGGGATAAAATAGTGGTATAACTAATCCCGGAATTGTAGTGTTATTTTATCCCTGTGGGAGGGTGGAATGACTAATCCCAGGATAAGTTATCCTGGGATAACTTCTTTCCAACCAAACGATCCCTTAATATAGAGATAATATGTGTTCAGGGGCGGACCTATGTACATTTTGGAGGTGCTCCAGCACCCATTAAACCCGACGTAGATTAGGTATAGTTATATAAGAAATATATGAAATTTGGTTATAAATATTAAAAAAGCACCCCGGAAATCAATAACATAGTTGGGTGCTTTAGTTTTGTGTCGGAAGCACCCACGACCCTTAAATCCTGGGTCTGCCACTGTATGTGTTTGATGTGGGATTGACATGATATCTTCAATAACACATGCAATTCGGTTGATTAATGTTAATTGAACACTGCATCCCGTTAAAGTTTAAAAGATCCTATTGTTAGTTGGTTTCAGGTTCCTACTATTTATTTATTAAATGTTACAATTGTATCCAATACGGAACTAACTTTTTTGACAAGTAATTAAATAGTTAAGGTATAAAAATCGTTCAATATTTTGAAGGATATTTTGGTTAACCAACATTTATATTCATGCTTTTATAATAACTAGTCTCTGAAACGTGCGTTGCACGTTTATCCCAAAATCCTTAATATAAAATTTGTACATATTTTTTAAAGTTCTTTGAGCTATAAAATTGAAATCAAAACATATTAAATGGTAACAACTTGTAAGCTGAAGTTAGAAAATATTGTGAAGCAGAATGCACAAGAATTATATTTAAATTTGATGAACAAACGATGCTTACCAATTTCTCATGCATGCCTAATGTTTACCAGTACTGTAACTCATGAGAAGTTCACTGTTTCCTTCGAGATGTACGGCAATCCAAGACTTTACCATATGTAGCATTTTATATTTGCCCTGTGAACAATGTTTAGACAAATTCAAAACGTTATCGGACATAAACATAAGAAAACACAGAAATAGTTAGCAGTAGAATTTTTTTAAATAAATAAACAATTGTCCTAGCGGTTTATGCTTTTCCAATTTGGTCTGGCTTTTGTATCTTTAAAATGGTATAGTCTGGAGGAAAAGTTCACTTAGTTTCGGAAGAGAACTTACTCCTCTTTTAAATTGAGGGATGCAGGGATGTGAAGGGGTGTTAATTCTGAAACTGATGTCGTAAACTGAGGGCCGTTACTCGTTTAAAGAGCATACTAAGGAGGATAGATAATGCAAGAGACTTAACTATTTATCTACCAGGAAATGCTTTTTTCACGATTTTGTGTTCATCAAGGGAAAAATGGCATACCAAATTTATTGCAGTATAATTTTATCATTAATTAATTGAAAGATAAGTTTAATTCTTTAATTAAAAATCTGAGGGCTGTCAAGTTTAGCTAGTTGAACCTTCAGAGAACCAAATGTAGTACAATGCCATAAATATACAGAGAAAAAGGACTTGAATTTTGCTCTTTCTAATTCCCTACACGACTTTAACTTAATGATAAGATTGTAACCATTGTCTTTTCATTTGCTTTCATGTTTGACCGACCATATTTTTCTGAACTCATAATAATGATAGGTATTGAGGTGACTTAATTGCATAATTATTGGTTGGGAATACTAATAGCAATGTGCCTACTTTAATATGTTGTTTTTATTTTATTTTTTAGTAATATGTGTAATTTCATCCTTGTACAAAAATGTTGCTATAGTAATTTTTGCTTGAGGGATAAAAAAACCGTTTAACTTTTGAAGGGTATTATCGTAATCCAACTTCTAACTATGGGGCTTCCCACTTTTAGTATATTATTATGATAATAGAGATAGATGATAGTTTACCTACCTATTGTATGCATAAGCTTTGGTTCAGATCGTTACGCTTCGTTATAAAAATTAGGTCACTTGACAATCGACATAGATTCTCATCATTAGTTTCACTTGACAAAGTCAACATTTTATTAGATAAGTTTGTTAATGATACATCGAGTATATGCTAACTAAGTAAGCTAAGAACTATCAGTTAGGGCATGTTTGGAAAGCCACTCAGGTAATTGAATTGGGTGTAATTACACAGTTTGGCCTGTTTGTTTGACCAAGTAATTACACAGTTAGGTGGGAATTGGGTGTAATTGACGGGTGTAATTACACTCTCCAATTCTCTCGGGGGGGGGGGGGGGGGGGGGGTGGGGGGGGGGGGGGGGGGTTGGGCGAGAATTTGGTGTAATTACTTTTTAGTTTGTTTGTTTTTTTACTTTAATTTCTTTTTATTTTTAATTTCTATTATTTTAATTTTTTTGATTTTTAATATTTTTTATTTCTATTATTTTAATTTCTTTTTTATTTTTCTTTGTTGAATTATTTTTATTTTTTAAAATGTATTTTTCTTTTTATATTATTTATTTTTCATTTTCTTTCTTCTCATTTCCAACCTTTACTTCTTGTGGTTCCATGTAATTCGTCGTATTTTTTTATTTAATTCATTTAGCATAACCTTGTTATTATTCTAATATTTGAAACTACACCTCTTAATATTGGAAAGAATGAGTCATTAACAAACTTGATATATAACGAGTGATGTTATTAAACTAGAATTTCATTGTGAATGAGGTTATAGACTTATATTTTTCCTTTCTTTTGAATTATTTACTTAAGTTACGTTGGAACTTACTTATGTAATATTGGAATTTGACATAAGAGTATTATTTTGAACTTTTTCTTTTGGATTTTGAATTTAGGTTATATTTCCAATTTTAAGTTATTTGCTTTCACATTGCATGTTGTTTATTTTTCACTTACATTTAATGAATTTTTTGTGTCAAACATTTGAATAATGTTATGGCATTATATTTATTAATATTTTTTTTTGTCAAACATCTAATCCATGACGTTCTCACAAAAAAAGTCTTCTTTTAAGTTTTATAATTAATTAAAATTAAATATTAATTTGAAAAATATATATCACTTATTTTTGTTACAATATTAGTTACAAATATATGATTATTAATTAATATATTTTCAAGAAACAATGTGTTATTAAATAACTAATTTAATATCATTTATAAAGGAAATATTTTTTAAATATTAATTTTAATTTTTTTGTAATTAAATTTTATTTTAAAATTAAACTGACTGTGTAATTACACTGGTGCAACCAAACAACACGCTTGTAATTACATTGTGATTACGTTATGACAAACAAACAGGTCGTTGTAATTACACTACTGTGTAATTACTAGGCTGTGTAATTACTACCCTAGTAATTACACCAATTCCAATTACTAGGTGGCTTTCCAAACAGGCCCTTAGTGTAGATTTTAAGGCACAAAGATCTTAAACTATTATATTGGAATACCTAATCAAACGAAAATAGCCTAATTTTCACTTGATATTACGTACGACAATGACGAATGAATCATCTCTCTTTTCTTTTCTTTCTTTTTTGATAATTTTTTTCACATTATACCAGAAATATACAAACATATATCAAGAAATTCTGTGATGTTACCTTGTGAAAGTGCTCTATCCGACGTGAAAGTGAAATAGTCTATCGTTTACTAGAGATCAACCAATTATTCCTGGATTGCTTTTTTTTATACAGACACAACCAATTTCCTTCTTATATTTCCTTTTTCTTTTGTGGTTCTTTTCCTTTTATTTTAAGAGGGTGGAGGCAGGTAGATATACAAGGTATGTACAGGTTCAGCTTCATTCAATAGCATTGATTTAAATTTCGTACGTGTTAAATTTTTTACTAAATATGTAATATTATTGTATTAACTTTTAAATACAAGACTCAAATAAGTGAATTAAACAACATTTCGATCCATAAAATTTAAATCCTAAAATCCGCCTTCGGGGATACATATCTGCAATGGTGGGTAGGAGGAGCAAAGAAGGATGACAACTTATAAGCTAATGGGACCCATGGGTTGGGTTAATCTTAGCTTTGAAACAATGTATAATGTATCATATTCTCTGTAGGCTAGCTAATGGTAAGTGATCTAAACCCTGACAACAATATAACAACTACATTTTACCACCTTTAGTAGGTACCACATAGCTGTTAGCATCTAATTTTCAAAGTTAATTCGAACGTGTATTTTCTTTTTCTTTCTTTGGGTTGAGAAAATGATGATTTGCTGATTTAGTCATTTGAGATGATAACTAACAAATCAGGTTCAGGTATATTATTTTGTAAAATAAAACTTGTGGGGAACTTGAACAGGTCTCGATTATTCTTTCACTTTTAGCCTCTATATTGTATATCATGATCTTCAAAAGAAGCTTTTGTATTAATATAATATATTAATATGAAAAAAGTATTTTTCAAAGCTGCCTCATGCAAAGGACGAGGCCTATAGGCAAAGTCTCCTCGTAAGGTATAACTACCTAGATCCTTTTTATAGAAAAAACAATTTTCTACTTTATGATTTAGTTGTCTTGCTGCTTACATTTTTTTTTTCTTTGTAAACATATTATATTCAAACTACGGGAAGAAAATAATATGCTCTATTATGGGAATTTTGTTATAATTAATTTCTCTACCTCCACTCTTGTGTTATTACTCCCTTTCAGTGCTTAAAACACTGGCTTCATCTTTACTAAATCACTGATATTATTTGTGTTTCAAGTCTGCTGATATTAAGTCTAAAAAAATTTCTTGCATTCTGTCGCACGCGTTGTATCTCCTCGTTCTTCTTGAGATAAGATAAAAGACTAAATATGGCATCCAATCGGCAATCTTTAAATTGTTAGAGAGAGAGCGTGCACTTTTATTTATTTAATCATACTATATATGTTTCAATAACTTGTCACAATATTATTTTCTATTTTGAATTTCAGAGAGAAAAAAAACAGACATATTGATAGAAAATACATTTTGGACATAACTGAACCCCAAAACCGTATTATGAGTTGATCAGAATTGTCCAAGATCATATAAGGAAATCAATCACATTTATAACCAATGTGGAACTCTACCACCCCCACACACCGAGGAACGAATATCTAGAGTGTGGACAAAACAATATGTGGGTCCAAAAAGATTAAAAAGATGAATTTTGGACCTAACTCAACCCAAAAGTGAGCTCATGAGATGATGAAGATTGTCCAAGAATCATAACATAAATTAATCCAGTTTCATCCAAGGCAGCTCATGTTTCAGATGCATCACAGATTACTTTTAGATATTCATTTATTTGGTTGCATTAAGATAAGTAATCTAATCAATGAAGGAATTAATCAGGTAATGAAAAATGAATTTCTTTTTTTAAGTTTAGAGTACACAAGAAAATACAGTCTCTAACAGCTTAACATGGGGTCCACTTAATAAGCTTTATGTAACATGCAAGAAATTGTCGATGGAGAAATTGGCTAAGAGAAGTTTCATTGTTGCTGATGAAGTAGAGGGAGAGGAGTCACCAATATCCATCATTACCTAACTAAAGAAAAATGACAGACCAGCAAATTAAATCAAAGGGCATTTTTCACCTATATATACTTTGCGTTGGCAGGTCACAAATTCAGAATGCAACAGTTCTAAAACACATAATAGAACTAAAAAGATCACTAAAAACAGAAGGCAAAATGGAGACTTGGCTTCGAATTTTTATCCTCTTGGCTTGCCTATATCCAGCTTTCGGCATTACTCGCCATTACAAGTTCAATGTAAGTAGTGCTAATAACTACTATTTCGTTTTTCTCTTATATATATATATATATATATATATATATATATTTTTTTTTTTTTTTTTTTTTTTTTTAGCTAAGAAGCACCCTTGTGCTATAAAAGAACAATGAACATTTTTAGTCATGTTATTATAGCTTCAAGAGACAACTTACTTAATTAATAACATATCGATACCATAAAGAAATCATTAAATTCTTCTTCTAATTAAGAAGTTTTGTCTTCCTTTTTTTATTCCGGTTCTTGGGGAAAAGAAGAGAAGATAATACGTCTAAAGTTTTTCTGCATTTCCATCCACAATTAAGGATTGAAGTGTGAGAAAACGTTGCAGTAATTACTCCCTCTGTCCCAATTTATGTGGCACTTTTCGCTACCCGAGATTCAAACTGCGTGAACTTTTTGACTAACATTTTAAGATGTATTTTTTCACCAATTTGATATGAGAAACGTTGCAACTTAAAATACTTTTCATGTAGTTTTCAAATATATAAATTTAATGTTAAAATATTGAGTTAATCTAAACCAATTTAGCTTCAAAATTTAGTCAAATTGACTCTCAAAAAGCGAAAAGTGCCACATAAATTGGGACGGAAGCAGTATTAATTTAGAAAAGTTCGAAAGGTTAATTAGTAGATGTCTTAAACGACAAGCCCATGTAAATAAGTTAAGAGTAAATTCCAATAAGCAACGTAGTTAGAATGAGAGGAAAATAAAAGAAAAAAATTAAAGTACGACATTGTTATAGTAAGACAAATAGGTCGAAGCAAAGACATGCAGAAATCATTACTTTTAAGGCATCCGAAAGTGAAGCAAATGAGCCACTTTTCTATAAAAATGAACAAGTTATATTTTTCAATTTAACTTATATAAACCATTCATAGTAAGGAGATTATTAACTTGAAAAAATAACAAAAGTATCTTGTTACAACATTTTTAATAGAGTGGTCGCGAACAATTTGAATATATCTAAATTAAATCCTATAGTATATTTTTTTTTCTCCGTTTCCTTAATTAAGATATGGTTGGTGTTCCAGGTGGTAACGAGGAACATGAGTCGCCTATGTTCGAGCAAGCCCATTGTCACTGTTAATGGAAAGTTCCCAGGACCCACAATCTATGCTAGAGAAGATGATAGAGTGCTTATCAAAGTTGTTAACCATGTCAAATATAATGTCTCTATCCATTGGTAAGTTAAATAATTATAGATTTTTTACCATTCATGATGCAACTACGTACCTTCATTCATTAGCTACCTTAAAAATCTTGATTTTTAAGGTATTTACAAATCCTGAATGCGCCTCTACTTAATTGCAGGCATGGTATCAGACAACTTAGAAGTGGTTGGGCAGATGGTCCAGCATACATCACACAGTGTCCGATTCAACCAGGCCAAAGCTACATGTACAATTTCACAATTACAGGCCAAAGGGGTACACTCTTTTGGCATGCTCATATTTTGTGGCTAAGGGCTACTGTCCATGGTGCTATTGTCGTCCTGCCTAAACGTGGTGTGCCATATCCATTTCCCAAACCCAACCATGAAGCTGTGGTTGTTTTAGGTGAACATATATACTATTTCACTTGTCAATAATTTGATAGTCAATATTTGATATCCACAACGTTCTCTTCGTTGAAAAATTAGATAATGAAGTAAGTTCATCCAAGGGATAATTGAAAATTTTAATGATGTAATGCAGGTGAATGGTGGAAATCTGACACTGAAGCTGTGATCAACGAAGCTTTAAGTTCAGGATTAGCCCCTAATGTCTCCGACGCTCACACAATCAATGGTCATCCAGGACCTGTTTCCAATTGTCCGACCCAAGGTAATACTTATAGCTCTTTCCCTTTTAATTTATATTGGCAATGTTTGACGAGACACAAAATTGAAACTGGAAATAAAGACTTTTGTCACATACTAAAGTATAATTATAATTATAACTTGTCATCTTAAATATATCATGCATTTCTTGCGGATATCAGCATGTTATTTAGGCAAAATGAGAAGTTTAACTTTAAAGAGTCTTCAAATATAGAAAAGTGTCATTTTTCTAGACTTAAAAAAAGAATGTCATATACAATGTGATAGGGGGAGTATTATTTTGTCTAGATAGCTTGTGCTACATGATAGGACTACAAATTTGATTTTTGGACCATATGTTATGCAGGTGGATACACATTAAGTGTAGCTCCTGGAAAAACATACATGTTACGAGTGATCAACGCTGCACTTAATGAAGAACTCTTCTTTAAAATTGCTGACCACAAACTGACAGTAGTTGAAGTCGACGCCACTTACGTTAAACCCTTCAAAACAGACACAATTGTGGTAGCCCCAGGCCAAACCACAAATGTTATAGTCAAAGCTGATAAAAGTTTCGGAAAATACATGGTTGCTGTTTCTCCCTTCATGGACTCCCCAATTGCGGTCGACAACGTGACAGCCACTGCCACATTGCACTATACGGGGGCACTAGGAAGTGCCCCCACGACCCTCACTAGGGCCCCACCCAAAAATGCCACTTCAATCGCTAACAATTTTCTCGATTCTCTCAGAAGCCTCAATTCGAAAAAATACCCTGCTAAAGTTCCAAAAAAAGTAGATCATTCGTTGTTTTTCACGGTCGGACTCGGAGTCAATCCGTGTCCGTCCTGTAAACCGGCTAATGGAAGCCGAGTTGTCGCTAGTATAAATAATGTTACATTTGTTATGCCAACTACCGCACTTTTACAAGCGCATTTCTTTGGCATAAAAGGCGTTTTCACAACGGATTTTCCAGCGAATCCGCCGTTCGTTTTCAACTATACGGCTGCAGTACCACCCGCAAACTTGGCTACGACAAACGGTACCAGAGTTTATCGGTTGCCTTATAATGCAACAGTTCAATTAGTTATGCAGGATACTGGAATTATAGCCCCTGAGAACCATCCAATCCATTTGCATGGCTTCAATTTCTTCGTAGTTGGTAAAGGAGTAGGGAATTTCAATTCCAAAACGGACCCTAAGAATTTTAATCTTGTTGATCCTGTTGAAAGGAATACAATTGGTGTGCCTTCTGGAGGATGGGTCGCCATAAGATTCCGTGCAGACAATCCAGGTACGTCCTCTTCTTGAGATTAACTTCTATGCACTGACAGTGAAAAAGTTATTTCTACAAGCAGGTCACTTATAATGTAATTATTGATAATTTTATTTATTTTGTGCATGACGTTGCAGGAGTTTGGTTTATGCATTGCCATCTAGAGATACACACAACATGGGGATTGAAAATGGCTTTCCTTGTAGACAATGGAAAGGGTCCTAATGAGTCACTTTTGCCACCTCCAAAGGATCTACCAAAATGCTAAAATAATGGTGAAAGTCAGTTAGAGTGCAACAAAAGCTGCACCATCCAATTTGCGAAAGAAGAATAGAGAGTCAATAAGCAATGTATTCATTTTGTTGAGTGAAAAGTAGTGGGGAAACTTTGCTCAAGCAAACTTCAATAATTATATTTGTGTTGTATACAATTTTTGTTGTCGTTGTTCACAGACGTTTGAGAAATGGATTGTTTCTTTTATCTTTTATTCTCTTGTTTTCGCTCCCTATATAATCCACACAGCTTGACTGTTTCTCGATCATGAGTTTCTTTCCCGGGACTTAAACCACCCAGTTTTTTTGCAATCCGCTCACTCGACTAATCTGAATTTGTATCTGAGTTTTTGCCTGACTTCAGTCACTGGATGCTATGAGTTACTTCATCTCTCCATTTCTGACAGCTCCATTTATTTTACACGTGATTATAGCAAACGAAAGTCCTTTTCAAATTTCTGTCTTCTGATCTTTTCACCCTTGTCCATTTTAATATCCATAGAGAAAGCTTGTCTTCTGTACAGTGCCATATCCATACTGTGGATAACTTGGATAGAGATTCGTAACATCTCAAAGATTACCACTGGCGTACGCAAAACTTTACGTAACTGGTGTCAGACTATTGTCACAATTCGTCTTGTAAGTGAGTTTGCGTCTGAGACTCTGGTGTCATTAAGCTCCCATTAGTTCTATTATCGAACTTCTTTCACATCAAGCTGGACTTTTGAGTTTAGAAGAAGATAATAGTAGTATACAATAGTTTCTTTATCATTTATATGACACATGCTAGGGCTTCTCAGGTCAATATTTGCAAAGATATGATAACTGCAGCAGCAGACTATATTTGCTGGCCAATATTTTTATCATGTAAGCAATGAGAGAATTAAGCACCTTCCTAAGCATAAAAACTATACTACTACAAATAAATCTGAGAAATACATCACCTACAGTACTTCTGACGCCTGGAGCCTACGCTTGAACAACCATTGAAATGGTCTCGCCAACTGTGCTCTCTTCTTCCTCCAGAACCAAATGGCTGCATTATACTGCTCATTACGAATTTTTCTTGTGGCAGCCTTCCAATCATACTTCTCCATTTCTACACGTGCAGCCCGGCCAATAGTTTCTCTCAATTCAGCATCGTGCAATAGTGGCTCCAGTTTGCTCAAGCAGTCGTCAAGATCCCCAGGATTATACAGATATCCAGTTCTTCCCTGCTGATCATCAGGAATTATATCTGGAATTCCTCCAGCACGGGCAGCCAAAACAGGAAGTCCTGATGACATGGCCTCCAAAACGACGAATCCAAGTGTCTCAGACTCTGAAGGCATAACGAAAATATCTCCACTGGCATATGCCTGAGAAAGCTCCTCCCCTAGTAACATACCTGTGAACACTACAGGCATGCCAGAGAACATTTTCTCCAACTCCTCCCTACAACAAGTGATGAAATGAATAATTTGCAGTTCAATCTTTATAGGAACGCTAAATTACACCTCTTTTTCATGTAGGCAAATAGGGTATATATTCTTATAAAATAGCAACACGTTCCGATGTCCACATTCTCAATCGATAAAGCATTTGACATTAGTGTCTTCTCACACATCAAACATGTCCATTCGAGACGGGCTGCAGACAATGCATTTGAAGACAATTTAACTTCCAACACACATTTTTACTTATAAGATTTTCAGACACTTTTACTTCCAACAAACATTTTTACTTCCATGATTTCCGTGTCTAAGTCAGTGAGCACTTTTTCGTTGAGAATTCCTTGTTCCCTTTTGTGTGAATGGCAGATTTCAGTGACGAAGAGAAAAGTCTTTATTCTCTGTTCATTTGAAAGGGGAATGGATGTCTTGTTGAGAGTGATTATGGAAGAACCTTTCATAGAGGAGAGAGATAGGCCGGTTTGAAAAGCAAGCTTGAAAATAAATGGAGAGGCCATTCATTCACAGAAGAACAAGTGGTCGCTGATCACACGTATTATATGATTTATCACTCAGCCCATTATATCCAAATGCCCTATGTCCGAATATTGGGGTTCAAATCCAATAGTTTTTATTTTTTTTATTTTTGGTTTTTTGAAATGACAAAAAGAAGAAAAAAACTATTGGATTTGAGCTCCAAACATTGGGACATAGGGCTCAAATCCAATAGTTCTTGCGAAAGAGGTAGAAAATTTAATCTAGACAAAGGAGAGTTAATGTAATTTGACCTTAAGAGACCTCGAGTTCCAACATGGTAACAAATGAAATGGTAATGCTTAACTAAGAAATGATAATGCTTAACTAATAAACTCTACCAATAATTCAGCAACTCCTACATGACAATTGGGATACAAATGTTGCTATTGTTTTAGATTCAGGATTCTGCTATAGTGAGACATTACATACTAAAGTAAAAGTCGATAAAAGTTCAGTGGGATATCAGGTAGCATAGTGTTTTCCTGATTTTTGTCTCTTATTCACCACACAAGCTAAGCAACATTTCTAGCAATACAGATCAAGAACAGTGAAATATAACTAGTGTCTAGTCATGACTCTTTTCAGACAAGATCCTCACCGGTAATCTTCTTCATAGACTTGACAGCCTATTATTATCAGAAGAAGAAAAAAGAGACACTAGACAGCTTATTATGCATGACACTAGATAAAAAAAAAGAAAAAGAAAAATTACAGTGACATACTGGTAAATGATCCTGTTAAAGTTCTGAAAGTCAAAAGGTAAAATTGCTACTGCAACTCACCTATATGGCCCATCTCCAATAAAAGCTATGCGAGCTTCTGGAAGTCTATCCATTAACCTGTTCCAAAGTCATGTTGAAATGTCAAGTGCAAGTTACCAGAACCTTCATTCAACTTCATAACCACTCAGTTTCCTTGATACAATGTTTGCCCTTAATTTGAGGATCATATACCTAGCCACACATTAGCCAAAAGTGCAAGTCTTATTCTTTCTCATTAACAAAGAGAGGCAATACCTTTTGAGGAAATCCAAATTCTTCTCGACTCCAAGTCGTCCAACATGGACTATCAATGGTTTATCAGGTTCCCCGTTGCTGATCATGAAGAGCAAAAGGAGAAAGGAAAAAGAATTATCAATACACATTAAGGTTGTTTACAAAGGGGATGGATTCTTCGGCGGGAAGCTCCAACCTCAGTCTTAGTCGCATTTCATGAGATCGATACCGGGGGTGAAAGCTCTCAGAATCAACACCCTTATTCCACAGCCGTATTTTGTTAGCTGACAAATAAGCAAAAGAGAGGAACAGTCAACAACTCTGAGCAGAGCATTAGCAGCTAAAAGAAGCCTAGTGGGAGTACGCATCTAAGACCAACAAAAACTGCTTTGACAGAACAGAGAAGACAATACTGTTTTTCCCTTTCCTAATTAGTAAAGTCCATTTCGGTCTTTTACCTGCTGTTACCCGATAAGCTTTCAGATCCTTCGCAATAGCAGCAGATGGCACCAGTGTAAGATCAGCAGCTCTATGTAGAAACTCTGATAACCAGCAGTATGTCTTAATTAGTATACAGAGCTGGAGACCTGAGAGAGAATAGATACTGCAGAAGAGAATGCTCTGCTCACATACTTATAACCATCCACATAGGTTGCACCAACCAACTAAAGGTATATCTAGGTATGTACCTGCAAAACAAGAACCAGGATCAGCGAAGAGCCCTTAATTAATATAGAGTGCTTGAAGAAGCCTCAGAAAATTCTTTATGTTATTCATCAGGAAGATCAACTTAGGAAAAGCCTTTGCTTCTTGAATCACGTAATTTACAGAAGCTATCAAATTCCCATCTGGAGACAAGATCTTCAGAAGTGTGACTTACACAGGCACATGCGTGTGATAAGACATCACTATTGGCACACATAACAGTTTTGCAATGATAAGAGCACCAAATACCTAACAATAGGAAAAAAATTAGAACAAGCTTAAGCTCCTTGAAGCAACAAGACCAACACCACTGCACCACTGAAAGCAGGAGGAAAAAGCAACTCACCATTATACCAGGAGATGATGCATGTATGATGTCAGGTTTGAATCGTGCTACTTCTGAAATTATTCGTGGGCTGAGAGCGAGTGACAACGGCACCTTTTGGTACCACGGCAAGGGAAAACTGCAAATAAAGTAAGCAACTTTTTCTCAAAGAACTAGCCAATTACCATACACGGAGAATATTTCATCGTCATGCACCCCTAAACATCACTGATTTTGCTGAGTTTGCGACGGACAGAATTGAGTGAATTTATAGAGTAAACGTGAAAAAGGAATATATGAAAGGAAGTAGAATCTGCAACCTTCGTGATCCAATCAACTTTGCTCCATAAAACTCTTCAGGTACTCCTTCATGTGTTGTCACAACCATAACCTGTACGACAAAATTAACAGAGGATTATAAATGGCCAAACATCAGGTGCAAATCTTCAATTCTTAGCCCGTGTAGTCTATATGGCTAAGAAGCATTTATTACGGTTAATCCCTATGAAAGACTGTTACAATAACTGTTTCTAGGCATGTGCAGACAAAGCATATCAAAATTGCTTGAAATTAGTTCAGGGGAACAGAACTAGTAGAGGTCAAGATTGTAAAATTGATGTTATCAGCTCAAACATATCAATTTTGTTGGTCAAAGCATGGCATAGCAGTAAGTTAAGAAGATCAAAAGAACACTAACAGCTATCAGTAATCAACAACACTCTTGTCAGCAACAATTATACCTCGTCCCCCATTTCACGGAGATATCTTATAAAATTCTGGAACCGGTTCTTATAGCCGGATACATACCTGCACATTTCACAAAGGAAAATGGTGGTTATGACAAAATGTAAGCCCAATTGAGTAAAAATATAATTGTTGTAAGGTCTCGTTCAGATGATGCACATGAATTTTGATCAGAAGTCAAAACTAGGTCAGGATTTGTTTTTCTGGAAATCTCAACCTTTGTTCTCTAAAATTACTGATCAAAGCTGATTCCATAATCCACAATATTAAGGCAACGGAGTCCCCAGCTGAGAACATCTCTGACTCCCAAAATTAAAAGATGACAATGTCGCTTCTAAGTGCCACTGAGCAATAAAGAAGGCAACTTGTAATAAAAGCGGGAATTCTTCTGAAGTGTATCTAAGGTTGAAAGGTGTCTGATTGGACAGAGCTTTATTTATTTTGCGAGACAGCTATGAAATTGACCTTCCCAAATACTACGAGGAGCCATTAAAGAACGAATGCAGGAATACCAAAGATTTAAATGCAGCTCAGAAAATTTTAAAAAAAAAAATTTGGTTCCAACGCTGAAGTAGTAATGATTGTAAGAAAACAAGTTTTGAGATTGTGATTGACTATGCACATTGCTATAACTAATAAGCAGGCACGAGTTCCCTTTAATAGCTACGTTCCATAGAAATCATAGGTCTAGGCTAAGCATTAACATAAGTCCTTTCTTACAGGTCTACTGGCTCCAATTCCATGTCTTCAGCACGAGAGATTTGTTCCAAAAGCATAAGTTGATCAAGTCTACATTCCATAGGATGAAAAAGAGAACTTATGCAAAGAATCATTATCTACTTTACAGATTCTAGCATATAACGGAAGATGTGAAGACCAAACAAATAACTTATGGAAAGTCAGTAAACACTTTTGACAGCAAAAGTTCCTTAGAAGTCTGGACAAGAATCATCAAAACCACATACCAAAGTAGATTGAATATATGATAAAATTGAATTCATTAAAATTAACATGAACGGAGTTCACATGCATTAACAATACTGCTGCAAATTAACAGTGTATATAGGAAATGTCACAAAAATACTCCTCAAATACAACTCATATAACACATTGCCAAAGCTTTTAGTTACAGGAGAAACAAATTACTTATTCGTTATCATATCAGTAGTATACAACAACGACAACAACAACATATCCAGTGTAATCCCACAAGTGGGGTTTAGGGAGGGTAGGATGTACGCAGGCCTTACCCCTACCTTTGTGGGGTAGAGAGGTTGTTTCTGATAGACCCTCGGCTCAAAAGAAATGTAACCGACACAAGATTATAAGAAAAATGAGACAACAAATAAGTACAGATTGGAGAAAAAAGAAGCTACGCGATACCTAAATCATACTACTAAAAGTACGGCATCAACTACCTACTAACCTTCTACCCTAATCCTCTACCTCCATAATTAACATCTGGCAGTATATATGAATAGGGAGAAAGAACTTAAACCTAATGGATCAATCAGAGTTAATTCACCAAACAGAAAGAGCATAAGAATAACCAATGTTTAGTAATTAACGCCAACAATTTTACAGTTTAGTCCAAATTATAAAGGGAAAGAAAAAGACTCACGAAAAAGGAGAAGGTTCAACAAAGATAGCAATACGTCTAGGCTTTGAAGTCACTTCAGATTCAACCAAAAGAGAAGGACCCTCCTCTTCTTCTTCTTCTTCTTCCTTATACTCTTTAACTCCCATTTTGCTACCTACAATTAAGGGTCTTTTCTTGAATTTCCCACTAAGTTTGGGCTTTTCTTGCTGCAAAAAATTAACTTTTGTGCATATTAAACTAATGGGTTTTGCTCTTGAGGTAGAAAAGTAAGAGAATTCATGAAAACTTGTGGCTACTGAAACAAAAGAAGTAGTAGATGAAGAGGAAGAAGAAGAGATAATATTAGGATTTATAAAGAGAGAAGAGGTGGTCATGGTGAGCTTTTTGGATAATGATATGTTAAATATATTTGAATTTGATTTAACTGAAAAAACAGACAAGTGTGGAGTTTTTAAAGAGAGACACCATGGAAGGAGGTGGATATTCTTTTACAGTATGAGTGAAATATGGAATAATTGGAGGGTACTCAGAGCATATGCCACAAATTTCACAAGGCGCTAATAAATTGGAGGGTCCTCATTCATAGGGTCATTTTCATATTATTGAAGTTTTTAGGATTTGGCTGTTGCTTGCAAATGTGTTAAACATTTCTGCTGTGTTATAAGTTTTTGAATTTAGAGTGTTTAACACAAGAAACAGTGAAGAACCCGTTTGGCCTGGCTGAATTCAACTAAGAATCTGTTTGGATTAGCTGAATTAAAAGCGCTTAAAAACATTTTTTTATCCTATACAAATATTATAAAAGTGCTTAAAAGTTATTTTGGCTTAAAAACACCTAAAATAAAGGAAAATTTTCACAAATGACTATACTTTGGGGTTCTTTTAGGCATAGCTACACTTTTGCTAATTACATTTCGTACCTACAGTAACATGTATTCAAATTCGGCTATGTTCCAATTCAGCTGTATTTCAGTGTATTCAATTCGGATGTATTCATTCGTAGCTACTTTTACACTGTTTTCAACTTATTATACTTAAATTCGGTTGTATTCAAACAACATAAGTGCAAAAAAACATAGGGCTATTCAGTTATATTCAAAATCCTTTGTATTATTTGTATACAAAAAGATGTCCTTCGAAATACAGGCGAAAAATACATAAGAAACACTGAATTTTACACTAAAAAAATGACAAATATACTCAAAAACATTAAGATCTGAGATACAAGAGAAAAGATACAATCAGATCTGAGATACAAGAAATAAAATACGCTCAGATAAAAAATACATCGCCGAAGATTTTTCCACCGCCGACAACGGCGACAATATGCTATAGCTATGTCGCCATGTCTGCCCCTGCTTGCCGTCGTCTCTGTCGTCCAGTAAGGATCCAACTAGAAACCATTTCTTTCTTATATTCAACACAAATACAAATACATCTCAAGCAACAACAATGATGAATCTCCAACCGACAACTTCCAAACTTTTGATATCCGGCAAACATGTCACCGAAGAATACACTCAGATCTGAGAAATACCCTTAGATCTGAGATATACACTCACATTTGAGAAATACACCAAGGTCGCGTCTCCGAAGAATACACTCAAATCGTTCGTGGAGGGCAGTACCAAGGCTGGCGGTTATGGTGGCGTAGAGGCGAAAGTGGCGAAGATGGTGGGGGAGGAAGGGGCGGAAGCGCCGAGCGCGGTTGAAGAGGAGTGAAGGAATTGGGGAAGATGGGTTTTGAATTTTGATGTAGGGAAAGGAATCGTATGTTGCTGTATTAGTTACCTCGTGTAATTGAAACACAACATTTAGCTAGCAAATGTAATTAAAGTAAAGTGTAATTACTAAATGTAAATACCTCTTATATGTTCTCTACAGTCTACACCACATAAATTTCCCTAAAATAAATCAATCCAAACATACTCTATGTCCTTAAATTTATTTACAAAAAAAGTACTTCCTCGGTCCTGAAAAAGATTGTCTTGATTCATTACGAGGGTCAAATTGATCAAAATTGGGGTGAATTCAGACATAGAATTTTTAATTTAAAAATAAAACAAACATTGCTATTCAAAATCTACATAAAAAGTACTATAAGTCACAATAGTTAATAATTCAAAATATTTAGAAAGTATTAGAAAAAAATATGATAAACAATGTCCAAATATTAACTAAGACATTATTTTTGGGATGAAGGAGTATAAAATTTAAATATACTTTTTACATAAAAATGACAAATACTGAAATAAAATATCTATTTTTATCTCAAATTTTTTCCTAACAAATTGTAGAAATATGATGTTAGCGAAATGAAAAGGGATCAATCAGTCGGCTGCCTACACAGGATGTGGTCGCATTGTCCATACCCCTTCCCATGCAAAAGGACAACCAAGTTCATTACAACCAGGGCTGTTCACGGTTTTGGTTAAAATCAAAACCAAATCGAAAATTTAACCAAATTGAATAAAAAACCCGACATTTGATTTGGTTTGGTTTTAAATTTTAAAAACCGATAATATTTGGTTTGGTTATGATTCTATTAAAAAATAACCGAATAAATAACCTAACCAAACCGATAAATTATATACATAAATTTTATAATTATTTATATGTATAATATTAGTTTTTCATAAATAATTATAAATATTTTATACCTTTTAATCATTAATTTGATTTTTGGTCTACTTATTTCACATGATTGTTTAAAGCCCATGTTTTTAAGAATATGTCCAAGCCCATGTCTTTAAGTCTTTTAACTCTTTAAGTGTTAAGTGTAAACCCTAATGACGAAGCTCACGTTAGAGTCTAATGTCTTTAACTTAAATTTTTAGCCTTTCTTTGTCAGCCATTTGATTTTAGGTTGTTTCTTCTTCTTTTTTCGAATTTATACCTTCTTTTTTTCTTGTCTGAATGGGTCCTAAACTTCTAATATTTTTTATACGAAAAGGACAGAGGTTGTAGATTTGGAGGTTCCTATAGAAGATACTTCAGTAACATCAGCAGTTGTTGCAACTCAAGCACATGACCCTAATACTTCTTCCGTGAGTAATCCTCCTAAAAAGCAGAAAAGAACAACTCCTTGTAGTCGAGACCCTAGCCTCGGGGATAATGATAGAAAACAACTGAAGTTTGGGATCATTACACTAAGTTTTTTTAATAGAATGGGCGAATTGAGGGCAAAATGCAAGTACTGCCCCAAAGTTTGGGATCATTACACAAAATTTTTTTATTTCATATATTTTCATTTTAATTTTAGGTAGTCTTTATATTTAATTAATATGTATGTGTGTAACAACAACTAAAAGCTCCTATGCTCTACTTTATTTCCAGCTATGTGTATTAAGATGACAAAAATGGTGCAGCCACTACAAAGTTAGTTTTTAGCTCTATATGTAATAGTTTAGCAACTTTGAATAACTTGAGTACTACACTATCACTATAGTGAAAATGTTTCTATGATGTATGTTCCACCTTAAACTATAAATAAAAGTTATCGTTTGAACCCAAAAAAAAAAAAATGTCTTTTTCAACTTTTTAATGTTTTTACTGATAAGTTTCATGGCTGCTAGTCATAAATCGAAAAACCGAACCAAACCGAACCAAACCGACAATAACCAAACCGGTGGTTATTATTTTATTTGGTTTGGTTATGGTTTTAGACATTTAAAAACTGACTAAATTGGTTTGGTTATGGTTTTAATCAATAACCGACCCAAACCGAACCATGAACACCCCTAATTACAACTACAACCCAAATATTTTATTTCTGTTCTTCTCTTAACAAAAAAGAAACATGAAGATTAGCTCTATTTAGCAACAGCACCTCTAATAATTACTCGCTCGGTTCACTTTTACTTGTCCACTATGGACTTTGCACATTTCTTAAGAAGTAATAAATGAAGTGTGTAATTTACCATGAAACCCATATTAATTAGTGCATATTTTTAATGGACTTGAAAGACGATTTGAAAAGAGTAATTAATACTATGGGTAAAATAGGAAAAAAGAAATTGTCCTCTCTTAAAATGCTAAAAGTGATAAGTAAAAGTAAAAATTTATTTTTAATATACAGTCAGACCTCTCTATAACGGCAGCCGCATGTAACAGCACCTCTCTATAACAATCAATTTTTTTCGGAACTGATTTTTTATGTTATATTTTACTTCTCTATAACAGCATTTCACCTATAACAGCAACAAACAACTTTATAACAGTACACTCTTTGTAAAATTACTCCCCATATAACAACTATCTTCTTTTTTTGGTAATTTAATAATTAACCATCTTTATAAAAATAGAATATTATGATTACCAATAATAAGTGTAGAGATTTTGACCAAATATTTGATCATTTAATACACTATTAAAATAAAAAAATATTAAAAAAATATTATATGAATATATATTTTTTCATCATTAAACAATTTTCCTTCGTTATACAAAGTGTGATTAAGCTTAGAATTTGGCAATTAAAAGTGAAAACTAGATTTTATGCATCTTTTTTGCCTATAACAGCGAAATATTATTTAAATGTCAATCTTTGTTATAGGTGTATAACAGTCATTCTCTATAACACCTGAAAATTTTCGAACCCAACGATCTTTGTTATAGAGAGGTTTGACTGTAATGGACAAGTATAAGTGAACAGAGGGAGTACAATAATTTCGGATCAAACATTTTGCAATTTCCAAAAAAGGAAAGAAGAGAAAAGAAAAACATTACAGTCTCTTCATCTTTCAACTATGATTGATATGCTGTTAATGCATTGGTCGTATTAATTAGTCAAGTCTATTATTGCTTCCATCTTTTTCTGATAACATGCGAAAATAATGATATAGCCTATTAAGATTGACATTTTTCAAAAGTATCATTCAAATCGTTTTAAATGTCTCCACCCCATCTAGTTAGGTTCGTTGAAAAATGAGCATTTTGTATCACGAGGTATATTCTTCTTTCTATAAATTGAGACAGTCATTAATTCTTTGCTATTTCAACTGTTTTAGAGCGCTTTCTTGTACTTGAAACTAACCTTTTCTGTAGCACGCAAAACCATGAAGATATCCACTTGAGTTTATAGTCAGGTTTTTTATATTTTTCCTCATAACCGCATTGAGGTTCGACTAGTTTTGATTCGCATGCTCGAACCCAAGACCTATGGTAAAGGATGGAGGAAAATCCATCAACCACACTCTCAATTCAGAATCCCCGCCCCCTCCCCACCACACACACACACAATTCATTTATGTTATATCCCGCATTTCTGTACATTATGATAAGTTAGAGACAAAACCATTCCGGGATACAAAGTCGAGACTTTTGACCTTCGATTTTATTTGGAGACACAAGTTGTTCATGAATTTGTTGGCATGGAACAATTAGAAAAATTTGGGACCAAAATTGGAATTTATGGAAGTTGAAAATCATGCATTTTTCTTGTTGTGGCCGTGTGGTTTGTTGGTTGGTCCCACCCATTTTGTGTTCAATTCTAATTGCTCCAACACATGGTGTGGGCCATGGACACTTGGATGATTTACCTAGGAGTATAAAAGATGATCACTAAGTCATCTTATTCATTCCAACACTTAGCCAAAAAAAAAATAGAAGTTGAAGAGCAAGAAAGGGAGGCTCTCGGCCAACCCTTGGAAATTCCAACTTTCGTTCAAGCCCTTCTAAAAATATTTTGTTGATGCAAATCCACTATTTTGAGGTCCCTAAGTAGCGTGGAAGTGTTATTCGGGTCATCCAACCATCCGTGGTGTAGATCGCAAACCCTAGGCAAATTGTGGAGTTGAAGAAGAAAGGTAAGATTTGATCATGTTTTATGTGTTATAAAGGTTGTATGTATGTGGTAGTATGTTAAAATGGATGAAAATCATGAAATATAGTAAGTTGGAATTGAGGCCATGTGTAGGAGGTTTGGGCGTGTGAAGTGTGTGTGTGTTGTGTTATGTTTAAGTGATGAATTAAGTCCTATGTAGTATGTTAATTGTTGTAGTGTGAAGAAATGAGTGAGAATTATCAATATGTGCATGTTGGTATGTTGGCTGAAAATGGGTCATGGTATAGGACAAAGAGTGGATTAATATCGCTTAATGTTTTAGTCGTCGTCGTTATGAATTTTATATTGGAAATGAGAGCTAAATGACTCAAGATTGATGTTGTAATTGTATGGGCTGATTTGGAGAATCATGTGCATTTAATGTAATTTGTATATTTATGAGAATGATGTTGTTAGAATGTGAATTGTTGGTACAAATCATGATTCGGAAGTTAGAAATGTGTTATGGATGTTGTTCTCGGATTTGGGACAGTTTTCGGGTATATTGGGATATTTGTTGGATTGTTGGAAATATTGTATGAATTGTTTGAAATGATCTTAAATGTTGTTAGTGTGGATTCGGATTGGTATTTGTATGTATAAGCGTTGATATTGGCTTGAATGTAAGCCGTGGGATTGAATATTATGAATGGTGTTGAATGGTGTAAAAGAGGGTTATTATTGTTATATTGTCTTTCGGATTAATTATTGATGTTGCTAGGTTGGTTGTTGTTATTGTTGTTATTGATATTGGCCGAGTTAAATTCTCGGGGTGGCTTTTTACGGGGGAAATCTTTTCAAATTTCCGTAGGATTATGTGTTAATTTGGAAAGGAATTTCTAAACGCATATGGTAACGTTGATATTTATTGATATTATGTAGACTTTGGGCAGCCCGAGACATAGGTTTGATTTGGACTAGTTTGAGTTTGAGCTAGCGTTGAGGGCATTCGAGGTATGTAAAGCTTACCTTCCTTCTTTTGGCATGTCTTAGGTATGGCTAAGTTATGATATGTTATGAGCTTCGGGGGTAATTCTATTCTTAAAAATCCGAGCTCGTTTATGAGTCATATTTGCTCTTGATGTTGGCACCCTTATGTGGACAAGTTATGGTTTATGTGTCCTTGTATGATTGAATTTCAAAAGTCTTCTAAGGAATTTTTCTACTAAAAGAGGTCCCGAACTTCAAACGCCCGTAACTTTCGCATACGAGCTCGGATCGCCCCGAAACCTAATAGGTAACTTCATAAGGCATAACATTCCCCCAACTCTCGTAGTCGGGCTCGGATGGGATAGGCACTCGTCCGTGGGCCCCGCGACTTTCTTTATGTACTTTGACGATTTTTTTGAAAGAATATGATATGACTATTATTCCGATTTCAAGTACGATCAGTTTACTTATCTTTTGAATTTGTAATAACGAATTGGTAACATATGATGACTATGATTTTCGTAGGCGGGCCCGGATGGGGCTGACGCTCGTCCGTGGGTCCCGCGACCTTTTTTCTGTACAATTCTGATGGTTTTTGAAAGAATTCAATATGACTATTTTTCCGACCCCTGAGTATGAGTATTTATTTATTTGTTGAGTCTGAAATAAGGATCTTTTTTTTTATGTATGTGGTTTTGATACATAACTATGATTTCTGAAGTTCGGCTTGGTATGTTCCCGAGTGATATTCGGAAGGAAAAATCTGATTTGACTACTGTTGTAGCTTATAAACGATGGTTCGTTTTGATTAACTTATTTAATCTTTGAAAATGTTTTAAACCGTATTTGGTTACTTATGAATCGCTTGTGCATTCGTTATTACTTCTTTCGCCGAGTCCGGGTAGGTTATGATATCGTGCGCACTATGTGATGTAGACCGCCGGGTACCTGACCGCGGT
Source organism: Lycium ferocissimum (assembly GCF_029784015.1). NCBI lineage: Eukaryota > Viridiplantae > Streptophyta > Magnoliopsida > Solanales > Solanaceae > Lycium > Lycium ferocissimum. Next base: position 9,813,804 of record NC_081344.1, on the reverse strand, counting down.
ATGTGCATATGAGATATTACCGCTGGGTTCCTGGCCGCGGTATATGTGTATATGTGATACTACCGCTAGGTTCCTGGCCGCGGTATATGTATATATGTGATATTACCGCTGGGTTCCTGGCCGCGGTATGTGTGTATATGTGGTATGTGATATGTGATGATCTGATGATACAATATGATATGGAGTATGAGGTATGATAATATGATGGTACGTTATGATTATTATGTTATATTATTATGGATCGGGCCGTACGTTCCTCGGCATTCGGTTAACATCAGTTTATATGATATGTTCTATTTCCCGTATATGTGAGACAGAAGTGTTTTTCAAAATAAAGCTAAGCATTTTGGACATTCTGATGGGTATATTTGTCTTCTGTACTGCTTATGGATGATTTATATTTCGGATTTAAGTATTTTGATATCCGGGTGATTATGCTCACGTCTGCATACTTTACTTCGATTATGACTTCGTTTTCTGTACTTCCTGCTTTGCATACTCGGTCGATATTCCGTCCGACCCCCTTTCTTCGGGGCTGCGTTTCATGCCGCAGTGCGGATTCGGATACGCGTTTTGGTGATCCACACGGCGTAGGATTCCCGTTCGTTGTTCGCAGTGCTCCTTTATTCGAGCCGATATTTTGGGTATATACTCTCCCGATGTATATGATTATGTTTATTCGGGGTACGGCGGGGCCTGTCCCGTCATCCGATTCTTTTTGTTACGTATTAGGGGTACGTAGACATAGATGTGGGTTATGTACGGTTTGTTCGGATGCGACGTGTGAGTTGTGTTTGGGCGGCCCATCCGCCGTGGCGACACTTGTTTACCGCGTGTGCATATGCTTTGACATGTTATGTATATTATGACAGCCTTACCGGCTTTTGTACAGTTTATGTGTTTGTATGCGTCCATTTGGAGCCACGTTTGATATTTATAGATATATAAGCCATCCGTATGTGATTCTGTTTGATAAGTGTGTTTGGGTGCCCAGCTCGGGCACTAGTCACGACCTACGGGGTTGGGTCGTGACAGTTTAAACCAAATGCATTAGCCCATTATTGCCGTACTAAAACAGAGCTTATGGTTCATGTAGAATTTTATTTTGTTTTACAAACACGATAAATGTTGATATAGTACGTAAAAGACCAACAAGGGTTATGGTGTAGTGGCTGGTACTATTCCATCATTAAATAGGAGGTCTCGAATTCGAGCCCCCTTGGGTGGTATCGGACACCAGATGAGAAACCACAAAAAGATATAGTACATAAAAGAGCTGTCATATGGTACTTCAGTCAATATCTACAAAATTAAACAAAAGATGACGTTGGTTCTGTTAGAAAAATAGGTGTCAGAAGTGGGGACGCTTTGATAGAGTAATCTCTATCCTTAAGGAATTTAAACCTCCACTTACTTAGTGAAGGGATGGTGGCAGAATTCCTCCAGGATTTTACAAAGCCTCTAAAATTCGAATACCAGCAATTAATTTGAATTTCCCACAACAACAGAATGTTGTGATTTGTAGTTAAAGCAATAGAGAGAAGAACAGCAAGTCTGTAATTGTCCATCTATTTTGAAGCAGTGCCAAGTATTTGTTGGGGTTTGGTTAAGTTGAATGGGAAATATTTCTGAAAAGATGCAACTAAACTGAAAAGTTGCAACTTTTGAGTTGCACCTTTTCACTAAACCAGACCAATGGCTATATAAATCTGTTCAGTCCTTCAGATATTCCTTACGAATTTTCTGATTTCTCCTCTCTTCTTCTTCTTGCACATCATTAAAATTCTTGTTTGATTTGCTGCCGTCGAGTGAGTTTGCCATTCACCGGGGTTTGAGGTACCGCCACGCTGGTGAGTTAATTCGTTCTATCTTGGGAGGATATATTTCATAATCTCGGATACTTGAGGGGAATAATTTCCTTAAGGAAACACTGTGAATTCAGTGGGCTCGAATTTATTTTCCTTTCTTTTCAGATTATATTTTAAATTATTTCCTCTCTTTCCAGATTCAGTTTTAAATTATTTTTCGAATAGAGATTAACAACAGTCTTAAGGAAATTAGTAATTTTATGTATTATGTATTCTGTTAATCTACTAGAATCTTACTCTTTTGACAAAGAAGAAAGTAATTTTTTTCTGAAATAAAAGTACTTTTTTATGAGTTATAAAAGTATTCCTTCATATTTAAAAGTATTTTTTCTATGATTTCTACCCTGGTTTTGGCGACTAAACCTTGATAACATTGGAGAAGAAAATTACTCATTCCAAGAAGAAGAAAGTTATTATTTTCAGAAGAGGAAAAAGTACTATTTTCAGAGGAAAAAAAACTTTTCAGAGATTAAAAAAAAAGTACTATTTTCATAAGATAAAACAATATTCTTTTTGGAGGCTAAAACCTTTATGGTTTTCTACTCCCCTGTTTGGAGATTAAAATTTGCGTGATTTTCTATTCCAAGTTACTATTCAGTTTAAAGAAGATAAAAACTTTACCAATTGAGTAACTTTTAATTGGCTTGAAGATATAAAATCTTCGCTGGTTGTTTACTCGGTTTGAAGATATAAAAACTTCACCGTTTTATTAAATTTGCTTATGTATTCGGTTTGAAGATATAAAACCTTTGTCGTTTTATTAGAAGCAATATTGTGTTGTCTGCAATGACAAGACAACGAATCATATTAGATAAGAAGATTTCTTAGTGGCCAGATTCGCATGATTTATCTGTATCGTGAGAAATCTTTTCTTGATTGATGAATTTGGAATAAATATGATCATTGAAGAGGGATCATGGAATAACAAAGTTGGAATAACAAAGTTGTGTACAAAATTTCCACCCTTTTCATTCCATTATTGTCATGGAATTAGTTTTGCTTTGTCATTACAGTTTCAGGATGTATAATTCTTGTGAAAAAATGTGTCTTGGAAATTGACTGGGCTTGTCCTGTATGTTGCTAAGAATATAAGTGAAAAAAATCTTATGTGTGGCAACTACAAAAGAAAATATAAGCAAGAATTAAACACATAGAGTGGGTACCTGAGTAAAGGTTGAAGCCCTCATATTGTTCTACACTTCTACCAGTGTAAAATGGTTTCACTGTTACAAAAGACGTAGTTAAATCTGAATTCAATGTGCGTCAATTGAAAGTTAAACCAACGAGAGGCACCTGTCCATGCTTATTAAGAAAATTCAGGGTTAAGGATAATACAATTCCATCTTAATAAGTATATTATAAACAAAAAACAAAGCAGTTGCCAAGAAGGAAGGGCGAAATAAGGTTGTACTTCTTTACTTTGTTCATTCTTTAATGTTCTACTCTTTATGATTTATGAAATTCAGATTTTATAAATGTTAGGGTAGACATTTATTAGTTGATGATCTTAAAGTATATTTTACTTGCGTGCCATAAAATTAATTAGTTGGTATATGATATGGTAGCGTGCTCGAAGTGTGTGGAATATTATTTTCAAGGTGGTAAAACATGAAGGCTTACATTAATACTTGTAAGTATTTCTTGAGATCAAGAAAATAATATGTATATATTAGTTTGGGTCAAAATAAATTTCTCTGGAAATCCTTTGTAAAATAATTTTTTTTTTTTTTTGAGTGTATGCTAAATTTTGAAATCTGTCCAGAATTATTAGTTATGATGAAGGAAAAAAAATCTTCTTTGATTCCTAGAAAGTCACTATCTTTGTAGTTATTGAGAATGTATATTGATAGAATATTTCACCACATGTGAAGAAAGGGATACGTGATGGAAAAAATGAAATATGTCTGACAAATTGCCGTGGCAACTAAAAGCTAAATGGACAATAGACATTTTGTTCCATACTTATGTTAACGCTACCATCTCAATTAAGTATACTGATAGTGGGTAATATGTTTTTTTATCTATTCCAAATGTGTCAGTGTGAAGGGTATTTTGACCATGTCGAATGAAAAATATATCATGCAATTTTTAGCAAAATTTGGTGACTTTATAACAAGTTTCTGCCTTACTTTTATATGGGTAATATAAGAATTTTCTTGAATCTATTTGATAAAATAGAAAGGTTGAATTATAGTTGGCAGAACCATAAAAAAAATAAAAATGATGGTCTCATGCCCTAGTTGGCAGAACCATAAAAAGAAATGATGGCCTAAATGCTTTTAGCAATTGATTTAATTGTTCCAATTTGACAAGTTGTTGTTTTGACATTTGAAGGTGGAGAACTCTGTCACATCATTCTTGCATATCATCTTGCAAATGAAATCAATCACAAGATAAGACACTTCAAAGGAATTGTTAAAACCACAAGCCACGTTAGGTAATAAGAAAATTGTTTTATGTCGTACTTTGTCTCGTATAATTGCAGGATAACTGAAGTGGCTTGATGGAAATAAAAGTTGGCTGTTTTGTGATGCTTTCTGGAGGAAAAAAAATGTTTGGCACCAGTTAAGAATGATTGCTTAGCGTGAAGTTTGGTTAATAAGCTTCTAACGTCAAAATATTTGAGGGCATTTTTTTATTATGCATGTTGACTTAGAATCATTAATGTGCATTTTGATTTGATGCTATGGAGAGAAATTCTTCATATTCCCTTTAATTTTGAGTTGCTCAAGAACAGAGTACTTAATTATTTGAAATGTGGGGGCTTCCTGACTTATGATAAAGTCAATATTAGACCGAGTGTTTAATTTGGAATCACAAGAAATATGAAAAATGATGGCATTTTTGTATATTACACCAAGCGGACATAATCTTTAGTGAATTTTTGATATTGAGGTCATTGAGATTAACTAGTACTAAATTGATAATTGGTTATATACTTGTTTAGAAAAGTTATGTTCTTTCATGGAAGGGTGTCACTAGAAATGTCGTGACTTTTTGTGAAAATATGTGTCTATTGAAATACAATTATATGTATTGACATGGATGTTGGTGAAAGGCTACCCGTTGTCTATTGTTTGATAAATATGACGTTCAATTAATCATTGATAAAATGAATATCTTGTTAATAAGTTCTTGTTTCCCTGTAGAACTTGTGGGGGGAAGCTATCTTTATGATTACCAAAGTACTCAATCAAGTGCCTATAGAAAACACAATTTATTCTATATGAAAAATGGAAAACCCAACTTGAATTACTTCAAAGTGTGGGGGCGTTTGGCTAAAGTGCAGGTTCCTAAACCTAATAGGGTAAAAATTGGACCGAAAACTATTAATTGTGTTTTCGTATGATATGCCACCAATAGTAAAGGATATTGGTTTTACGGTTCACAAATCATAAAACTTCGATAGAATCAGAAAATGTTGACTTATTGACAATATTGTATTATGTCAACCCCACAATAGATGTCCTTTGTGGTATTGACATGGTATGTCTTTGGTGGTATTGATATGCTAGTTAGTGAAATATTCACATAACTTGTTCCGTCTTGGTAAGGACTAGTTGTTCGAACTACTAATTTGATGAGATTGATCGTATGTCTTTCATTGTAGGTCGTGTTCATTAATTTCGTGAACGGATGTCACTTGAAAGGCTGTGACTTTTCATGATAAAATGTATATGTTGAGAGACAACTCTTTGAAAAGACAAGACGGTTCATTGAATGTAGAAATTCATTGGTTTATAAATCGAAGAACCAATTGGTGATAATGATAAAAATCGGCAATAGCTTGAATTTTCACATAGGTGAATGTGCTATTAGTTGGATATTTGAAGAAGTAGACTTACAAGAAGTGGAATGGTTAAGAAATATATATATTCTTAAAAGGTTGTGGCTGTTGATGTCAACCATCCACAAATATCATGATGTCACTTTAAGTGTAGTCAGTGGTCTGCGATATATCCTATTTTATAAGTCTTATTTTGCAGTATAATAAATATCCCACGGTTATTGAGGGGTATAATGATGCAATTGAATCACCGGGTTAGCCAAAATAAAATCCACAAGTGGATGTGTTGTTACCATTGGTGGAGGAGCAATGTCTTAGAAATCTTCCAAACAAACTTGTATCGCCCGCTCCACAATGTAGTCTAAGTTCATAGCTTTAGACATGATCGGTGAAGAAGCTGAATGGCTCTGAAATTTCTTGAAAGATTTTTCATTCTGGCCCAAACCGTTGGTACCAATATGCATACATTGCGATAGTCAAGCAGCAATAGGAAGGGCAGGGAGCATTATGTATAACGGGAAATCTCGTCACATATGACGGAGACACAATACCGTTTGAAAACTACTCTCCAGTGGAGTTATCACTATTGACAATGTAAAGTCTAGAGATAACATCACGGATCCGCTTACAAAAGGCTTAACTAGAGAAGTAGTTGAAAGATCATCGAAGGGAATGAGTTTAAGGCTTAGGACAAGTCATCATGGCGGTAACTCTACCTAGCAGACTGGAGATCCCAAGAGCTAGGTTCAAAGAGATCAAACAAAGTTATGAATGACGGTTCGACATTGTCAAATAACTCAATCCATTCTCATGATGAAGATAATGTTCAGGAACAAGGATACAACATTAAGGTTTTTTAACGAGTTAATAAAGCTTAAATTGTTTAATGGTTTCTAAGTTTGACAGGTATGACAAATAGTGTATCTACATGATGACACGTTTTAGGAATCACCTATTTGAGTGTGAAGTGTAAGCCGCTTCAAAGAAAATGATAGAAAAAGCCCGTTCTCTATACACTCATGAAACAGGCGGTGTTCATGACTGAAACGAACACAACCGCGAGAATCATAGACGGTAAAGGGTTGATTGTGTGACATGTGGTTGTCTAGGTATACACCAAAGCTCGATGGTTCAAAGATATCAAATCTACCTATTGACCGAGTATATCCGACATACGCTCACTACGAAAAATTCAAAGGGAAACCTACTTATCCAGATGCAATTAATCCTTGCTTGTAAATCACACACTCGTCCGTGCATTCCTTTTTCTTATAGCCATTCCCCATTCATGTGAGGATTGTTGGGCTTTAGTTAAGTTGAATGGGAAATATTTCTGAAAAGAATGCAACTAAACTGAAAAGTTGCAACTTTTGTTGCACCTTTTCATTAAATCAGACCAATGGCTATATAAATCTGTTCAGTCCTTCAGATATTCCTTACGAATTTTCTGATTTCTCCTCTCTTCTTCTTCTTCTTCCACATCATTAAAATTCTTGTGTGATTTACTGCCGTCGAGTGAGTTCGCCATTCACCAGGGTTTGAGGTACTGCTATGCTAGTGAGTTAATTCATTCTATCTTGGGAGGATATATTTCATAACCTCGGGTACTTGAGGGGAATAATTTTCTTAAGGAAACACTGTGAATTCAGTGGGCTCGAATTTATTTTCCTTTTGTTTTAGATTATGTTTTAGATTGTTTCCTCTCTTTCCAGATTCAGTTTTAAATTATTTTCCAAATACAAATTAACAACAGTATTTATAATACCTTAGGAATCTATTTGCAATAGAAACATCTGTTCAAAGAGACTTTTTGTAATAAATACATCTTTTAGAGTGACTTTTTTTTTCTGAAAAGAGTGACGTTTTACTCCGAAAAAAGTTACTTTCTTTTCTGTGAAAAGAGTGACTTTATTTTCTGAAAAAAATAACTTTCTTCCCTCTGAGCTAACCATCAACACTAACTAATATACCAAGTTTAGTGCTAAAATTAGCCCCTTCATGTTACTTGGCTGGCATAACAATACACAAGCCAATTGGTAAAAGATTGTTGAAAATCTTACAAAAATACTTGAACGCGAATCTTGTTGGAAAATACTTGATCACGAACCTTGCAGCAGAAAATTCTTCATAGCTTGAAGCATGTCAATTAAGACACTGTCCTTAAGGATATTTCACCTAATATGGATATATCCCCCAGGATTCAATAAGTTTTTCTAGTACAAAACTAAAAGCCAAAAACTAACAAAGATTTCACAAAGTAGAAAATCCAGCACAATATAATATAGACGGAAGAATATGTTTTTGTATATATCTCATGCTTTTCTGTCATCTACCAACAAAAGACAAAGATAATATATATAGTACTTGAATTGGCCCTCTGTTACTTTTAGAACGTTTCAACTCTCAACATTAAAATATAATTAATAATAATAATAGCCATTATGGCTATTCAACTTACTATTATCCATTAGTATTCAAAGAATTTACTTGTCTGTTACTATTGGAAGATCTTATATTGGAAGATCTTATGGGATCACTAACACAATCAGAGGGATATATTTCCTTACTTATATGAATCAGATTATTTGTAATTAATTGTAAAGATATGTTTCCTTAGTTATAGAGATACAACTTGTATATATATTAGAGAGCTATTATCAATAAAATTAGTTCACTCGGGTAATCCCATTTTACATGGTATCAGAAGCGTGTTAAAAGATCCTGAGATTTCTTTTCGTTCAGCCATGGGAACTGAAGGATGGAGTGATAAAAGCACGGGAGAACTAGCAAGTCTGCCTCAACTCAAAGTTGCAGATGCTTCTCCCTATTCCTTGCATCCATCCGATCACCCAGGTTTGATTTTTGTTACCGATCCTCTTAGTGAAAATGGAGAAAACTATTTCACTTGGAGAAGAAATTTTCTTAATGCATTGCACTCGAAAAACAAGGCTAGATTTGTTAATGGAACCGTCGAGAGACCAAAAGAAAACTCTCAGGATTTACAGCCATGGATACAGTGCAATGCCATTATGCTTTCATGGCTTACGAATGCAATTGCCAAAGAACTTCAGGGTAGTGCCGCACATGTTGAAACTGCTAGAGAAATTTGGGTAGATCTGGAAGAGCGATTTACCCAAGGAATTGCACCAAGAGTTTATGAACTGAAGCGTGCCATTGCTCTCTTGCAACAAGAGATAGCGTCTATTTCATCCTATTACGGTAAACTTAAGTTCGTGTGGGGTGAGATGCAAAGTCTCGTTCCAACTCCGTCTTGCACATGTGGTTGCGTTTGCGGTGCAGCAAAGGAGATGCAATCCATAAGGGAGGAGGAAAAGGTTTTTGATTTTCTAATGGTACTTGATGATGCATATTCAACTGTGCGTTCTCAAATATTAAGTGTCGACGCGTTGCCAAACTTAGGAAGAGCCTATGCTATCGCGGATCAAAAAGAGAAGCAGAGATCTGTTGCTGCAAATCGCATACCCACTATTGAAGCAACTGCCTTACTGACTAAAGGAGGTGAATCACGACAAAGGAAAATTGAAGATGGGACTCAGTATCAATTTCCACCTTGCATACACTGTGGGAAAACAAATCACAACAAAGATTTTTGCTACACAGTGATCGGTTATCCTTGATTGGCGCAAACACGGCAAGAAAAATAGCAAGTATACCAATAATGACAAGATGCAGTTCCGTGGGAACCAGAAGAATCAGAAAGAATCAAATGCACTCACGGGTGTGGCCCTTGCCGCAACTACTGAAGGGGCTATGCCGCCAATTCCAGGTTTGACGCATGCTCAACACCAACAACTTTTGGCATTATTGGGCAGCCATGGAACACCGACAGGTAACTCATCTGCGAGTATGGCAGCCTCTAATTTTTCAGGTAAGATAAAAGAGGAGTGGATAGTTGATTCGGGAGCTACGAATCATATAACTCATGATATGAACTCTCTGTCAAATAAGATAGTTGATGCGGTTACTACCGAGTGCAAATCCCAAATGGTGATATGGTGAAAGTTCATGCCTTGGGCCAAGTGGCTCTTGGAAAAAGATTAATTCTTGAACATGTTCTTGGAGTTCCTGATTTTCACTTTAATTTATTGTCAGTTAGCAAATTGACAAATGATTTACAATGTGCAGTAACCTTTGCCCAAATTCTTTTGTGATTCGGGACTTACCTTCGAGGGCCGAATTGGAGTGGGTAGAAAGGCTGAATGGTCTTTATTACTTGGAGCCGATGGAAGAGGGGCAAGCATTGATGGTCCAGAAGTCTGTTAGTGCAAGTTTGTGGCATCGGCGCTTGGGGCATTTACCAATGAATCGTATTTCTCTAGGTCCTAGTTTATCTATTAGTTTTGATGGCAATAAAAGTATGTTTTGTGATGCTTGTTGTAAGGCAAAACAAACACGTTTATCTTTCCCTACTAGTATAACTAAGACAGAGCATGCTTTTGATTTAATACATTGTGATATTTGGGGACCATACAAGACCCAATCTCTTTCTGGGTCTCATTACTTCCTCACAATAGTTGATGATTTTAGTCGAGCAACATAGGTTTTTCTCATGAAGAATAAATCTGAAACTAAAGACTATTTGTTACAATTTTTTAATTGGGTAAACATGCAGTTCAACTTGCGAGTTAAAATCCTACGAACAAACAATGGGCTAGAATTTAAGCATGAGGATTTATTATCACATTATTTTGATTATGGCATGGAGCGTCAAAGCAGTTGTACAGACACTTCACAACAAAATGGAGTAGTCGAAAGAAAGCATAGACATCTATTAGAAGTGGCTCGTGCATTGCGATTTCAATCGCACCTACCTATCAAGTTTTGGGGAGAATGCGTCCTTACTGCGGCATATTTAATCAATCGAATGCCTCTTTCTAATCTGCAAAATATAACTCCATATGAGAGACTACTTGGAAAAGTACCCACCTATGACCATTTGAGAAATTTTGGATGTCCTTGTTATGGACATTTGAATAGAAAGCCTCGAGATAAATTTGCTCCACGTGCAAAACCTGGCCTATTTCTTTGGATATCCCAATGGTCAGAAGGGATATAGAATTTATGATCTTGAGGATAAAAGGATTTATGTTTCACGTGATGTACAATTTTTTGAAGATATTTATCCTTTTGAAGGTTCTCGGGAAGCAAATATTATGCCACGTATTGACTTGGATCACCGATTGCATACGATGAGCCATCTAGACAAGAACCCGATTGCACTAGAGCATTGTGACACAAATGGGAATTCAAGCGCCATTGAGAATCCGAAGCCATATCCAGTTCTCCATTACCAGTAGCTTCACCAAGCCTTCATACTCCTTCTGATGAAAATTCTTCTGCTATCGTTCCAAATAATACATCTGATAATATTGATTTTACTAGCCTTTCATCTGGTAAACGCTCTCTCGACAAGTCTCGCGAAAGCTATCAGGATATGACTATGTTTTGCCCCCTTCTCTTGCTCAGTTGAATGATCATTCGCTCCCGTCTACTCCATCGGCCAACTCAACGGTACATCCTTTATCTCACTCTATTTCATATTCTAAAATGTCATCCAGTCACATTGCTTTTCTGGCAGCCATCTCGTCTGTCGATGAGCCGAGGTCCTTTACTCAAGCAATTAAGAACAAACATTGGAGAGAAGCCATGGCAAAGGAAATTTCTGCGTTAGAAGCCAACGATACTTGGACTTTACAGATTTTACCTCCAGGTAAACGAGCTATAGATTCGAAATGGGTCTATAAAGTCAACTATAAACCTGATGGAAGTATAGAGCGCCACAAGGCGCGCTTGGTAGCAAAAGGATACACTCAGATTAAAGGGGTTGATTTTCATCAAACATTTGCACCTGTTGCAAAAATTGTCACTGTTCGTTGTTTGTTAGCGGTTCTTTGCGATTCAAAATTGGGAACTTCACCAGTTAGACGTCAACAATGCTTTTCTCCGTGGAGACTTGCACGAAGAAGTCTACATGAAGATCCCTCAAGGTTTTTCCAAACAGGGGGAGCAAAGAGTCTGTCGATTACAAAAATCGTTGTATGGCCTTCGTCAAGCTTCTCAAAATTGTTATCATAAATTCATCACTTCCTTACTTTCCCTTGGTTTCCATCAATCAAATGCGAACTATTCCTTGTTTACATTGTCCTATCCTAGAGGTGCTTTTGTCGCTATTCTTATATATGTGGATGATCTTATCATCACGGAAATAATTCGATTGCATATCAAGTGAAAGATCATTTAAATGCAAAATTTCATATCAAGGATCTTGGAAAGCTCAAATATTTTCTTGGCATTGAAGTGGCAAGGTCACCAGCAGGCATCGTATTAAGCTAACGTAAATACGTGCTTGATATTTTAGCAGAGAGTGGACTCACAGGTTGCAAGCCAGCTAGTTTCCCCATGGAGCAACAACATAAGCTTTCTCTTGATTCTGGAGAAATTTGTCATGATCCTGGGGAATATCGTCGTCTTGTTGGACGCTTGCTCTACCTCACCATCACTCGTCCAGATATTAGCTATGCCGTTCATGTACTTAGCCAATTGATGCATGCACCAAGACAACCTCGTACGGGCCGCTTCTGAGTCTTACACTATCTCAAAGGAAATCCGGGTCAAGGGATTCTACTTCCTTCGTATAATTCAATGTCTATAAAAGCTTACTATGATGTGGATTGGGCAGGGTGTCCAATGACACGTCGATCAACTACAGGATACATTGTGTTTCTTGGTAAATCACCCATCTCTTGGAGATCTAAGAAACAAACAGTGGTCTCTCGTTCCTCTGCTGAAGCAGAATATAGAGCCATGGCTGCTAATACTAGCGAGATTGTTTGGTTACTTCGCCTTCTACAAGATCTTCAAGTAAGGCACGCAACACCGGTTTCTCTCTATTGTGATAACCAAGCAGCTATCCATATTGCTGCCAATCCTGTTTTTCATGAACATACGAAGCACATCGACATAGATTGTCACTTCATTCGGCAATACGTACAATCAAAGACAATCGTGACTCATCATTTATCTTCACAAGACCAATTGGCTGATATGCTCACAAAGGCTCTTGGTCGTAACCAGTTTCATAAGCTGCTAGCCAAGTTGAGCATTTCCACAATTCATGCTCCAACTTGAGGGGGAGTATTGGAAGATCTTATATTGGAAGATCTTATGGGATCACTTACACAATCAGAGGGATATATTTCCTTACTTATATGAATCAGATTATTTGTAATTAATTGTAAAGATATGTTTCCTTAGTTATAGAGATACAACTTGTATATATATTAGAGAGCTATTATCAATAAAATTAGTTCACTCGGGTAATCCCATTTTACAGTTACAGTTGCAAAACTTAAAAATTCAAAGACTAAGTCAAATAGTCTCTTAAGCATTAAAGCTGATATAATATTATAAAATAATTAGCCTATTAAAGAGTCATTAATATAGTATTAAAATGGTGAATAAAAACATTTCTTTTGTATTAAAGCCAATAAAACGTTAGAAACAGTCCTTATTATTTTTGAGATATTAAATAGAAAATAATATTTTTCTAACAATCCCCTATATATCTCAAAAATAATAAAATAAATAAAATAAGAAGTTTTGTTGGGTTTCACATATGAGTATCATGCGTCGAATCTAGTGTCTCGTAGACTATGAACTAGACCTAGATAAAACAAGATTAAACTTATAGAAAAATTGGTGAAGTTTAAAACTTCTATGAACCAAGAATCTTTTGTAAGCCTAGCATCTTATTTTATCACATTATACTCGCACAATCTTTGTCGTTATCGCGGTTTTGCGCTAAGAGGCCATGCGCGTGTCCTGGTATTCATGAATGCTCTACAAATCCGTCACAATTTCATATGAGCGGCACCACTCCACACTCATATAGGTTCAATCATCAAGTGTATTCTGCAAAGCAATACTCCACCTGTAAATGATATGAATTGGATTAAGAGTTTAACTCAACCTCACTTTGCCTTGCAGTATTGCACTATATTCACACACGATAGGAAGATACATAATTTAATAGTGCACTGATCAACTAATGACTTGGAATTACCCATATGAACCTAATTCATGGGATCTCCAATCACATAGGTTGGGTTACCATCATTGTTAATCTTCACAAATGACAAAAGTCCCATTCCCATCGATGTTTCTTTTAGTCTCGTGAATGGGCCAAATTCACCTCAGACCTCACAGAATTCATGGAAATAATTTCATCTCACAACAACGCTGTTTTATCACTTTGTGTCTTAACCAAATCTGTTTTATTGATAATTGAAAATTTTATTTTTCTCACATAACTAATGTTGCTTGGCAACCACAATATATAGTCACGTTGCTTTCATCTCAACCTTAATACTCACTAAGAAGTATCTCAGTCTCATTACCAGCCAACTTCAAACCATAAACTCATATTTCATTATGGTCTACTTGACTGATTTTCATATTATTACACCCCCACAATTAGTAAACACATAATCACTTATGGATTTTGAGATCCACTTAGCATCATTGTACCCGTCTCTAGCACAACAAATATTAATTCATCATAACACTTTCTCATCAGTTGCTTCTCTCCAGAATAATACACCAAGAGGAGAAATAACACCATAATATATTTTAGGATCACTATCAACAAGATAAGTATTAAAAATCTTCACCAAAGTATTTTTCTATGTTGTACTTTTTCTTTTCCAAAAATTCTCATTTTCAACATCATTTTGAACAACCAAACCACGAAAATTATTATCACTTTTAAAAAAATTTATTCTCTCAACATAACACTATTAAGAAAGCATAACCCCCCACTTTTTCAAAAATTTAAGATAGGGAAATAATATTTTTATAACTCATAAAAAGTATTACAAATTTCTCATAAGACATTTCACCTTATAAATAACAAGCTAATAATATAACTCACCCAAATAATTATGTAGAATTTACTCACCCTATGACATCATCAACAAATATTTGAAGAAATTAGAAACATAACAAACTAATAATATAACCTCACTCAAGTAATTATGTAGAACCAAAGTCTAACACTTAATCTTTCGCATTAGCCCCTAGATTCGGTTGAGAAATGACCACAATAATTATATCATCCGCTTACTTAAATTTATTTCCTTAGCGGAATTATCATTTTTCCGAATTTTCTTCGACATATGAAAGCAACACAAACTTAACTTCCACTCAATTGTCTCATACTTATAGAAAAAGAAACATGTCAATATTCGGCTATTTCTTCACGCAATAATTGACCAAGCAGATAACTTTCATAACCTAATCTTTGTCACATTTAGGGGTATAATGGCTTAATTAGCCAAACACAAAGTCATAATTAATTTCATTGAAAATTTTATTATCGACTTTGGTCAATACACAACAGTATGGTAGGATTACTATTTCTTAAGATGTCTGCCCAAAGGAAGAGGACTTCACTTTTTATATAGATGAAAATGTCTTCACTGTATGGCTGTGGAATCCCAACGGCTACCTCTAGATAAATACCAATAAAAGGCTAATAGTTAATACCATTAAAGAATAGATCCTGATGAAGAGAAATGTCAAGTAATAACGCATGCATGTTGGGAGCAAATAATGGTTTCGGCATAGTAATTGTCATAATGACAACTTAAAGAATTTAAGAATCAATAGTCAATGTTTATTACAAAAGTAACTGTAGATATTAGGAAATAATAGTAATTCTTTTTGAGATATCTTATTATTTTTCAACAATCCCCCTCATTTTTCAAAAAGAATAATAAGGAATAGAATGAAATAAGAAGTTTATGGTTTGAAGTTGGCTGGTAATCAGACTAAGATACTTCTTAGTGAGTATTAAGGTTGAGATGAAACCAATGTGACTATATATTATGGTTGCCAAGCAACATTAGCTGTGTGAGAAAAATAAGACACTATCCTTAAGGATATTTTACTCTCTATTCTTACGGAAAATTGAAAGAGTTAATTTAGTACAATCTGTCTAAGTTTCAGGCACGCGTTTGCTAAAAATTTGTATGTTAAACGTACTTTATAAGAAGTAGATGAACTTGAGGTGATACATATTATAGTGTGCTGGGTTTTATTTCTGGTGAATTCTTTATTAGATTTTGGCTCCTAGTTTTGTACTAGAAGAGCTTGTTGAATCCTGGGGGATACACTCATACCGGGTGAAATATCCTTAAGGTTGTTGAAAATCTTACGGAAAATACTTGA
The DNA here is from genome assembly GCF_029784015.1 of Lycium ferocissimum. NCBI lineage: Eukaryota > Viridiplantae > Streptophyta > Magnoliopsida > Solanales > Solanaceae > Lycium > Lycium ferocissimum. The sequence goes on along the minus strand of NC_081344.1, from coordinate 9,797,901 downwards.
ACACAATACTTGATCACGAACCTTGCAGCAGGAAATTCTTCATAGCTTGAGGCATGTCAATTAAGACACGGTCCTTCAGGATATTTCACCCACTATGGGAGTATCTCCCAGGATTCAACAAGCTCTTCTAGTACAAAACTAGGAGCCAGAAACTAATAAAGATTTCACAAAGTAGAAAACCCAATACAATGTAATATAGAAAAAAAAATGTGTTTTTGTATACATCTCATGCTTTTCTGTCATCTACCAACAAAAGACAGAGATAATATATATAGTACTTGATTTGGACCTCTGTTACTTTTAGAACGTTTCAACTCTCAACACTAAAATATAATTAATAATAATAATAGCCATTATGGCTATTCAACTTACTGTTAGCCATTAGTATTCAAAGAATTTACTTGTCTGTTACAGTTGCAAAACTTGAAAATTCAAAGACTAAGTCAAATAGTCTCTAAAGCATTAAAGCTGATATAATACTATAAAATAATTAGCCTATTAAAGAGTCATTAATATAGTATTAAAATGGTGAATAAAAATATTTCTTTTGTATTAAAGCCAATAAAACGTTAGAAATAGTTCTTGCCAAACACTTCGGCCTAACGGGAATGAGCAACGACGAAATGAGAAATAGCAACCGGCTGGTCTCTTTCTAGTAGCTTTTTTATACAAAATTCCAAGACAATGGGCAATTCCATATGGCTTTTGTTATACTTCCAGTACTCAATTATTGTTTTTTCCATTGCAATCTCAGGTTTGGAATCAACTGATCAACTAGCACTACTAGACTTCAAAAGCAGAATAAGTGAGGATCCACTCCATGTCATGGCTTCTTGGAATGATCATTCTTCCCATTTCTGCAACTGGACAGGTGTAACATGTAGCCCATCCATTGGAAGAGTTACATTTCTTGATTTGAGTTCACGAGAACTCGTTGGCACCATTCCGGCTTCCATTGGCAATCTCAGTTTCCTTACAGTTATTGATCTTGGAAACAATAGCTTTCGTGGTGAAATTCCTCAACGAATCGGTCTCTTACTGCAGCTGCAACATCTCAATCTCAGTTTCAATTATTTTAGTGGAAATATTCCTGCCAATTTAACTTACTGCGAGGAACTTAGAGTACTTGATCTACGATTTAATGATCTTGTTGGGAAACTTGTGGGTCAACTCAGTTCTCTTTCAAAGCTGTATTTGTTAAAATTGAAAAGGAACTCTTTCACAGGAGGCATCCCACGTTGGTTAGGAAACATTTCATCTTTAGAGTTCCTTGACATTTCCAGTAATAGTCTACAAGGACCAATACCTCAGGAACTTCGCCGTCTAACGAATTTGAAAGTATTTCATGTGAACTCGAATAAATTAACTGGTACAATCCCTTCATCGATTTTCAATATTTCTTCCATCTACTATTTCTCTGTTACTCAAAATCTACTGCATGGACAACTTCCAGCAGATGTAGGCCTTACTCTTCCAAACCTTGAAGTATTCGCTGGTGCTGTCAACAGCTTCACCGGACCTATTCCCGTCTCATTGGCGAATGCTTCTAAGCTTACCGTGATTGATATTTCCCAAAATAAACTTATTGGAGATGTGCCAACTAGTTTTGGAAAGTTGAAAACGTTGGTTAGGCTCAACTTTGAGGCGAACAGACCAGGAGGGAGGGGAAGTTATGAGGGCTTGAAATTTCTTGATTTCCTAACCAATTGTACAAATCTGATGGTACTGAGTTTTGCAACCAATAACTTTAGGGGAGAAGTGCCTTACTCAATCACTAATCTTTCAACTGTACTTGAGATATTTTCTCTAGGTTACAATAGGTTACATGGTACTCTTCCTGCTGGAGTAGGCAACCTTATTAGTTTGACCCTACTAGGAATGGACGGAAACTATCTCAATGGCAGTGTTCCTGAAGCTATAGGTAAACTTGAATATCTGGAAGTTCTCTATTTGAATGAAAATGCATTTTCAGGGAAGATACCATCCTCTATTGGTAACTTGACACGGTTAACTAGTCTATACCTGCAAGAAAATAGACTAGAAGGAAGCATACCTCCAGAGTTGGGGAAGTGTAAGATTTTGTCGACGCTAAACCTTACTAAGAATAATCTTGTTGGCTCCATACCGGAAGAGGTTGCAGGACTATCTTCGCTTTCAGTTTCCTTATCATTGGCAAGTAACTCTTTAACTGGATCCTTGCCAAAAGAACTTGGTCAGTTGATAAATCTCGAGGAATTGGATGTTTCACACAACAAATTTTCTGGTGAGATTCCAAGCACTCTCAGCAATTGCCTCCGCTTAGAGCGTGTAAATATTAGTAATAATCTCTTTCAAGGAAGTATTCCTCAATCCTTTACAAATTTAAAAGGATTAGTTGAGATAGATTTTTCACGGAACAATTTGTCAGGAAAAGTACCAGAATTTCTTGGAAAGCTTCCATATCTCAGAAAACTGGACCTTTCATTCAATGAACTTGAAGGTGGGATGCCAAAAGAAGGGATCTTTGAAAGTACAAGCGCAATTTCAATCAAAGGAAACAATAGACTTTGTGGAGGTGCTCCCAGCTTACAGTTGCCTAAATGCTCCAAAGCTACCAAGCACCTTCATTCAAGAGTGTCGCTAGCTGTTATTGTTCCTGTTGCATTGTCAGTTTTGGTGCTATGTTCCTGTGCTGCTTATTACCGCTTCAGCAACTCAAGAAAGGCACACCTTTGGAATGATGGGCAGCTAGCACAGATACCAAGAACTACATATCGAGAAATACTTAAAGCAACAGATGGTTTCTCTGAGAATAACTTGCTAGGTACAGGAAGTTTTGGTTCAGTATACAAAGCGCATTTCCATGGTGACGATACAATAATGGCAGTCAAAGTGTTGAACCTACAACAAAGAGGGGCCTTGAGGAGCTTCCTAGATGAATGCAGAGCTTTGAGAAATATAAGACATCGTAATCTTCTCAGAATAAAGACAGCTTGTTCGAGCATTGATCGCCAAGGTAATGACTTCAAATGCCTAGTTTTTGAGTTCATGTCTAATGGCAACCTACACGATTGGTTGCATCCAGAAAATGATGATCAGCACCACCAAACCAAGAAGCTGACCTTTATCCAAAGGCTAAACATTGTCGTAGATGTTGCATCCGCAATTGACTATCTCCACAACCACTGCCCAACACCAATAGTTCATTGTGATCTAAAGCCAAGCAACATACTCCTCGATGAAGATATGTCTGCCCATGTTGGTGACTTTGGACTAGCAACATTTCTCCTTGACACATCGAGCAATTCTTGGAGTCATCAGATTTCCGCAGCACTAAAGGGTTCTATAGGTTACATCCCAACAGGTATGATGTCACTAGTTTACATTTTGTATACAGATGATATAGCAGTCTGCAGAAAATTGAGTTAGTGCCTTGCAGAGTACGGATCAGGCGGCCAAGCATCAGCACTTGGAGATGTTTACAGCTTTGGAATAGTGTTGCTGGAAGTGTTCATCTGCAGAAGACCAACTGACGCGATGTTTAACGAGTGTCTAAATCTTCACAAGTATGTTTCAATGGCTTTGCCTGAAAATGTCATGGAGATTGCAGACCCTGTAATGCTCTTGGCAGAGGAAGAACAAAACATCAATCAAGATCAAGCACGAAGAATAGAAGAATGTCTGGTGTCGGTTTTGGAAATCGGGCTTGCATGTTCTGCATCATCACCTAGAGATAGAGTGCCAATAGACACTGTTTTGAGCAAACTTCAAGCAATCAAGGAGTCCTTCCTTTCAAGGAGATGATAATATGAACAAGATACAAGTAAGTGACGGACTAATAACTGTATAATTTTTCACGTTTCCTATATCAAAGCTTTGCTCCGAATAAGAGAATGCTACAGTGTGAACTAGTAGTATGCCCAGAATTAGAATAGGGCAAAATTACAGGCCAATACCTTTGGTTGATCTAGTTTACAAAATAGCCAGCAAACGTATAGGTTTAGTATATTTATTACTTAAATATACACACACATATATATACACTACACGTATAATATGCATATCAGAGCCGAAGGTCTTTCGGAAACAGCCTCTCTATCTTTCAAGGTGGGGGTAAGATCTGCGTACACTCTACTCTCCTCAGACCTCACATTGTGTGATTTCACTGGGTACATTGTTGTTGTAGTGTATAGGTTTTGTATATTTGGGCTACTGCCGGGAATTAAGTTTGACTGAAGGGACACTAATGAAAGTATCCAATTAGAATATTGCCGTGGCTAATCATATGGGTTACCTACCCCTTTTCATTAACGTTGTTCTCAGGTTATGGTGTTTGATAGAGTTCATCCCATTAATCTAAAGAAGTTTGTCAACATATCTAAATTATTCTGATTCAAAGAGGCCAAAAACAGCACAATCTGATAACCAAATCCTATCTGGAACTCTCAAACCCTAAACTCTATAGGCAAGTAGGATAAAGTAAATTAACGAATAAATAAATATTCTCCATTGTTTTTCAGCTATTACCAACTTTATTTCACATGAGAAAGCTAAATAAAATGGGCACAATCTAATACCTGAATACTGGAGACTGTGCCATTAAGCAGATCTGAGGGTCATTGACATGCATATTTGCCATAAGCATAAGAGAAATTCATTTTTTACGCGCATTGCCCTTCATTTGGGGTGGTCTTTTAAGTTTTGCCCTTCAAATTGGTGGTCTTTAAAGTTTGCCCTTCGCTAAGGCCCCTTGGTCACTGGTTTGAACCCCCACTCAGTCAAAAATTTAAAAAAAAAATTCGCAAGGCATAAGTTGGGGAAAAAGTCAGAATTCTGCCTTAAGGCAGAGTTTTGAGGCTACTCTACCTCAATAGGTAGAGTTATGCCTTTAGGTAGTTTTGAGGCAGACTCTACCTGATCAAGTAGAGTTATGCCTTCAAGTAGTTTTAGAGCTGACTACCCGATCAGAGTTATGCCTTCAAGTAGTTTTGAGGGCGGACCTACCACCGATCGGTAGAGTTTTGCCTTCAGCATGGCAAAACTCTACTCGATCGGGGAAAAGTTATGCCTTCAGGTAGTTTTGAGGCAAAAGTCTACCTGATCAGGTAGAATTATGCCTTCAGGTAGTTTTGAGGCAAACTCTACCTCATCAGGTAGGCATGGCGAAACTCTACCTGATCAGGTAAAGTTATGCCTTTAAGCATGGCAAAAGTCTACTTGATCGGGTAGAGTTATGCCTTCAAGCATGGCAAAAGTCTACCTGATCAAGTAAAGTTATGCCTTCGGGCATGGCAAAACTCTACCTTAAAGTGGAATTTTGCCTTAAGGCAGAGTTTGCATGGGCAGAATTTTTTGCCAAACTCTAAGGAAGAATTTCCCTGCAAACTATGCCTCCATTGGGCATAATTATGCCTGATGGGGCAGAGTTTGCGGCAACCTCTGCCTGGCGAATTTTTTTTTAATTTTCGCCCGAGCAGGAGTTCGAACTTGAGACCTTGAGGTTTTAGGCAAAGGAAAAAAGTTAAATACTTCTATTTTGAAGGGAAAAACTTAAAGACCGCCCCAAAATAAGGGCATTCGTGTGAATTGCCCAGAGAAATTTATAGGTTGATAATGAGCGTGCTTGAATGTGCTTATAACTTATGGCTTATAAGCATAAGTTAGGAAACTTAACTTGACTTTTGTCTTATATTTATGATTTTGGCTTAAAAATAAGTCCTTGAAAGCACTTTTTTATATTACCTAAACACTACAAAAGTACTTAAAAACTATTTTGACTCAAAAGCACCTAAAATTCAATCCAAACAGACTCAATGTCAAAACCATGTTAAGAAAGCTCAATCTATACCAAAGTCAATGGTTCAAAGACAAGATGAGTATAAAGACGGTGGAATGATGATGTGGGTCCCGTGCATTTAACAATCTACAGACCGATTTATTTGTTGGGCTAAACGATACAAAGATACTCTTAATATTGTTCGCTTTGGGCCATGCCTGCACAGTTTCTTTTGTCTTTTCAGCTATCAATGTGTTATTTTGTTTGCACACCCAACAATCTTCCCCGGGTTAGAAATTCAACATGTCAGTGTGCCTGTGTATGCAGCTATGGGTAAAGGTCGTAAACCGGCCCATAGACCTGCAAAGGCATTAAGGCGGGCCCCACGGCACACTCCGCCATCTTCATACTCGTCCCTCCAAACCATTAGCTCTGATACCAGTTGGGCTAAACGGTCCAAAGATACTCTTAATACGGTGTAATATTATCCACTTTGGGCCATGCTTGCACGGTTTTGTCAAAAAGGTCTCACACCATTAAGAGTATCTAACACCTTATAAGTAACTCTTTTTTTTTCCAGCTATCAATGTGGTATTTTGTTCGCATACCCGACATTATTAACTTACTTGTAGCTTCGAGACATATGCCAAAAAAAAATAGTGAACTTTGGTGGCGGTTAAGCCCCTGAGATGATGTGGACGATGATTCGCATGTTCATTACTGCCACTTGTGGGATTACACTGGGTATTGTTATTGTTGTTGTTTTGCAAATAAAGTCCTAATTGACAGTTGAAAAGCAGGAAATGAGGTACATAGGATGTGAAGCCTTTTGGAAAGAACCGTGCGAACCCAACCCCGCTTTTACTTCAATGATTAGATCTCCATAAGAGTGGCATACAATAGTGCTACTCGACGTTCTCATCTGAACAATTCTTTAGATTTTTTTCTGCTTGCATTTTCCTTTGTGCCTGATGATCTGCAGAGGAAAAGAGAGGAGGATGGCAATTGATAGTGTAGAAAGCTTTCAGCTTTTTTGCCTGCAAATACCATATAGCACTAGATTTAGTTTTGTCTCTTTCTTCTTCTTCTATTTTTTTTTTAATTTTTTTTTTTGGTTCAGGTCAAAAAACGGTCGTATACAAGAAATACATGAAAATGTAAAGAATATACAAAAGATGATTTTCTACAAACTCCAACCAATCCTCTATACAACATAGATTTTTTTGTTTACACCAAAAGAAAATGCGGGAGCGGAGACTACTCCTCAACTGAGAAAAAATTGACTCTACTTCAAAAGCTCTCTTGTTTCTCCACATCAATGCAAGTGTAACCACGTTCCAAGCTCTTCGTCTTCTCCCGCTTTCCAACTGACAAATCAACTCTTTCACAGTTCTTGGCATTGTCCAAGAAGTGTGGAACCACCGAAACATATCCCACCACAACAGGGGTGGATCTACAAGGCAAGGTGTGCGTTGCCGAGAACCCACACCCGTTACCCTAGATCCTATAATGATATTGAAAAATATACGAAGAGTATAACAATATGCAGACGGGAACCCACAACTAAATGGGCGGCTGGTGTAATGGCAAGAAAGAGGCTCATGGGTTGGACTTCGTCCAGCATATGCGGGATCGATTCCTGCAGGACTCCTTTTTTAAATTCAATTCGCAAAGGCAGAAAACTAATGCTGTACTACATGTTTTTTTTTTCCTTCTTTTTTTTAGTTTAAAAAAAAAAAAAATACATAACAAAGTCAACTAAAAAAGAAATTAGCTAATAAAATATTACTTTTACTCAAATTTCAATATTTCAAACAAAAGAAAAAGTGAGAAACAAGAAAAACTTAGGGTTAAAAAATTATTGGAAACCCACAAGTTTAAAATCCTGAATCCGCCTCTGCACCACAATCTCATGGTAAACCCGCAATGTAGAAGAAAATGATCCACGTCCTCCCTATCTCCTCTCACATGTAACACCATCCGTTGCAGACAACCTTTCGCTTTCTAAAATTTTCCGCCATCAAAATCACCCCATCTCTGCTGGATTGTAAAATTTTAAAATTAGTGTTGTGGACTTAGGTGGATTGGCTTCACCTTGTAGGGATCTAGTAGCTCAGTTGGTTGGCTACCTGAACTTTTACCTTATTGATGAGGGTTCGAATCCCCACGTTGTAATCTCCTTCCCTATTTCCCCTTCCCCTACCCCTGCGTAATAATAATAAAAAAAAAAAAAAAAATTAAAAATCATTTGGAAAAAAAAAATGATTGGCTTCCCCTTTCCTTTAGTTGGTTCAAATAGAGTTGCACAGACATCTTTATAGAATATCTTTCTTCCACTTGCTTGACAACCTGTCTGAACTACGATTTCTTACCTACTTCAGTGTTATTGTTGACATTTTTGGTCCAACTGTTATCGATCATTCATGGAAATGTTAAAAGCATGAGAAAAGTTTCTTCTTGTCTTGTACATTAATCGAACTATATAACCACAACAAAGCAGAAAGAAAGCAGTAAAACGAAAAAGGCAAATGAAATGCTTCCTTTAAGAATGCGAAAAATATGGTGCAATCAACATATCTAGACTTGCTGGCAATGACCAGCAAACTGTACACATTTAAATGTTAAAAAAAGAATTTATACACAAACAGAATGCCTTGTATGCACAACCTACCTAATCTATAGTATTCTTCATCAATAATGAGGCTGATAAGAGACAACTGTTGGATCCGGATAGACGACAGGCAATTTTTCGATGTACATGAGAAGCCTCTTCATATTTTCCCTTGTTATTGTGCACAAGTCCTTGATATCACATATGTTGGTGTATATCCAAAGTTCTCCAGAATCCACTCTTTTGAGACTATCTCGACAGAAAGGGCACGACTGAGATCGGGCACGCCTACAGCAATCACCAACATTGTTAATTTATTCGAGTAGACAAGCTAATATAGAACACAAAAAATAGAAAAATTGTTTGCAGATGCAATGCAAGAGTTCTATTACTCTATTAGAAGAGCATAACAATAATTCTCCAGTTTTTCCCTCTGAATCCCCTGTTAACAAGTACCAAGAAAGAGACCTTTCAGAGACCAATCAAAGAACAAATTCTCTTCACACATAAGACTAAGACTTTGCACTGCAGGAAAATCTACCTTACTAGCTATGTTGCTCCGGCTCTCAAAAAGATGTTTTCGCACCTGTGATCCTCAAAAGATGCAATACTTTTGGAGGATCTAATACGCACATCTTTGAAGAGTACGAGGAACATAGCTTACCAGAATCACCCTTTAAAACGAGCAGAATCGAAATCAACAGACCACTTTATCTCACCAAGAAATTCTTCAACAGATGCTTTACCAATTTTATCTCGCTAATATAATTGCAGAACTTAGTATAAAAGTCTCCCAGAAGCATATCAAGCCATGTGGTATTTAACCAAAGTGCAATTGTAAAACCCTTTTATACTTGTCCAAAATACTGCTAAAAGTAGGTATTTTATTTATTTATTTTAAACAAAAAAAAAAATCTCCAAAATGGTGTAGTCGGACCACAAAATCTTATGGGTGATAAAATTTGTGAGCATCTGCATACATTATATGTCGTCCATCACTAAAGGCAGGTACATCAAGTAAGAGTATATTCAATCCACATGCTCAATCTACAAAGAAATTATGCAATGATTTGGCAGTTACACTAATTCAGAACCCAACAGCTTCCTGAACGATAATTTTTATTTTTAGTTCCTTCCCTCGGAATACATAACACTGTATGCACGGTGTTAGCTACACGCGAAGTCAAAAAGCAACAGAATCACAAAGACTGTTTAACATACTACTTTCTAAATAAAATACAGTAGGCATGAAGTAACAGAAAGGTGGAAAATCTAACAAATTACAGAAGTTGCCTCACCAGTTTCTATAACACTTCATGCACAAAGAGTGATTGCAGGATGGTAAGACAACCTTCGTATCCATCTCCATGCAGATACCACATTCCTCCTCCCTCTCTATTTCGATTTCAGACAGCTTACCTTTGTTCATCGCATCACCTTTTTTGAATTTGGTTGCGCATATCTCTCGCTGCTTCCTCTCATCAATTTCAGTGATCCCCCTTTGAAGTTGCAGCAAAGAGGGAAATATCATACCTGTTCAATGACAACTCAATTCAATGAACTTCACACTTCTAAAAACTAAAGAAATTGAAATACCTTAGGACATATAAAACATTCCCTCCGCACAAAATATGTGTCACTTTTCGCTTTTCAAGAGCTAAAAGTATATAAACTTTGACCAACATTTTAACATGTAATTTTTTACCATATTAATATGAGAAGAATTGCAACTTACAACTTATTGTACTTTTCATATAGTTTTTGAATATCTAAATCTTAAGTTTAAATTAGTCAAATTGACTCTCTGAAGAGAAACGTGACAATTATTTTAGGACAGAGGGAATATAAAATAAGTAATTTGAGGAGACTAAATTACCATAGAACTGTTTTATACTAGCTTTTCTCTCATGAATATACATGCTTGTCTTACCATCCTCATAAGCCTGCAATAACATCATGAGGAAGCTTTCGTGACCAAGAAACACTGAAAGACGACGCAACAAGAAAAATGGGAAAGTTACCTTATAAATAAGGATTCTAAGCAATCCAAGAGCACCAGCAAAGTGACAGTCAGTCCACTGAACAAGAAACAGAAAGAACTGAGCACAAGGACTGTATGACAGTCTCATCTGAAGGCTGGCACCATCATATTCTCTTGGATAATCCGAAGCCCTGTATATCTCAAGAAAATCAGTCATGTCAAAATCTGCCAAAAGTTTTTATTTTTTTATTGGAACATTCAAACAAAAAGGGCACAAAATTCTTATTTCCATCTGACAGGGCGGAGGCAGAATTTTCACCTAAGGGGTTTTCATAATCTACCATCTATACATAAAATAACTGGCCTTGTATTACAGTGTGATTTTCTAGAGAAGGTGTCGGGGCGGAGGCAGAATTTTCACCTAAGGGGTATTCATAATCTACCATATATACATAAAATACTTGCCCTTGTATTACAGTGTGATTTTCTAGCGAAGCTGACGGGACAGAAGCAGAATTTTCGCCTAAGGGGTTTTCATAATCTACCACATATACATGAAAAAATTGGCCTTGTATTCCAGTGTGATTTTCTAGGGAAGGGGTCCAGAAGAACCTTTTTTTGCAAAACGGGCACAAAATTCTTATTTTCAGGGGAGAGCGTAACAGAAGATGCACAAAATACAAAATGGTTTTGCCTGCAATTCTAGTTTGCAGAAAATATCAACTAAAATACCAGTAGTGCAAATGATAAATGTTCTTAACAATTAGATTTCAGAAGAATCAAGCTGTGGGTCCCTGCTACTCTTATCCAATTGGTACTATCAACTTGTTTTCTATACTCCACTTTATTGTGGATTTATTAGGAGAGCTAGTTCCAAAATTAGGAAGAATATGACAAGAAAAAACATACAGAAAAGAAATCACTCCATGATCAGGCAAAATAATTCTGATTTTCCAGATTGATAAGAGGGGGATGGAAGAATAAAAGAAGGGTGTTAAATTGTTTAAATTAACACCTTTTGTCTGATTAGAAGAAAAAAAAAATCAGGTATTATTAAGCAGATAGAAAAGGAGCAAGAATCAAAGAAGACATACAGAGTGTTGGCATGTTGAATATCAGCTTCAAGTGCTTTAAGTGAATCTTTGAAAGACTTCCTCATCACCCTATCTTTAATTCCAATATTCCCATTCAACAACAACATAAAAAAAAATCTAACACACTTGCAATAAATATCTCCAAGAAAGAAAAAAAACAGAGTCTTGTGGGACTATGTTATGTTCTGTTTTGAGTGCAGAAACACGGGGAGCAAAAGTGTGAAGCGTTTTATTTGGCGTTATTTGATGATCAAATATTGTTTTGTTTTTTGGGAAAAGAATTCTGGAAAGTATTATTCGATCGACCTGATGGTGGGGGTTAGTTTGAGGGGGGTGGGATTGGTGGGTGCTACAGACGCTGCTTATTACTCAAAGACTTTGGCTTGTACTGCACGCTTCTTCCACACTTGCTTATAAGGAGTATATACAAATTATGTAGTACTACTGTGATAGGTTTTTGCAGACGGTTTTCAAATCCAGAGCAACCAATTTAGTGATAATGAAGAGTTTTATTTTTAAAAAAAAAACAAAAAAAGAGCCTGAAATGCTATATGTGGAGATGAAGTTTCAACCATATTTTTAAGATTCCTGCTGCTGCATTTTTAAAAATAAAAATAAAATATTTTTTAAACTATTTTTAACCAATAATAATTTTAACATATTTTTAAGCATGGCAAGCAACAGTGATGAAGATTAATTATGTGAAGAATACGGATCAAGTTTTGTAGGGGAGATTTGTTAGGGTTTCTTCTGATTTTCTTATTATATTTGAGTTTTACTTTTCGGAAGGAAAGTCAAAGTATAACCATAATTCTTTTACTTTTCCTGAAAGGAAAATATAATTCTTTTGCATATTTGGCTAGTCATTTAGAGAGTTTTGCTTAAGGGGAGACTTATTCTCCCAATAGCTTTAGAATAGTTTTTATATTAGTTTTATCATATGTAGGTCAATTGGTCAAATTCATATCATATTATCAATTTTTTTTTATAGTTTTTCATTATTGTTTGATTCATTGTCATTCAAGGTTTGCAATCGATAGCTTCCGCATGACGCCCTATTATTTCAATTCCAACACATAGCTCAATCCCGAGGCCAAGTGCATAGACATTCAATTTTAACGCTGTAATTTAATTTGTGCTTACTTTTTTTTTTTTTTTTGGTGCATTTACTTCGGGTACTGTGTCTAAATTAATCTTGATAAAGTTTTTAAATTAATCTTGATAAAGTCTAACTTCAAATATCTGTCTGAAGTTTTATATAGTTGAACTTCAATAATATATGTCATTTTTACCTGACTTCACCATTATATGACTAGAGTTCAAATTAAAACAATCTAAGTCAAGCAAAAACAACTTACAAGAATAACTAAAATTTAAACATTTATATTAACTAAAATTTAAACATTTTTATCTGAAATTGAGATAAAAATGGATGAATTTGTCAGTGCTTAGCGCTGTCCCCGACTTGTGAACTTTGCACAGTATGGGGGCTTTAGTGTTGCAACATTTGTTATAAGGATGTCACGAAGTGTGGATGGATGTTGAAGCAGCTATACGTGGAAGTACGCAATTTGTGTTGAAAAAGACAAGTATTGATGTAGCACAGGGAGAATCATGAACATGAACAAATGGCTCATAATGAAAGGGAGGACCATAAGCCACCGACATGAAAACGATGAAGAGACTATGGCGGAATCAGAATTTAATTAAGGGGATTTAAAAATATAAAGATGTAGATAAATGAAGAAGTTAAGGGGTTCAATATCTATTTTATATATATATATATATAAAATAATTTTCACCTTGTACATACATTAAAAAATTTTACCGAAGGGGTTCGGATAACCCCCTTGGTCCTTATTGGCTTCGCCCATGTGAAGAGGTCTTAACGTGTTCTTCCGTTCAATATGACAAGTGTCACCTTCTTCTCCTGCTACGCCAACATCTGTCTCTTCTTTCTAAGGAGGGAACAACAAATTAAAGTCTAGCATGGGACAACGGTTTAATTAAATGTTATTCCCCCGGTTTTATTTTTGTTTGATTATCTTTTTATTGAACGTATATAGATTTTTTTTATAAACAATGTCAATATTTAAATAAATTATAATGAAAAGTAATAAAATTTTATATATTTACATTTAATATTTTTATTTTACTGATTATTTATAGATAAATTTTATAAAAAAAAGTTTGACGAAGCGGTGTTCTGTTGCATTGGATGGGGCAAAGTGTAGCTCCTCCTCCATTTTTCAAAAAGAAGAATACATTCTTATATTTTTTAATGGGAAATTTTATAATTATACAATAATGTTTTAAAAAAATTTAATCATACAAATATAGTTAAAACTCGTGATGTGGAATATGTCGAAAAATTATTTAATATAGCTAGTCATTTTACACATGAAATGGAAAGTTCAAAGTAAGACGATTTTTTAAGGGGAAAAAAGTATTATGATTTTTAAATATAAAGAGAGTTGAGAACATATAAAAACAAAAAAGTGCGATATACAATGAAACAAAATGATTATTACTTGCTAAACAGATAAAGTTACAAATTCTATTTTCTTGTTTTTCTCACCCCTGGAGACAAGTGTAACTCACTCCAAATGTTAGGCAAATGTCTTTTCATTTTCTAAGACCTAACAGTAATTGCTTGTATCGTACTTGAAAAATCTAATTAGAATTCCTTGTTGACTAAAAGTCAAAATGTGTACTTAATTGTTGGTGAAATGTTTCTTTCCAGCATAAGATTTTTAAGATAAGGCTCATAAATCCCCGGCTCACAAACGCACAGCAAGAACTAAATCTAATAGGACAATTTATTTTTATTTTTTTGTAGGAAAATAATGTGTCCCTCTCTTATACACTAAATAAAAACATTAATAAAGGAAGAACAAATTAGAAGGAAAGTCGAATCTATAGCTACTACACATAACAAGTTTTCGAGTAAATTCAGTTGGACCACCGGGCTTAGATGTTAGTTTCTTTTTTTACAAAATTTATCAAATTATAAAGATAATTCCTATTTTTGATTTATCTACTTATTTTTTAGGTGAGGAAAATCTTAAAATGGGATTCCGAATCCCAAACATACTCATGTGTAGGGGTGTACATGGACCGGGTTGGTTGCATTTTTTAAATACTAAACAAAACTAATTGCGTCGGATTTTTAAATTTATAAACCAAACCAAATCAATAAAATTCAGGTTTTCAATCTCGGTTTTTCTTGGGTTATTCTGTTTTCTCAGGTTTTTTTGGGATTTTTTCGGGAAAAGTCTTCAAACATATAACTTTTACTTCAAATATTTCTTCAGTCCTAGAAAAATACAACTATAAAATTAAGATGTTAAAAAATAACACAAAATGTGAGATGAGTGATGATTGTATTAAAATATTCAACAACAAAAAAAATTGGTTAAAATAATTATTGTTAATTAATAAGCCATAAAGAAAATGACCATAATCTAAAAATACCAAACCATACGGCTAATAAGTATTAATTATATGAAAAAAGGTTTAAGTTATATATTTTTACTGTCTAAACTAATTATGCAAAACTAGAGAATAGATATCCATAACACTATTGTCATTTCTAGTGTTAGAATTGAAATTCTTTTGTTAGTATCAGTGTTGAGTTGGTTTTGGTTTGGACTTTATTTGAGTTACTAACATCCATGGGATATAAAACTTAGGAATAATTACTTGGAATAGCTTTCTCTAAGAGGTAATTATTGATAACAACTATCTTTTAATTTATTTATATTTAGTAGCTACAGTGATTTTGTAAATTATCATTCATAGCTATACCAAAATACATCAAGTGGCCGTGGCTGGAGTGGTTATTGGGTGTGGACTTTGCCCCTGCCTGACCAGGTTCGAACCTAGCCAACCATATTATTTTTCTTACACATTTTTCCTAGCTTCTTCTCCTTGTATCTGAGTGTATTTGGTCATACGTATTTGGCTCATATTGTATCTCATATGCAAGCCAAATACATGTAATGTCGGGTTGGTCTGGTTCAGTTTGATTTTTTTTAGTTAAAATCAAACCAAACCAATTATCGTCGGGGGTTTTTTTTTTTTCCAACACCAAACCACTAGTCGGGTTTTTTTCTCGTTTTATCGATTTGGTGCGGTTTGTCGGTTTTCTTTGTACACCCCTACTCGTGTGTCTATACCTGGCTGCTGCCATGTCATGTTGATAAAAATAAATAAAACGGCTTTAATTTATATATACGTACGGATACTCTTAATAATATTTATATTATTTGTAATTAATTGATTACTTGAGTCGAGGGTCTATCGCAAAACAACTTCTCTGCCTATCAAGGTAGGAGTAAAATCTGCAGACACTTTATCCTCTTCAGATCCCCAGTTGTAAGATTACATTGCGTATGTTGTTGTTGTAACTTAATTGTTCATGAACATTTTTACTCTACTTTTTGAAATGATTATATCAGATTTGGTAAACTTAATTTCAAATAAAACATATCAAGCCGAATAGAAAAAGACAGAATGAGGAGACGTGAATCAGATCCCAACAACGGGGATGGGGCCGGCAGTGTTACGTTAGCCGCCGATGTCCCCATTTCTTTGTTAATTCTCTATGGCTCATTCTAGACTTAGCTATAATTTTTTCTCTTTTAATTTTTCATCCGATGTCAGATATTTATATTAAAGCCTGATTAAATATAAAATTGCGCATTGCAGGACTCATTTACAAGGGTGTCGCTGTCAAAAGAATTTTTTTCATTCCCAGGAGCACGTCCTGAAAATTTCCCTCCAACATTTTATCATTTTCAATTACGTAGATTTATGACTTTTTTATTGCCCATTCATATATTAAATAGTATTTGTAAAATAAACAAATATTTTCAATTGTGCACCATATATTAGTTTTTATATTAGAAATCATATACTATTTAATAAAAAAAAAGTCTCTATATTACAATACCTAAGTTATAATCCCTGCATTTCTAACTCCCATTTTATAATCTCTGCACTTCTAACTCCCATATTATAATCCCAACATTTTTTCCCCATATTATTATCCTATGTTAGATTTTTCGCATTACAATTCGTATGTTAATATTTCATGCATTATAATCTAGGAATAACTTACTTCCAAACAAAACGGCCCGTTAGAGAAAAATATGACTAAACAGTAAAAGTATTTAAGCCGTACAGTCTATGAGCCAACTACAACGTGGAAAATATTATATTAACCCCAACTTTTTTCATTTGGTGGTCCATGATAGATATTGTCAACTTGATTACACTGCATATGCCAATTGTTGCTCGTCTCTGGCATCATCATTGAGACGACCATCTTCACTAAAGAAGAAAAAATAAAGCAATTTAACTAATGATGTATAGCATCATTTTTTAATTAATAATGTCTATTTTTGTAATGGATTACACTATCATTTAATTAGTAGTCGGACCAAATATGATTGGTTGTGTATGACAATGACATAACAACTTAATTTAGAGAAACATTCAACTTCAGTATCCGTGAAGTAATGAACAACCCATTTCTTGGGCAACTAACCTATCTAAAGTTGATGGTTTTTAAGAAACTACTGAAAAGATAATATAATTGCTTTTGCATTTTTCATTCCTCCTGTTGATATATCATGAGATGAAAACCACAAAAAAATCGTTGAATGCTTAAACATTTACATGTTGTTCTTATAAAAATCAAGTGTAGTTGTTTACATTAGAACCCCACGAGGTGATCGTTTAATTCTAGCTCTAGGTACATAAATTATCTCACGAGACTCGTAATGGGTTAGCCAGTTCACTTGTACAAAAGATGAAAAAAATAACTCTTGCCACTTAAATTAATAAAAATTACTTTTTTATAACCGAGAAATTCACAAGGAACAATAACACATGATATTTGGTGGATAATGACTCTGCTCACCTACAGTAAAGTTCAAATTGTGACATACATTTAATCCACATATGAGTTGCGCTAGTACCTCTAGACTAAAGCCATGGGTATAATAGTGTCCTTTAAAAAGGAATTAGTTACTTCTTTTGAAAGAGTAAGGAATTACTTAAGTAAGTTGACCCTTTTATCCAATAAATTGATAACTGCGGGGTGGCCTTTAAACTAAAGTAGTTGGACAATATCCCTATAAACACCTTTTAAAATTTCACCTCTAGGTGCTAAGAGGCTAAATCTAAATTTAAAGTTTATGGGTTCTAAATTTTGGTATCTGATCTATAGCTCATTTTAGTTACTAGATTCGCAATTAAACATTTACACAAATTCAATAAATTTCCTAATACAAAATTTATTGAGTTTGGCCGAACCTATACCTAATTATTGTAGCTCTTCCCCTAGAGGTGCCCCTTTATGAGCAATTTAAGGGACTAAAAATGGCAGCAAATTGTTGAAGTTAAGGATTTGGTATCGGAATGCTTATTTACCAGGCTAAGGAAGTATGTCGTGAAAGGAAGAGGATCATGCAATTAATCTTGGAGTGCTTCTACTTGTTAATTTCTGCATCTCACTATTTATGTGTCAATTGTTCCTCATCGATTAAAGAAAGAAAAGTTAATGGGTTTATAAATTTTAGATGAATTTCTCTCCCACCGTCGAAAAACTTTGTTGACCTCTCTCTTTTGGTCTATAACACTCATTGAATGAAGAAAGCTTGCATATAAACAAATACGCTTTATAAGTTTTTCTAACAATATAGCTATAAGTTTGGTAATTACAAACCCTAGCTACATTTAATGTCCCAGCGCCTATATTTCATCGTTTTGAAATACAGCGAAATACAAATGTCCCAGCGGCTGTATTTCAGCGTTCTGAAATACAGCGAAATACAAAAATCATGAAACACAGACCGTAGCTACCTTTTATGTTGTTTCGGCTGTATTCCCGTGTCTTTAAATACATGTATCGAGTGGAGTAAATCTTTTAAATACACGAACGAGTTGTGCATTTCATTGTATTTATATACTGATAATCCTTTTGTTTTTGCTGTATTTCAATGTATTTGGATATATTATTTAGTTGTATCAACCTTATCCCATGTCACGTGTATTTGACTGAGCTGTACATTTTATTGTATTTATATATTGATGTATCCTTTTATTTTGATTGTATTGGCTGTATTTGGTTGTATATATATCATTCAAACACCACATACAGTTAAATACATCTACTTTTCTTAAAAATACAATCAGCCAAATATATTAAACTTATAATTACACTAAAAAAATGACGAAATACACTCAAATTCTGAGATACAAGGAGATAGAAGAAGGAGAAGAAGCCAGGGATTCCAATCAAATCTTCGATCAAAATATAAACAAATACACTAAAAAAATGACGAATACACTCAAAAACGGATATACAAGAAGGAGAAGAAGCCGTGAATTCCGGTATCTTCGGTGAAATATAAAAAAAATATACTAAAAAATGACGAATGCACTCAGATCTGAGATCTCATGCTTGTTACTCAAAGATCTCATGTTCTCGGTGGTGGCTGGGCAGTGGTTTGGAGGGCGACAGTGAGTTCGTGGTTTGGAGGGTGGCAGTGAGGTCGTGGAGCGGGGGTTCACGATGGTTTGGAGGTTGGGCAGTGGTTTGGAAGGCAGCAGTGAGGTCATGGAGCGAGGGTTCGCGGTGGTGGCTGGGAAGTGGTTTGGATTTCGCCGAAGATAGAGAAAGGAGGGAGAGAGGCGGCTGTGAGGGGAAGGAGAGGGGAGAGGTGTTGTTGTCGTGGTTTGTCGCCGGAGCTCCGGCATTGAGGCGAGGGCAGTTGTGTTATTGAATAGGAAGGAGAGAGAATTTTTTTTTAGGGTTTGGAGAAGATGAAAAATCTTAAATTTGTAGTGAGGGAAAAATAGAAAGAGGTATAATATGTATTTTGAAAGTTACTGGACCAGTTATGGAATGTAATTTTCGAAAAATAAAGTTACGAAAATTAAATAAAAAATAAGGTAGTTATTATTCATAAATAAGTCTTAGAGGTAGCTATGACAAGTAAATTTTCCTTGAATGACAGTATAGAACACTAGGCTTTTCTTCTTTTTCTATATTTCATTTGCTGTTCAGTTTTAAATCTAGTGGTGATTGTGAGATAGAGGTCAATGCTATGATAGGAATTCATGCTAATGATAGATAGGCCTAAATCCTGTGTTGCTTGGAGGATTCGCCATGGTATGATGACATTTTCGGAGGATCCAAGCAACATAAGTTAAATCTGATACATCAACCATCTACTCAATATCCTAGCATTGATTCGAAATGATTATACCAGCTGAGACTTAAGTAGTATAGAATTTTTTCAGCAACGTGCCTGAGGTACCTCTCTGCTGCCTATGTATCCCATGAAACAAACAAAAGGAAACAATCCAAATGAAAGATATTATCAGTACATACTGAATATCGATGGACGTCACACCAAGACTAAGTAGGGGACTGGTGTCTGTTCTTCATCCCCTAATTATCTATTTTCCATATCCATTTATCACAATCATTCATCACATGATATGCAAAAAAGAATTTTATTTTGACTAAGGTCTTTAATCAAAATGCATCAAATTATCCACGCATTTTCAGACAAGGAATTAAGATTCGCTTGAGAAACTGAAATGACGCCTACATTATTCCCCTTATTATGGCAGACTTTGGGTTCAAAGTGATACTTTGGGAACATCTGAGACTAGCTAGGCACGAGATTTGTGAGATCCTTTTAACTGTGAGACGATTACCACTAGCTTCCACCATCACCAGCTTCAGACTCGTCACCATCACTAGCTTCTTTTGTTCGTGGAAACAGAGATTGTTAAAGGACAGAGATGAACAGCTTAGTAAGTACAATTACTTGAAAGATTAGTGAGTACACTGATGATTTATTTTTGTAATGGGAAATATTTGGGCAAGTAAAAGAAAGTTGCTTAACTATCTGACTGTTACTATTTACAAGTGAAAAGGAAAAGATAGCTGTATTAATGTATCACAAGTATAGTGAGTTATGCAGCGGCACAAGACAAACCCTCAAATTAAAGATCTTCTGTATCGCTTTATTGAAGATCATCTTTCACCTCAGCTTTTCTGATTGTTTTTTCTACAAATAGCAATTCCAGACTTGGCGTACTCACAGATTCCAGGACAAATATCTTCATTTCAGGGCAGCGACAAATCTGCACTTTGCTAAGAAATGGAAATTCTAAAAGATGCGTAGTCAGAAAAAAGTGCCTGAGATTCGGTATCTTGATAAGCTCAGGTACTCCAACGGGGAAATAAAGGCTCATTAGTCATTTTTTCTCGTATTCCTCTTTTGTGATCTTTTCTTCAATTGATGAAAGTATCTTATCTTTAGTATTCGGAGATTCAGAACCCCTTGGGCCACTGATGAGGACATCAAGTTTCTCAAATTGCCAACCCACTTATCTCCAATTTTTCATGTGTGCTGAAGAAGCCAGTTGGAAGTTGGTAAGAGCATAAAGCAGTTATGCTGCAGCATTATCGAGTTTTAACTGTTCTAGGTTGGGACAAGAAAACCGAAAATTTTGAAGGCCTTGCATTTTTATAAGGAATGAAAACTCAATATATCTTCAATTACAAATAGGAAAAAACAAAACCATATCTTATCCTGTAACATGAAGTAAATAACTAAAACACGAAAGGATGGAATTAGAACTAACATGATTTTCAAAATTTTAATTCTTAAAAACACTGCAATTACAAACTTAAAAGAACAAGTTCTATGATACTTCGTAGCAGACACATACCTTTTCATCAAAAAGAGGATTTGCGTCCGTGGAAGAGCTGCTTTTGTTGGGTGTAGGCCAGTAATTCTCAAACTGAGGTAAGTCGATGAAGTGCGTGATTTGTAACTGAGGGAATTCAATGCTCTCAACAATGTCATTACAAAAGTGAGTGAGGCATTTCAGAAATTCAAGGTGCATCTCATATAAATTGGGGAACTTGATTACTTGGACCATCTTCCCTTCCGGTTCGATATATGTCCTCCGAGAGATTTCCTCATCATCAGGGAAAGCTATTGTCAGGTCTTCAAGTTTTGACGAACTCCCAGAGAAGGACAGACGAAAGAGGTACTGTAGCCTATCACACTCTCTAACGTCCAGTCTTTCGAGTTTGGAAACAGAATACCATTCTGACAGCAGATCCGCAATAAATGCGTCAATGAGAACAGATCCTTTATAACAAGCCGTCCAAGTTTCACAAAGAACACTCTGCTTCTTCCTCATTCCAAAACCCTAACATAATTAAATTGGTCAATTTTCCTATCTCCGCTGGCAGCACCTTCAAATGAGAATCTCTAATGCTGAGAATTTCTACGGTGGCAAGTTCACCAATGTCGGATATGTCATTTAACCTTAATTTAATCAGAAATGGCATCCTCAGATTTGACAGCAACCTGACCGGTGCTAGAAAAAGCAGAATGGGCTACCCATATCTGGTCCCCTCAGACTAAAGACATTGAGTTTACTCATTCCAACAAAAAAGTCATCCTGTAATTTGAATGGCTTTTAAGAGTGTTAACATTAGAAACTCAATCTTGGGAAAAATATTGCTTTAATACGAAGCTCATCAAATCGTTTTGCTACCACTGAAATGTGAGTGTATTGTTCGTAAGCAGTTATTCTTGGAAGCTCTTCAGAGTTTACATCATGACTAACCATAAAGACATGCCTGCCCACAGACGCAATTGATATAGCCACGTCATGAACCACATCATGCATTTTGACATAATCTTCGAGGGAGCCTTCGGATAACAAGAAACGAGCTTTGAATGCTTCTAACAGATGACACACCCTTTTTCTTGCTTCTTCTAAATTTTCAATTTCTGAAAAGATGCCAAGCCCCATTCCATATCTAAGTAATTCTTTAGGACAAAATATTACTATCTTCCTCGAACAAGGAACAAAGCAACAAGAGGTACCTAGCATCATCACCTTCCAAGCAATTATAGCTTAGCTTCAGAGATAGATAAACTTTTGTGTGCACTCCTGGGATATTTTTTGATGCAGATCTTTGTAATTGTTTAAGGGCATCCTCCCATGAAGTCTTGCTTTTACACTTTATCGCTCCTGCAATCGTAATAATTGCAAGCGCCAATCCTTTGCATTCTTTCGCTACATCTTTTGCTGTGTAAGAAAGATTGTTAAACGAATTAGAAGCTTTCTGCCTAAAAAGATTCCATGTCTCATTTTCAGATAAGGTTCCAACTTCCATGATCTTTTGAGCCTCCATTGTTTCATAAACATTTGGAGACGCGTTGTCAATGTCACTTTGCACCGATAGTTGTGGTTGCGATCCCAGTTAATTCCTAGTCTCTTTAGATCAAAAGCCTCCCAAACATCATCCAGGATTACAAAGACGACATGGTCCTGACCCGTTAACCTTGACCGCAGCTAATATCCACGACTCCACAAATTGTCCCCTTCTAATCTCAAACCCATTCCTCCGGCGATCTCAACCTGAATTCTTTTCAAGCCTGGTTTCTAAGTGACAGTTGCTATGACAACCTCATCGAACAAGCTTTCTTGTTTCATCCTTTGTCAGATTTTCTCAACCAGTGTTGTCTTTCCAACACCTTCCATACCACATATCCCAATTATAATAACACTATCATCTCTCAAAGCTTCCATGACCTCTTCCTCTTTCAATTTTCTGGATTCAAACTCCTAGTCATTATTAGTAGGTATAGCTTCAATTTTGATTGCAGGTGGTGCAGGATAGGAGACAGCATAATCTTTTCCTTCAGTTTGAATATCGATCACATCCGGTTCAATCTCTTAGCTCTCCTGCTCAGCAAGTATCGCGACTTCAAGTTTGGACACCAACCATAGAAGCAACCCCTTTCAACCTCAATTCCACCTCGCATTACACCTGCCACATCTGCAGTAGTATTAAAATAGTTAACCAAGCTTCAACTTTGGGTGAAATGACTTTTAAGTTGCTCCTGGCACCTCCACTTCAAGTTTGTAAAGTCTGTAGCAAGCAAACATAAGGCTCAAAGTTTGTGACTGTAAAATTACATAAATTTTTAACTTCTTGTGAATTGTAATATGCATGAAAACTTGTTTGTAAATATTTGATCTAGAATAGTTATTGGTATCTCCGAAGTAGAAAGCAAAAAAATTAGGTCAAGTTGGGTGGCTTAGGTAATGACTCATTTAATGATTCAACCCATTTTGACTAGCGTAAGTTCACCCAAACCGTCCTTTTTCCACCCCTAAAGGGTACTAATATAGCGGTTCTATTTCGTATGGAATCTTAATTTCATGTGTATCAAGATTCCCTTTTAGTAGCTTGTTTAACTTGCAATTTACAAATAAGAAATCTCGCCAAATAACAAATAATCAATCACATCAACATAATTAGTCGTCAGGGTGTAACTAGAAACATTCTTAACAACTTCAAGGCTCGGAACTGCCTTCAGGGTACAGTTTGCAGCACAACATATTTTCATAATGCAAAAAAAAAAAAAAAAAAAAGGTGTGGGCCAAGTGGATGGGGTAACACAATCAGTATTCAGGTAAGCAATAAAAACGGAGCGGCCAGATGCCCAGGCTTCAAAAAAGTTGAGATGTTTCTTGCTACCTGAAGTTATAAGGCTTGTGCAAGAAAGCAAGCTTTTGGTGTATCCGACACAAACACGTCCGTATTTTTAGAGTCTGAGCAATATAGCAAGTGCGAAAATCCACTAAAAATTTCAACAAACATTAAATTCTGAATCCAATTTCAAAAGTACAATGAGTTAAGCCCGAACGTTAAAAATTGAACTCATACGGTTTTAAATCCTCTATCAGCCTCTCTGGTTATACAAATAGCAAAAGATCCTCTCTTCTACCAATCAACCATCATTACACTGTATATAGCATTAGATGTATCACTTAGTCACACTATGACATCAAATGCATCAAGAAATTGCAACTCTCATTAAGTTGAGGAAATGTTTATTACTTGATCAAAACAAAAAGTTGAGGAAATGTAAAAGGGAACTAGACATAAACTAAGGAAAAATGATATTAAGTAGCTTATCTTCCCCATTTCCAGTCTATACCAGTTGTTTGTGACCATCCCAGATGCTTCGCGGTCAGGTGTATGAGATACCGTATTTACCACCTTAGTAGCAAGTCATCTTGCCTCGTGCTTTTTGTCGACATGATATAGCTCTAATTGGCTACTATATGAAATGTCTCACAGCTGTCAATTTGCAGGGTCATGCGAGACGTGCAACCCAATGGACGAGAAAAATCCAGACCACAAAACGTTTGCTTTGACTACTCTCAGAAAAATTCCAGGCCATATAAGTTTTCTTTGATGACTCTTCTTAGCTTATTAACATCAAACAAGTTGGGTATTCACCTATAGTAATATCTCAACATCACTTCAATCCAGGTGCCCAATGATAAATGAATAGTGGACTTCTCAAAATTACCGGCTGCTCTTGAGCTGAGTTTGCTCGGATCCTCCAAAAATGTTGTTGCATCCGTGTTGGATCCTAGAAAATGCATTATAGGATCCAACACGGGTGCGTCTAAGTATCCTGTAATTGAATGGAAGAACTTGTCTTATCCCAATAGGTAAGCAATGTATAAATACATTACATTGGGCGCTAATTAAGAAAAATAAAATAAAGAAGGATTCCCATAAATCTGATACCTAAATACAGAGGCGGATTCAGGATAACGAAAGGATGGGTGCACTAATATGAAAAGGCAGATCTAGAATTTACATTAATTTGACGTGATTAACCTTTAGGTTCTTACCATTAACTCATTACACTTTTGAAATTATGGGTTCAAATTTAAATTGCTTTACAATTTTAGTGATTTTCATATAAATATCTTACTCCGCGTCGAAACCCGATAATGTTGGGATCAGTTGAACCGGTTGACAATATGTTACATCGTCCACTGCTACTAGTTTTAATATAGACATTTGATTTAATTACATAAAATTTTATGGTGTTAGTAGAATAGAGATTTTCAGTCAAACTTGGGATTTTCAAAGCATAAATCGAACAAATAAAGAAGGAAAAAGAAAAAAATATTCCCTGGGTCAATTCTAGAAAAAGAAAGAAAAAAATAACAAGACATGCATGGAATTTGAACCGTCAATTTCACTTGGAGAGGTGCACCCACTATTTATTGCACCATAGAACACTTTGAGATTGGGTTATACATATATATTGAAGTAATTTTGTATAAATATGACATTTCTATATATGATCTAGGGAGAGGAGCATGGGTTCACGTGAACCCATAGTCTCTGCCTAAATATGGCTATGTAGATTACTAAGAATAAAGTCTATATACATTTGTAACATACCCCAAACTTGTTTCTCAGAAGAACTGACCTTCAACTGTCTTAATAAGATTTGTTCAGCCTCACAGTTAATCCAAAAGTTGAAGGCATAAAGCTAAGAACTCTGTCCACCGTAGCGCCTCTGCCTTTGCTGAAAGGAACATAAAGCCTCCAAAAATTCGGCTTCTCCAAAATCAGGCCATTGTGAAAGAGAAAAGAAGAGTTCAGAGTAGGCCAACTGCCAGAGTAAGAAATTGCTAAGTCTTAGCTCCCCACTAGTCCTTATAAGTAAATCAGGACATGGGAAATCAATACAGTTTGTTTGTAATTCCTGCTCTACTAGGAGACTATTAATGTCTTGTGGTTCGATAATGCCATTCTTCACTTTTTGACCAATGGTTTGACAAGCTTGTACAACATCATACTGTCCACTATAGTTAACTGCAAGAACAAGGTGAAGTCGAGAATTTCCCTCAGTAGTCTTTGAAGCTTTATCTATTAAGTCCTGCAATGACTTGGGGAGCTTGCTGGAGTCTCCAATAATAGACATTCGAATCCCTGCTCTGTAGAAATCCAATAAAGAATATAAGGGAACTCTTAGACTATGCAGAGTCAATCATAATACCACAAAGGAAAAGCTCTAAGAAGAAAAAGAGGAGAGGTAATGAAATATGTATATTTTGACAGTAGAGCAAATCAGATTTGGTACCAATGAAATTGCAGTTATAAACATAATGAGATTAAGGCAAAGTTGTCAGTCAACCAGTCTAGCAGGTTAAGCATTCATCTTGACGGTAATTTCAGCTAATTAATGATCTTACCAAAGCAATTGCACTAATAAAAGTCAGTTTTCAATCAGCCAGTCTTAACATGTTAAGTATTCGTCTCGACAACTAATTAATGATCTTAAAAAAGCAATAATATTGGGCTTTTGGCTACTTGTGACTTGTGAGATAATACTGCAAATTGTAGTATAGCACACAACAAGAACTAGTAAAGCCATAGCCTCATAAATCAAGCTTTGTGTACTACGTGGTCATTTGGTTCACGGACTAGTTATATGATACTATTATAATGCAATGATGTTATGCATTGGAATAATAATGTAGGGTTTGTTATGCGGTGCAAAGTAATTTGGAGATTGTTTTGTCGGAATTGTCTGCTTTAAGAGCATTTTCGTCTCAAAACATTTTTATCTTGCTAATACATTTTGATTGGTCCACGTTCTATCACGCATAAAATAAAAGAACCATGCATTGTGAGTAGAACTTTATACCGGAAGCAAATGTATTAGTTATGCAAGATTTCAACTAGGAATCAAGAGTTTTATGTTGCGAACCGAACGTTGTATGAGTTATAATGGAGGAATGTCTATTGGGATTAGTTCCCGTTACGCGTCATAGGATAGCATTAACAAACACATTGTTCGCGAGTGTTGACAAAAGACAACCTCAATTCAATATAAAAAAATACTACGAACATTTAGAGAACAGAGGTGAATTCAGGGTTTCAAGTTTATGAGTTCTGACGTCACAACTCTTTTGCTAACTAGGTTCGAGATAGATTATATATATATATATATATATATATATATATATATATATATATATATATATATTAAGTGGATTTCTTAACACAAGTAGAAGATTTGGGTCCGCCAAACACGTATAAAAGTTGGGTAAATCCTCCCCTGTTAGAGAAACATAATTAAGTACGTTGATCAAGTGATAGGAAGTTTACCTGGCAAACTCTTCAAGTTCATTTTTCAGTCCTCTTTCGAACAAGCCCATCAAATAATCAACTTCCGTCTATAACATAATCAACACAAAAGGAAAAAAGATCAACAACAGCTAACACAAAAACCCAATATCACTAAGGGTGTGTTTAGTATGAAGGAAAATGTTTTCCCAGAAAATGTTTTCTTGGAAAACAAGTGGTTTCTTAATTAATTGGTACCTATTTGGCCATGAGAATTTTTCACTTTTTCCAGAAATTTTTTACTTTATTTGAAAATCAGCGTTTAACCATGAAAATTCCAAATACAATTGGAAAACACTTGTTTTCACTATCAGTCAGTATTATCAAAAGCGAAAAGCGCAAAAAAGCTCTAAGGTCAGCTGGGGCTTTAAGCGCAAAGCGCAAATAATGTGTGAGCTTTAATGAAAAAAGATGCAATGGTGCAAAATACAAATATATATATGTTTAGTCCAAGACTAATAATAATAAGCATGAATAACAAATATGTGGAAAAATAAATTGTAAAAACATTACAATAAAGTGAAATATTAATTATCTAGTGTCACCTCTTCGAGAGAGGCTCATTAACAAGGAAAAGTATGTCTTATAGCTTTGATGATGACACTGAAGCGCATATAAAGCGAGGCAAAGCGCTCAACATATTTTGAGCCTCGCTTCACGGTAGTACATCCAAACAACCAAATATTATTTGCCAAAATTATAACCAAACACAACTCCAACTTCAAAATTTGAAATAAACTGAAAAAACAATTGGTTTTCATGGCCAAACACCTACTTATTTTCTAGTGGTTGTTAAGTAAGCAAGAAAATGTTATCCCGAGTGTATTTATATATAATCTAGCAAATATACTATGGGACCGGATGGGATGCGGAGTGGAGTCATTGGGTAGGGAGGACACAATGAACTTAAATGTCACTTACGTAACTTGTTTTCCCTACAGGGAAGTCATATTTTTCAAAATTTTTTGACCTAGGAAAATTGAAAAACGTACCTAACACATCCCAACTCAACATTTAAAAAAGGGAACTTAGAGAGACGTTACTTTAGGACGGGACCAATTCTCGGCGGAAAAGGCAAAGACAGTAAGAGCATTAATTCCCCATTTACAACACAACTCAACAAGTTTCCTAAGTGATCGAATACCCGCTTCATAACCTAATGCAACTGGCAATCCTTTCATTCTTGCCCACCTTCTATTCCCATCCATTATAACTGCCACGTGTTTCGGCATTAATTCTCTATTAAGTTCTGGAGGCAACGATACTTCCTCACTGTCAGTCTTGCTAATTGCCGCGGCGTTTTGGGCAGAGGCATTAATATGTAAGGGTCTTTTTGTTGTTAAATTAGGGGAGATTAGAGGGTTAGTTACTATTATTGGTTTTGGTTGTTGGGAGTTAATTAATCGGGTGGGTGAAAGGAAGATTTGTTGGAGTTGAAGTGACAAGGCCATGTTTGTGAAGGCAAAAAAGGGTTATTTCTCGCAAAGTTTTAGACTTGGAGTTTGGAGGGAGATGATGATATCTAAACTTGGGAACGGCTTCCCTCCATTTAAATATGCTACAGGGTTAAGATTTAATTTGATTTATTGTGGTTAACTTTTATTAACGAAAAATAGCAACCAAAAAAAAAAAAAAAAAAAATTTAAAATCGCTGTCACAACATCATGCCCTGACGCAAATCATCTAAAAAGGCATGATTTGAGATTCCAAATCATAATTTCAAATCTTTTAAACGGAAAAAGGCCAAAATACCCCTGTACTATTGAAAAGGGCCAAATATACCCCTCGTTATACTTTGGGTCTAAATTTACCCTTGTCGTTATACTATTAGTTCAAATATACCCCTCCTCCGTTAAAGTTATCCACCTTGGACATTCTATCCTACATGGCAATGATATTGATGATATATTTGAATCAATAGTATAATGGCAAGAATATATTTGGACCCAAAGTATAACGAGGGGTATATTTGGTCCTTTTTCAATAGTACAGGGGTATATTTGGCCCTTTTCCGTTTTTTAAATGTAAAAGTTGAGCCATAAGTTTATATTTTGTAAAAATAGATCCATAAGTTGGTAGATTTATTTACCAATCATGTTTACCAACCATTTATATCAAATATGAAAGAATCTACAAGTTGGTAGTATATTTATAACAAATTTACTCTTACCAATCATGTGAGAGGATTATAATAAAGAATAATTACACTACAACTCATGTTCAATTTTCCGTTTTATTAAACTAAAGTTTAATCAATTAATGTTGTATTTTTTTAGAAAGGTCTTCTAGTAGTGTATTAATTTTGTTATGAACTATGACTTGTGCATTTGATAAGATTGTATAAGAATTGGGAAAGTTTTGATAGTTTTCACAACTTGTGGGATTTTTATAGCTATAAGAAAAAATACAACTTAAGATCCAAACAGAACTCCAACTTCAAATCATGTCCAAACGGCTCCTTCAAACTCTTACAGGAAACTAAAAATTCATTTCATTGATCGCGTTATTTTCTGTTAGTTATTTTATCGATTGTTTATTTTAATAAATAATGTAGTAATTATTTTCAATTTTAAAACTATTAAATTCCTTTTTATGGCACATGAATTATTTATTCAAACTCAAAATAAGAAGAAGAAAAAAAAAGTCTCTTCTTAAATAAATGTAATCACCCGATGATTTGACTTAGCACAAATTTTATTTAGACACCTAAACTTAGTTGACCATTTACACTACCCAAAATTTATACTTTCTGCGTCACATAATAAGTATCATCTTAATCAAAAAAAATTATCCCATAATAAGTGTCACTTTAGGAAATCAAGACATAAATTAACTAGTTTTTTTTAACTTTATCCTTAGACAAAAAGTGGCAAGTCTCTGTATTCAAGACAAAAAGTCACATACTAACTTGGTCTTGTTGGATTCTCAATGTTAAAAGGATTAGTTAAGCATGCTCTAACCAAAAAGGAAAAATAATTTATTTTTAGGGAAAACGGTCAAATATATCTCTCTACTTTAGTTTATTGGCTAACTTTGCCATTCGTTAGCCAAAGTAGCCAAATATACCCCTCCCGTTACAAGTTAGGGCTAGGGATAAGGCACCATTACCCCCCTGAACTATACCCGAATTTGCTACGACACACCTTACCTTTCCCTGGGCCCTATTACCCCCCTAAACTTATTTAAAACGGAATAATTACCTCCCTAAACGCGATGTGGCAAGAGAGTGTGTTTCACTCTCTTTGAGAGAGTGAAAACATAAAAAAGGGGAAAAATTAATTTTTTTTTCTTAAAAATCTGCATTTTCTTAAAATTTGAACATAAATCTAGTCTTCCACATTTAGTTTTAAAAAAAAGGGTTTTCCACATGTTAAGAAAATAATTAATTTTTTCAAAATTTTATAAAAATTCGTTTTTTTTCACATTTTGGCAAGAAAAACACTTTTCCGATTTTATTTGAAAAATAAAAGTGTCCTAAGAAAATGAAATCATGAAAATCAAGATTTTTTAAGACATTTTAAAAAAATAATCAAGTTTTCCATATTTTTAACAAATCCATTTTTCCATATTTAAAAAAAAAAAATCATTTTTCAGTTTTTTTTTCTTTTTCAAAAACGGGTTTTTAAAAAAAAAACAAATTTTCAATTTTTTTTTTTAAAAAGGGTTTTAAAAATCCTTTTTTTAAAAGAAAATTCAGTTTTTTAATCCATGTTTTTAGTTTTTTTTTTTTTAAATGGGTTTAAAAAAAATCAAATTTTCAAATTAAAAAAAAAGACGGGTTTTAAAACTCATTTTTTTTAATTAAAAATTCGGCTTTTTTATTTTTATTTTAAAAAAAATTGACACGTAAGCCGAAAAATTAAAAAAAAAAAGAAAAAACAAATAAATACGCACAAGCGCAGAGAGTGTATGTCACTCTCCCATACGAGTGGGCATCACTTTTAGGGGGTAATTATTCCGTTTTAAATAAGTTTGGAGTAAGTGACTCTTGGGAAAGCATGAAGGTGTGTCGAAGAAATTCGAAAGTATAGTTCGGGAGGCAAGGTGCGCTTTATCCTTGGGCTAAATATACCCCTACCGTTAGCAAAGTTTTAAAAATACCCCTCATTTCTAACATATTTTCACATAAACAAGTCTAGTCATTGGAATTGGATGCCGTGGACGTCACAAGACATTTAACTTATTTTATGTGGTGCTTACGTGTAATTTTTTTAAAAACAATCTGAAAAATTAAATTTTCTAAAAACAAATCTGTTAAAAATGACTTTTATTAAAAATCTGATTTTATTTTTATTTTTTTGAAACTTTGCTAACGGTAGGGGTATATTAGGCCCCAATTGTAACGGGAGGGGTATATTTGACTACTTTAGCTAATGAAGGGCAAAGTTAGTCAATAAACTAAAATAGAGGGGTATATTTAACCCTTTTTCCTTATTTTTATTATATAAGGGTAGTTTCACATTGTATTATTAATTTTTTAATATGTGTGTTTTTTTATTAAAGTGACACTTATACGGAAAGGAGGGAGTACTAGTTAGGCACTTTTAAGGGTGGCAAGATGTTCACTCTCTTGGGGTGGTTATATCTCTCTCCCTCTCTTTTCATTTTTTGGCAGTGTTCTTTTTTCTTTCTCTAGCCATGTGAACCTTCCTGTCTCAACTAGTTAATAAAAAAACTTTTCAAGGGTTAGAAGGAAATTAAATCTGGGTCTAAAATAATTTCGTGGAACTCCATTTTTTGATTGTGCATAATTTTAAAGAGCAAAAACAAGGGGTGTGATGGAGAAGATGCACAGAGTGAGGAAAGAATTCGGTTAATCATGTGAAAGGAATTGGGGAAGGAGGTATGAAGAAGACAATGTGAAAGAGGAAGATTTTTTTTTCTTATTCAATTTTTTTTTTCTTTTTTATGTTTTTTTCTTTCTGATGTGTTCTTTTTATTTGGTGTAAATTAAGTTTTTTTGAGAATGCCATTCTTGTTTTGTTTAGTAGATACATTCTAGAATAGTTTTTCCTTTTTCTTTTGTTCTTAAAATTCATTGTTTAACAATTATTTTGGGCACAAATGACACATGTCCTCATTTGATTCGACACTTTAACACTCGCGAGTGTAATACACACACTTTATATTTTTGGCTGATTATAAAAAAAAGAGTCTAATTGGTACTAATTTGGGGTAGTCTAATGATAAATAAGAACACCCATAAATTTAGATATCTAAATTAAAAAATGTGTGGACGCTGATTTTTTTTTTTTTTTTTGAGTTTTTGGTATTCCAGAATACGATTTCAAATTGTATTCTAATTCATGTCATACAAACGCCCGATTAGGAAAAAGTGAAAAAAATTTCCGGAATAAAGTGAATAATTCTTATGGCCAAACGGGGGCTAAGGGTCTCTATATGTATTCAACCTTCTTTTTGTGTTTTTTCATTAATTAATCAATAATGGGGATAACTTAATCTTAATAATAGAGAATAAATCAAAATAAATCTCATTCTTTAGAGTTCACACGAGCACATGCCAATAAATAATAATCTAAATATGTATTGGAGCAGAGCCGCTCATCTAAGGACTTGCTGATAAGAAACTCTTGGCTGTGAGAAACTCTTGGCTATAGGGTCTGATTTTTTAACCACATTTTTCTCACGATTTTATACATAGCTCTTTGATTTTTTATGTACGAAAAGTCCATTAACAATAATGTAATCTACAAATTGACAAGCTTGTCGGTTATTTAGACTTCATTTTCTTTATTATGTACCAGTTACCTCATTTTTACTCTTTTTTAAATTATTGTATTCATGAATATATCCTTTTATGCTGCCCAATTTGTTTAAATATCCTTAATAGTTTATTGATCAAGCTTCTAAAATTACTATTTTATTTTGAATTTTTTTTTTACTTGGCAAAAAGTTAGCTTGTATTTGGCCATAAAAGACTTTTGAGAAAGACGTTAGTGTTTTGTTTTTAAAAAGTGCTTCTAAGCATATTTTTCAAAAGTGCTTTTCAAAAAACTTTTGGGCAAAAGTTATTTTTACCAAAAACCTGCTACTCCCCAAAAGACTTATTTTCTAGGCTTACAAACACCACACTTTTTTTAAAAGTAGCACTTATTAAAAATAATAAGTACTTTTGGGGAACAATAAGCTTGGCCAAACAAGCTATAAATCTCATAAACAATGATGAAGACGCAAAATTTTAAGAAAATAACAATTTTGATCCCTGAATTATAGTGTTTTTTATTTATAAATGATTTTAGATTATATATGATTTTGCAACTACTATCTTTTTGAAATTTTCTCTGAGAAAAGCTTGCAATTTCTTCGTAATCAATAATTTCGAAACTTTTGAAACTTCTATCATTTTTCATGGTGAATTGCTTTTACCGTCTTCATAGCTAACTGGAGCTAAATTAACTTTATATAATTTAGTATCAAGTTTGATGTGGGGAAGTGTTTTAGTTGTATATTAATGAGAAGTATTTCTTTTCTATTAATTAGTGAAAAAAAGACACAAAGATTGAAAAATATAATGTCGTGTGCATTTTCAAATTCATTATCTTGGCATATAATTCCGTTATGGCTTTTTTCTTTTTCAGGAAGCAGTTTTATGTTATCTTTTAAGTAATTATCTCAAACACAAATTTTACTATAATTTATCTGGGTTTTAAAATTTTGGTACACATTGACAAGGCACTAAGCGTAACGTGTGCGCTTTAATAACTAGTTCATAGATAAAAACAAATTCGAAGGTGCTGGAAAAAGAAGGTGACAAAATTTGTATGAAGCTCTTATATTGACAAATCAAACAAATGCGTTAATGGAAGTGTCGGTCTATTGCTTTCAGAACAATAGGAAGTAATCACAATTGCTTTCAACCAAGTTGCTGTTGCAAGAAGAAAACCTCACAAGTCGCAACTACCTGGAAAAAACAGGGGATTTCTACACAACGTGTGGCTGAAAAAAAAAAAAAAGGGTAGATAAAACAAAATTTGGGAACCCACTTTCTCCAAACCATCCGATTTGAAGTTTTGAACTCCATAAGCAGTGTATTATCAAATTCTCAAATTCTAGCCACCGGATAAAACACTTCACCACCTATGATTGGTTCACGGAAAATCGAAAAATCGAATCAACGTATTAAAAAAAACCAACACTTTTTCGGTTTGGTTTTTAACCAATATATATATATATATATATATATATATATATATATATATATATATATATATATATTTCTATTATATATAAGTGTGGTGGGTGGACGAACACATGCATTGACTGCTTGTACCAAAAGCTTTATAAATTGTAAACGCAATGAATGTTTGTATCAAAATGTCACGTCCTTAGTCTTCAACTAAGCGACACTTGACAACCTGCTCACAATCTGCCTGGTTGCTTCTCGATCGTTTATACCAAGTCGGCCAGATTACTTATATTTAGGATCGCTAAAGAATGGTAGATAAGCAAGACAGAGAAATTTGCTAAGGAAGCTTTGTATTAGGAGAGAACTTGAATTGTTTTGCTTGATGGCTTTTACAAATGGATGCCCCTCTATTTATACTACCCATCTAGGGACTAGTATGCCAATAATAATTAATGTATAAGTCCCTATATATTTACAAAGAAGTCCCTTTTCTAGAATTATCCACTAATCCCTTCTCTAGAATTATCCACTAGGCTAGAATATTCTAAGGTCTTCCTAAGGAATCTTCTAGCAAGTCCATAAATATCTAGACCAGCTCCATAGCTCTAGAATCATCCAACACATGCTAGACTTTTTTCCATGTAAGCATCCACATGGCAAAAATAGCTCCAAATGGCACCTAGGTGGCATGATGACGTGGCAGGTCATCACACTCTCCCCCACCCGATGTTGCGACGACCGCGGCGCGTTTGCGGCTATAAACATAAACTCGAATCTTGTCTTTAAATTGCCACAAGTCTTATAACGCTCCCACGTGTGGCCTCTTGGGTGGTTGCCCTTCCGGTGGACGAGGAACATGGCGGTGGCTCGCGCCTTGTCTTCGTACGGCTGTCCGTAATGACAGCCTCGATTTCCCGATCATGAGAGACGGTGATGGTAATCGGCTGTCAACTTCCAATGACCTCGGTTGGACTGTTCCTGGTCTTCGTCGGTATGGTTTCGAGCACGCTAGCATGGAAGACGTGACGAATCTTAAGATGAGGCGTGCACCCAATCTCAGGCGAATCTTGCCCGCTTGGCAGCCATCTGGCGACCCCTCATACTTCCGTACCAAGTTAAGTGCGCGCACATCCGTAGTGTCTTAAAGCAGCTCGGATTAAACTTCGCCCAAAACTATGTCCCCAACCTTATAATATGTGGACGACGTTTGTGATGGGCCAGCAAATTTCTTTATCTTCTTTGTCGCTTTGTCCAAAAGTAGGGATTTAGCAAGGTCAAGTCGCTCGCCGAACCGGCAGCCATATGGTAAGCCCCCAAACTCTTCCCCGAATCTTTGTCAGTGAACGTGCAGTTTGTGGTTGTTGGCTCGTGGCTGGGCTCAAATGGTTCGCCTGGACTGACTCACCATTAGTACATAGGAGAATTGAGCTAGTCCCCGCAGCCTTGCCCATCTCTTTTGATGTGCGCTCACATAATGCCTCAAATAACACTCCAATAAGTATTGACCAGCTTCGTTGCCCATCCGTCCGTGGGGTGGAAACCTAGTGAAAAAGTGCCCGTGCCAAGTATGTCGAACAACTCCCTCCAAAAGTTCCCTGAAGCGGGGTCTCGATCCACTAATGATATGCCTTGGTAGGCCCCAATATTTCACCACGTTCTTGAAGAATAGTTTGGCGGCTTCCTAGCCGTACATCCGTGAAGTTGGGCATGAAAGTGGCATATTTCGAAAATCTATCCACGACCACCATGATAGGTTAACGGTCGGACTTCGGTGAGCCAGTGATAAAGTCATAATCACGCTCTCCCCTATGGACGCTCCGCTATCGGGGGTAAAGGCTCCAAAAGTCCTCCGGGGGGGCGCTTTGCTCAACCTTGTCTTGTTGGCACACAAGACAAGTCTTCACATAACACTCTATGTCCTCACGCATGCGCGACCAATAGTAGACCGACTCAATCAAGGCTCTCGTGCAGCATTTACCTGCGGCCCACAAGGTGTCGTGGCTCTCCTTCATAATACGCCGCCTAATATCTCTAAACTTCAGCACGTAGACCCTCCGACCTATGGTGAGCAATAGATCATCTTCCACCCAAAAGCATTACGTCTTCCCCTGGGTGGCTAACTCCACAGCCGCTTCGTTGGGATCGTCGTTCGTGTTGCATGCCTTCCTTTATAGCCTCTCGTATATCCCAACTTACGAAGGCACGGCGATGGCTCGGGCCTTTCTACTCAAGGCATCGGCTATAACGTTACCCTTGCCCGGCTTATACTCCAGCACATAGTCGAACTCAGCCAAGAAATCTTGGCACCTAGACTGTTTCGGTGTGAGCTTCTTCTGTGTCTGAAAGCATCTAGTGGCCATATCGTCAGTCTTGACCACAAACTTTGACCCTAGCAAATAATATCTCCATGTGCGAAGACAATGCACGCAGGGTCATCTCCTTCTCAGCCGTGTAACGCCGCTCCATATCATTCAACTTACGGCTCTCGAAAGTTATGGGATGCCTATCTTGCATCAGGACACCCCCAATGGAAAATTCAGAAGCATCTGTCTGCACTTCGAACATTTTGCTAAAGTCGGCAGCTAGAACCGATCCTTCTATCACGCCGCTTAAGTGTCTTCAAACGCCTTTTGGCTGGCCTCCGTCCAACCTGACGTTTTTGTTTTCTCTTAACAACTCGGTCAAGGGTGCTTCCTTGCACGAATAGCCACCGATAAAACGCGGTAGTAGTTAACAAGGCCAAGGAAGGATCTCAACTTTGCCACCAGAGGTGCCTCCATTCGGATAGTCTGTACCTAGCCTCATCCAAAGGTGGCTCGTCATCGCTAATGACATGGCCCAAGAAGTGCGCTGATTTCTGTGCAAACTCACACTTTTCCCTCTTCGATGTATAGCTCGTTCTCTCGCAAGACTTGGAAAACCTTTCGTAAGTGTTCCATGTGCTCCCCCAAGCGTTGTCAGATGACTATATCATCCCCAGACTACACGAACCGATCCGGGGGGGACGCAAAAGATCTCATTCATGAGAGTGCACAATGTAGCGGGTGCATTGGTTAAGCCGAAGGGCATCACCAACCACTCAAAGGCTCCGTACCTCATCACACAGGCTATCTTCAGGTCGTCCCCTTCTGCAATCCGAACCTGATAGTAACCCTTGCGAAGATCCACCTTGGTAAAGTACTTGGCTTGTCCAAGTCTATCAAATAAGTCGGCAATGAGCGGGATCGGGTACTTGTTCTTCACTGTAGCCTTATTAAGTGCCCGGTAGTCTATACATAAGCGCAATGATCTATCCTTCTTCTTTTGAAACAACACCGGTGCACCTAAGGGTGCCTTCGATGGTCAAATGTGGCCGACATCGAGTAACTCCTTTAGTTGTTTCCAAGCTCCTCCAACTCGTGCGGTGCTATGCGATAAGCGGGCAACGCAGTGGCTTTAGCCCCGGCTCTAACTCAATCTTATGATCCACCTCACGTCTAGGAGGCAAGCGCTTAGGTAGCTCATCGGGCATGACATCTTTGTTCTCCTCGAGCAACTTCTCTATGCAAGGCGGCAGTGTCTCCTGGGGACCCTTGTATTCTTCCAAACTCTCAATGGTTG
Source organism: Lycium ferocissimum (assembly GCF_029784015.1). Taxonomy (NCBI): domain Eukaryota; kingdom Viridiplantae; phylum Streptophyta; class Magnoliopsida; order Solanales; family Solanaceae; genus Lycium; species Lycium ferocissimum. Next base: position 9,759,647 of record NC_081344.1, on the reverse strand, counting down.
CCATGAATGTCGGCTCTCCTTTCTTAAGACCTTTGATTAGCTGTATAGCTGAAAGTTATGTTTGTCCCTTTGCATGCGACATAGTCACTGTAGGCACCATACAAGCTCCTTTTCTCTCCAAGACCAAGAGGCGTTTGAGATAGGGGTCGATCATCTCGTGACAATGCCTAAAGAACTCTTGCCCGTAACAATGTCAAAGATATCCATAGTAGTGGCGGTAAAATTTGTCGTACCTTTCCAATCGCCCAATTTGACACCAACGCCATTAGCTACACCATGAGCATTTTTTGGCTTAGCATTCACGGTCTTGACGAGGGCGTTAATTGGAGCAAGCTTCAACTCTAGTCTATTCGCAGTAGCCTCGATCAAAGTGTAGTCGCTCCGGTGTCCACTGATGCACGGCGCAGCTTGTTGTTTATGGTGAGATCTACGTATTGATTTTATTCTCGTCGGGTTAGATAGGTTACTTCTTGACAACCGCCACATATGTTTATCATACCTATTTGTGCGGTGCCGAACTCTCTCCTGCGTCGCTCCCTTTCGTTCACGGACCATTGCACGGGAGGCCTTCAAGCCGGGGCAATTCTGAAGCCGTGTGGTCCTCCACATATGTAGCATCCCTTTTTCTTGATCTGCGTCTTCTTCTCAGCATAGCCCTGACGACCACTTGACTTTTTGTCGTCGAACTTGTTGGCATTTTGAGTCCTGGAGTAATGTTGTTGAGACTCCTTCTTCTTACCACGGTCTCCCTCACATTTGGCATTGCCACCCATTCACTCATTACCTTTTCCTTTGTCGCGTTTGTCTTGCTTGAAATTCATCAAAGACTCGGCCTCCACTATGGCTTGGTCTATATCCTCGACTTGCCGCGTTGTAACTGCGCAGTCGAGTTCGCAACCCGTCCGTGTGAAATAACAAGTCATCGCTTGTGAGGTTGGAATTTGGAAGATAAGGGTGGTGAACTCCTTGACATGGTCGCTAATGCTCCCTGTCTATTTCAACTATCTAAGTTTGCGCCTTGCCTCGTACAAGACATTATTTTGGAAGATTGTCGCTTGAACTCATTCTTGAACTGATCCCACGTGTTGATTGTGCATAGACCTCTTTCGAAAGATCGCCGACCTTTCTTCTCCACCATAAGCCGGCGCCTCTCGTTAGTAGAACAACACAACGGTGTTGATCTTGGCCTCATCGTCCCTCACTTTGCCATGCCTGAAATAGTTCTCCAAGTGCTAAAGAAAATTTTCCACCTCTTGTGCATCACGAACCCCTTTGAACACTGGAGGCTTGGGAGCCTCGATCTTAGCCTTCCTCGTCACGACAACATTGTTGGCTGCCTCGGTGACACCAATGTTGACCTGCTCTTCAAGTGCCACTATCTTTTCCTTCATGGCATCGATAGTACTCAACGCCTCCATGAGTCTGCACTCTAAGGCAGTGATGGTTTGCTTTACCTCAATCTCAGCCTGCATACGCCCCTCCGAATCATTTCGGATGCTTTTAATTTCTTGAAGAATATGCCTCTCAAGGATGCTAAGGGTGCCCTCCACCTTGCCCAAACGTTGGTCAAATATGTCGATGGCGTCCATCCCCACATTAACCTTCATAACCCACTCTTTACCCAGCGAAGTGTCCTCGGACAGGACCTCCACGTCATTCTCGCTCGCCTTAGTGGTAGATGGTTCTTAGGATGTAAGCCCTTCATTTGACACAACCTCTGATGGCACCTCTTGGCTTTGGTTGGCGGCAATCCTCTTTTTGTTATGACGTCTTTCTTGCTAGATCACTTGGCATGACGTTGGCTTGGGTTTTGCGGCGATTGATTTCTCCGTCGTTTGTCATTCCTTAGTCGTAACCTTCGCTCTGATACTACGTTATCTCGTCCTTAGTCTTCAACTAAGCGGCACTTGACAACTTGCTCACGATCTTGCACAACTTGTTCATGATCTTGCTATGCCAAGTCAGCCTAGATTACTATACTTAGGATCGCTAAGAGAATGGTAGATAAGCAAGACAAGAGAAATTTGCTAAGGAAGCTTTGTATTAGAGAGAACTTGAATTGTTTTGCTTGATGGCTTTTACAAATGGATGCCCCTCTATTTATATTACTCACCTAGGGACTAGTATGCAAATAATAATTAATGTATAAGTCCCTACATATTATCCACTAGTCCCTTTCTAGAATTATCCACTAGGCTAGAATATTCTAAGGTCTTCCTAAGGAATCTTTTAGCAAGTCCATAAATATCTAGACCATCTCCATAGCTCTAGAATCATCCAACACATGCTAGACTTTTTTTCCATGTAAGCATCCACATGGCAAAAATAGCTCCAAATGCTTTAGGTGGCATGATGACGTGGCGAGTCATCACAAAAAGCTATACAACTTGTACACTTTAACCAACTACTTTTTTATCCCACGTGGACATATGTCATAGTACTTTAATATTTATTCCCTTTCATTTATAGACGTATGCATTTCAATTTTAATTCTTCGACACATTCATTTCCTCCGTGCACTTTTACTTGTTCACTTTTGACTTTTCACGTTCTTGCTGAATATTTATTCTCTTCTTATGTATAGACATATGCAGTTCAATTTTAATTCTCCTACACATATTTATTTCCTTGGTGCACTTTTACTTGTTCACTTTTGACTTTTCACGTTCTTGCTGAAGATTTATTCTCTTCTCATGGTATGCACTTCAATTTTAATTCTCCGACACAAATTTATTTCCTCCGTGCACTTTTACTTGTTCACTTTTGACTTTTCACGTTCTTTAAGAATTAATAAATGAATTACTCCCTCCGTCCCATATTACTTGGCCACATTACTTGACTTTCACGTTCTTTAAGAATTAATAAATGAAGTACTCCCTTGGTCCCATATTACTTGGCCACATTACTATACTTGACTTTTCACGTTCTTTAAGAATTAATAAATGAATTACTCCCTCCGTCCCATAATACTTGGCCACATTACTAAAAATATATGTATATTTTTCTATTCTATATTTTTCTTACTATTATATATAAACGCCCAAGGTGGACGAACACAAAGAACAATAAGTCGTACAAAAAGCAACCGAAATTGTACTCTGCCTGGTGACTAACATGTGTACATTTTTTAAGTTGAACATTAATTTTACCTCTTATGTGTTTACTTTTTAAGTCCCCACGGATCTGCAGTGTCTGAATTATCCTTTCATTTCCTTCATTTGGCATATACTCCCTCTGTCTCAATTTAAGTGTCTAAGTTTGACTAGACATGAAGTTTAAGAAATAAGATAGACTTTTGAATCTTGTGGTTCTAAATTAAAAATGTGTATAATATAATAAAATATCCTTTTAATCTTGTGATTATAAACTTGACATGCAGGATATTTGAATTGTTAACTTACTAAATATAAAAAGAGGCGGACATAACCAAAATAAGACAAATTTTAACAGCAATTGAGAAATTAAGGGGAAAAATAAGAGGAAAAGAAAAAAAAATATAGACACTTACTAAGGAGAACCGTAGTATCCTTTGCAAAATATATAAACCATAAAGTTTAACTAAAGTGAGTAACCAAATTAATCATGTTGGGCCCCGTGCATCGCACGGGCATAGTTTTCTAGTACATATATACAGTCAGACCTCTCTATAACGGCACCCGCATATAACAACACCTCTCTATAACAGCCAAGTTTTTTCGGAACCGATTTTTTATGTCTTATTTTACTTCTCTATAACAAACTTTTCACCTATAACAAGAACAACCAACTTTATAACAAAGACGCTCTTTGTAAAATTACCCCTCATATAACGATTGCCTATCTTCTTTTTTTTGTAATATAATAATTAATCATCTTTATAAAAATAGAATATCTATGATTACCAATAATAAGTGTATAGATTTTGACCAAATATTTGATCATTTAATACATTATTTATGCCAAAAAATATCATATGAATATATATATTTTCATCATTAAGTTCGTTGTACAAAGTGTGATTAAGCTTAGAATTTGACAATTAAAAATGAAAAATTAGATTTTATGCATCTTTTTTGCCTATAACAGCGAAGTATTATTTAAATGTCAATGCTGTTATAGGTGTATAACGGTCATTCTCTATAACAGCTGAAAAATTTTGGACCCAACGATGCTGTTATACAGAGGTTTGACTATATACTGTTAGTTCATAATCTAGGTGTTTGTCTTTATAGTAATCCAATTATTTACCTTTATTTTCTAGTTTGATTTGAAGCCTTTATTTGATAATTCTAAGAAACATTTCATGTTCAAAATAACTTGTCCTTGAATCCTTTAATTATCCATCATAATTTACTATCATCAAAATATATTGATAAATGACAACTCTTAATTTTTTACAAAAAAAAAAAAATTCATGATAAGAAGTTCTATTAATTCAGTTCGCTGAAATAGCTAAATTCTTGAACAATGCATATCGAGTAGGCTGCATATTTAACTTGATTACATGTATAATTTCTTCTGCTCTTACAGAGTAATTGATTAGGTAGTGTTATGTTGGATCCAATATGTGCTTGAAAATATATTGTCATATATTTAAAAAGAAAAGTCAAAAATGTTGAATTAATCGAAAAAAACAACAAAAATCAAAGCGATAAAAAATCCATTTAATTGACTAGGTTTGATTCCAATATTTGAAAAATCGACTTAATAGGTTTAGTTTCCTTTTAGAGGAAAACCGTTCCAAACCCAACCATCTTTAAAGTGTATATATCATTACATGTATCACTTGCTCAATCTATGACATCAAATGCATCACAGTGGCATCAGGTAATTGCAACTTTCAGCAAGTAAAGGAAATAAGACATAAACTAAGAGAAGATGATATGAAGTAGCTTCTCTTCCCTTGTTTGTGACTATCAGAGATGCTTCGCGTTTAGGTGTCTGAGATACCATATTTACTACCTTAGTAGCAAGTCATCTTGCTTCATGCGCTTGTTGGAGACAAGAGAGAGCTCAAATTGGCCACTAGATGCAATGTCTCAGGGATATGTTGCTCGGATTCTTCAAAAATGTTGACGGGTGTGTGCCTAATTCTCCAAAAGTAGTGCATTTTTTGGAGGATGGGTGCGACAATATTTTTGGAGAGTCCGAATAACATAGTTCACGGCTGTCCATTTTGCAGGATCATGAGAGACGTGTAACCCAATGGATGAGAAAGATCCAGACCAGAAAGGTTTTCTTTGACTACTCTCAGAAAAATCCAGGGCATAAAAGCATTCTTTAACTACTCTCCTTAGCTAATTCACATGAAACTAGCTAGGTGGGTATTCTCATGAACCTATAGTAATACCTCAACATCACTTCAGTCGTGGTAACCAAAACCAATGATAATAAATAGTGGACTTTCCAAAAAGTACCGGCTGCTCTCAAGCTATGTTTGCTCGGATCCTCCAAAATGCCTTTGCACCCGTGCTGGATCCTCCAAAAAAGATCCGAGCAACATAGCTCTTAAGTACCTGAAACTTGTTTCTCATAAGAACCGACCTTCAACGATCTCCATAAGGCTTTTCAGCCTCACAGTTAAATCAGAAATTTCATGGCATAAAGCTTAGGAACTCTGTCCACCGTAGCGCCTCTGCCTTTGCTGAAATGAACATAAAGCCTCCAAAAATTCAGCTTCTCCAAAATCAGGCCAATGTGAATGTGAAAAGAACAGTTCAGCGTAGGCCAACTGCCAGAGTAAGAAATTGCTAAGTCTTAGCTCCCCACTAGTCCTTATAAGTAAATCAGGACATGGGAAATCGATACAGTTCGTTTGTAACTCCTGCTCCACTAGCAACCTATTAATGTCTTCGGGTTCAATAATGCCATCCTTCGCTTTCTGAGCAATGGTTTGACAAGCTTGTACAACATCATGTTGTCCACTATAGTTAAGTGCAAGAACGAGGTGAAGTCGTGAATTTCCCTCAGTAGTCTTTACAGTTTTATCTATTAAGTCCTGCAATGATTTGGGGAGCTTACTGGAGTCACCAATTATAGATATTCGAATCCCAGCTCTGTAGAAATCCAAGAAAGCAGAGTCATTCATATCAATCATAATACTTCAAAGTCAAAGCAATAAGAAGAAAACGAGGAGAGGTTATGCAAATATGTATGTTTTGGCAGTGAAATCAGAATTGGTACCAATGAAATTGCAAGCTATAAACATAACGACCATCTTAAGTCAAAGTTGTCTATTAATCAGTCATAACACGTTAAGCTCATCTCGATAGTAATTTCAGTTAATTAATGATCTTAATAAAGCAATTTCACTAATACAAGTTCCAGTTTTTGATCAACCAGTGTTAACCTGTTAAGCATCGTCTTGACGGTAATTTCAAACTAATTAATGATGTTAGCAAAGCAATAATACTGAGATTTTGGCTATTTGTGACTTGTGAGGCAATACTACAAAATTGTAGTATAGCACTCAACAAGAATTACTAAAGCCATAGCCTTATAAACCATGCTTTGTGTACTAAGTGGTCGTTTGGTTGATGTACTAGTTTTATAATACTTTGATGATACTATGACGTTATGCAATGGAATAATAATATAGGGATTGTTATGCGGTGTTTTTTTGTTGTCATGTCAAAAAGGAGTGTTCCTCATTGGTTTGCAAAATATTTCCTTTTTGTAAAGTTACTTTACACCTGTTAATTATTTAGTAATTTGTTTTGTCTTACATTTAGAGTCAAACTAACCGTTATAGGCTTTATGAAAGATTAAGCTTTACACTTTAAATGGTCAAACTAGTCGTAGCCGACAATTATTCGTTTGAGCAACACCTATGTATACACGGTATTTTGAAGAACTGAATACGAATTTCCCTAATTCCTTCCTTTTCCTCCTATTTCTTCTAAGCTGAGTTTTCTTTGTTAAGATTTTGTAGTTTCTGTTTTTACTTGATAACTGGACGAGCTTATTGAATACTAGATATATGCCTAATGACATATAGAATGTATGAGCGAAATATTCTTAAGAACAGTGTCCCACACGCCTCAAGCTAAATACCATTCTCCATATTACTTTATTTCTAACAATTACTACAAACATTTAGAGAAACAGAAGTATGTTGGTGAACTAATAGCGGGATTACCTCGCAAAATCTTCGAGTTCATTTTTCAGTCCTCTTTCGAACAAGCCCATCAGAAGATCAACTTCCACCTATAACACAAAAGGAAAAAGATCAACAATGACAAACACAAACAAAACCCAATATCACTAACCCATTAACTTAAAAGAAGGAACTCATAGACTTTACTTTAGGACGTGACCAATTCTCAGAAGAAAAAGCAAACACAGTAAGAACACTAATTCCCCAATTGCCACACAGCTCAAGAAGTTTCCTAACAGCTCTTATACCCGCTTCATATCCTAATGCAACTGGCAACCCTCTCATCTTAGCCCACCTTCTATTCCCATCCATTATAACTGCAACATGTTTGGGCATTAATTCTCGCCTTAGTGGTGCAGGCAACAACACTTCCTTAGCCTCACTAGTAATGTTGCTAATGGCGGCGTTGACAGGTGGATGAATAGACGGTTTTGTTGTTACATTAAGGGAGATTAGAGGGTTACTTATTATTGGTTTTGGTTGGGAGCTAATTAGTCGTGTGGGGGAAAGGAAGATTTGACTTTGTTGGAGCTGAAGTAAGAACACCATTTTCTGTGAAAGGCCAAAAGGTGTCTTTTTCTAGGAACTTTTTCAAGATTTGGAGTTTGGAGGGAGATGATTTTTTTAAGACTTGTATCGCTGATAACAAACGAACGGCTGTGAGAAACTCTTTGGTTATGTAGTGTCGGTTTCTTTTTTCCCCACATTTTTCTGGCGGTTTAATACCTAACTCTAGGGTGTGTAAAGATCGGATTAATTGAACCGAAAAAAATGTTATTCGTTCTTGGTATTGAGTTATTGGATTAACGTATTTTAAACGGTTTTGTGAATTTTCTTATTTGACTATCGGTTCGATTTCCGGTTTTTAGGTTTTAGTTAAAGGTTAAACCGATAGCCCAATAAGATCATACTAAAATTACAGTTTTATCCTTATTTATATAATACTAGCTTTAGATTTTAAATAGAAATCTTATTTTCTAAATTCTTACTTTCGTTTTAGGATCAGGAAGGTAGCAGGTGACACTTAGTTCTCTCAAACTAGGACTCTCGCCTCTCTGGAGCAAATTAAATTTTCTTTGGTGATAGTGTTATTCATGATTTGGCAAATTAACTTGACATGGTAAATAAGTAGTGAGAGCTCCTCAAGACTCTTGCTAATTATAATATGAAATATTTTTACGCCTGAGCAATATATCTTATCATTCTCTAGTGCTCTCACAATTTAGTCAAAACAAGAGAGAGGAAAAAATATAGAGGAGCTTTTTCTTATCCGTTAAAACAAACCGTTAAGAACCGCAAATCAGTTAACCGAAAATCAATCAGAAATATCTTATTGATTTGATTATCAATTTACTGTTTTTACAAACTGATAAACCGAAATAATAATATACAAAATCAGATCAAACCGACAGATATGCACCCCTACCTAACACTTAATTGTTCCTTGATATTTGTGTACCAAACGGCCAAAACAATAATGTAATCTACAAACCGACAAGTTTGTCAGTTGTCTACCTACTTCATTTTTTTTATTTTATTTTATGTATCAACTTCCTCATTTTAACTAAACAAAATTAATTACCAAATTTATGAATTTATCTTTCAATGCCACTCATTTGTATAAAAATCCCTAATTACTATATCTAATAAGGGACAATCTAACTTTTTGTAGTACTTAGTTAGAATCCTTGGTTGCATTACAACTAAAGGTTGTCAACTATAGATTTTCTCTTCCAAATTTATCCCTATATTTGTCTTTTATTGTTTCCTCTAATATGGGGTATTCTAGAAATATTAAGGCACTTCTAAGCCTTTTTTTATAATAGAAAATCCCTTAGACTAACTTTTTGAAGGTGATGACATGTACTATAGCTTCTTCATATGACTTATTTTTGCTCCTACTTTATTTCTTTATTATTTAAAGTGTCTCACTCAATTTTGGTAAATTTAGAAAATTTTAAAGTCCTCTTAAAACGCTTAAGAAATTGTGAATTGTGATGATATCAATTAAAAAAAACACGTCACTAAGCATAATTTGAATGAGAGAATACACCACATTTGCAGTTACCTTAGTTAAAACATGTATTGCACAAAAAAAATGAAATTTCTCTAATTAACAGCTCTTTAATTGTTCAGTGTGAAACTTTAAAAATTTAGTAGATAAAATTGGTCTTAATTTGGATTAGATATTTTTACCTAATTTTTTGAAAGAAAATGTTATATTGGATATATGCCGTTAAAAATTAAGAGACTTTATGTATTTGTTTGAAGGTAAAAAGAAAAAAAAGTGTTCAAAAGTAAGGACAAAAAAAGAATTTTTGTTCAATTTTCAAATATTTTTATGCAATTTAAATATATGGGAAGCCTTTAGTTTGTAAGAGTTTGTAAAAAATATCGAACTAATCTTTTAATAATTTAATGTCATAAAGAGTGGGGAAAAAATAAAAATTACAATTGTAACTTTTAATCTTGATTTTGGGCTCGTGCTGGAGTTTGCAGAAAAAATTAAACTAATCTTTTAATAACTTAATGACACAAGGAAGCGGGAAAAAACCAAAAAGTAATTACAAAATTTAACTTTTAATCTTAAAGCCCGGGCCAAATGCCCACTAATACCATAAATAATGATGAAGAAAGCGAAATTTTGAGAAATAACATTTTGGTCCCTGAATTATAACAGTTTGGTTTATAAATGATTTCACATTTTATGGTTTTTCAACTACTATGTTTTGGATTTTTCACTAAGAAAAGCTTTTAATTTTATCATAATTAATTAACTACTAACCTTCTGAAACGTCTATAATTTCTCAGGGTGAATACTTTTTTCCATCTTCCATCCCTAATTGGAGCAAAATCAACTTTATATGATTTAATTTCAAGTTTGATGTAGGGAAGAATCTTGCGAGAAGTATATTTCATTTTGACATTTTCTACTAATTAATAAGAAATTTTGCTCAGAGATTGAAAAATGTAATGATCACATAAATTTGCTTATAGCTTGAGGCGGGTCGTTAATTAGTGACATCGTCCTTAAAGATATTTCACCCGATATAAATGTATCATTCAAAATTTACCAAATTCTTATAATAGCAAATAAGAGTATGTCAGTCGATTTGAAAGAGAGAAGAAAAATATATTCTAGATTATTGTCCTTCTAATAGGGACAGTTCTATGAAGTGTCATATTCAGTAACTAGTGCAGTAGCTCGCGCTTCGCGCGGTACAACCACAACATTAATATATAAGGGATATAATTGATATTATTATAAATTTACCCGAGATAGATTAGATTAAATTTTTTATGTATATACATACAATAATTAATATTATATCAAATAAAAGTTATGATATATTTTATAGAAGTAGACTTAGAAATTTAACATTTTGGTGTAATTTATTTCTGACACTTACTTTTATATTTTTCTCTATTTTTCATTCTAAACTAATAACAACAATAAAAGAAGATTGAAAGGAAAATAGAAAATCAAAACCGAATAAATATAACCCAAATTCACTGAATTAAATCATAAGAATCTCTTCTATATTTATTACTATCCTTTTCCTTTTTTTTTTTTGGCTATCTGTTTTTTATTTTTCCTTCTTAATTCCCTACATGCTCGTTTTTCAGAAAAATGTCAAATTCTTTTATGTGCAAGTGCTACCGTTATAAATTTACTCGAGATAGAATAGAATAAATTTCTTACGCATATGCATACAATAGAATAGCTTATTTCAGCAAAATAAACTATCAAATTAAAAGGCCTAAGTGTAAATAAAATGCTTTTAGTTGTTCAAACTTCAAAGAGTGACGAAGTCTTTCGAAAAAAGAATAACTACTACAAATTAAGGGGTAGAAATAAGCAGATTTTACCGCCTTTCATTTCTACAACTCCACATTTTGTCTTCCTTCTCCGTTATTTTCTTTGTTGACTCCTATCTTTGCGTATTTAGAAAATAATTAAGAATAGCAAAGATAGGGAATCGGATATCTTAAAGATAAAATTCTTCTTCAGCTTTTGTACATAAGTTACTACAAAAGAATACAACAGATTAGTAATTTCTTTTGTAGCTTTTTTGTCATTACAACATTACATCAAGAACCTTAAGAACTGCCTTGTCTCTTCCGTCTTTCAACAATTTTTTACTCTTGCAGTTGATTCTCCGCAAGACAACGAAGTTCCTTGAGGTCTTCATCCTAAAAACGAATAAAAAAAAAAGAAAAAAAAAAGAATTGGTACATGAGATTAATTTCGATAGAGGGTAGAAGAAATCAAAGCATATTTAATTAAATTGTAATTCATAGACTTTTGCTGGAGTAGTGAAACGAAAAAAAATACAACAATGTAAAATCCGCAAAAGCACAAAAATTTAACTGACAGATCAATAGTCAAACAAATCAAACTAATATTTAAAACAAAACAACAATGTAAATAAATCTAGCAGAGAAAATAAATACTTAATAGTACTCCCTCAAATCTTTGGAAGAACAAAAGAACATAGTACTACTCCATCATGCAATAATTTAAAAGGATGAACAAACTGGAAGTGGAAGATTGCTGCAATCTTCTTCTTTCCAACTTAAATAGTAGACAAATTCTTATACTCTATTCATTAAAAATTAAAAAAACGTTACAAATGATCACTTTATTAGAGAAAGCAAAAGAAAACAAACGGCTGATATGACTTAATTCGGGGAAAATGGTAGATTGGACCTTATTAATGCAATAAAAATATGTGGACATTAAATATAGTAGATGTATGAAAACAATAAAAAAGGAAAAAAAATCAGAGAAAACAGAATTTGGGGGACGTGGAGTATTGGGTGGAGGTGTAATTAAGAGATTGTGGGATGTGATTTTTGGGAAGAAATTAAATGAGACTAATTGAGAACCAAAAAAATCAGAGAAAACAGAATTTGGGGGACGTGGAGTATTGGGTGGAGGTGTAATTAAGAGATTGTGGGATATGATTTTTGGGAAGAAATTAAATGAGACTAATTGAGAAGAGAATCACTCTATAATGGGAAGAAGAAAACGGCTGTGTATAGAAGGAAGGAAGAACTTAAGGAAAAGTAATTAATTGTAATAATAATGAGGGGAGAGATGAATAAGGTATTTTTAATAGTTTTTTGCAGAATTTTTAGACCAAAAGAAGGGGAAAAATCTCAAAAAGCTGAGAAAAAAGATAAATGCTAATCCTGACCAAGAGATAGCCACCTCACTCTCTTATTGCCCAGCTTTATTATATATATAGATATAGATATAAATGTTACACTGATTAAATGTTGGAACGTTGCACTGACTACTACAACGGCAACGATTATGATATTATGACCATTACTTGGTCCTTTGCAAACTCATTTTGGTTTTGTGATTTTTTTACAAGAGATTTTCATTTTTTTCACATAAGAGATCTGAAAAAAACACATAAGAGATTTGAAAAAGACATTTTCTTCTATTCAAATTGTAAAAAGCCAAGAGATCTTATTTCCTCGAGTGAAGATACGTTTAATATCAAAGGAAGATATATGGACATAGTTTGATAAGCATGAATTTGGACTTTTTTAGGTAAACTCAAAAGAACAAAAATAATTTTTTGCAAATTGAATCGAGTCTCGCGTATATACAGCCCCCGCATGGGTAGGGGGGCAACTAGCATGTTCTGCTGCATTTCTAACAATTGGTAACAAAATTACACTGATGAAGCTCACTGAGATTACCCAAGAGTCTGATGCTGCCTGTTGAAGGAAAACAGTCAAGATCTACACGACACATTTTGATTATGCAATATTTCTCCGTCCCAATTATGTTTAGACTTTTTAACTGGACACAAAAATTAAAAAAGAATGAAGATTTTTTAAATTTATGGTTTGAAACAAGCCTTATATAATTATATGGCTACATTAAATTTTATTTTATTTTTTAAAGTAGGTAGCTTAAACTTGACTAGGCTTTACATTCTTAACAACAAAAATAAGTTTTTTTTTATAAAAAAAAAAAAAAAAAAAGAAGAAGAAGAAAAGGCAGGTAAATTTCTTTGCAAAACAGGTGCTAAGAGGAGACACTTGTTTTAAGTCTATTTTAAACTTCAAAATTCTCATTTTTTCTCAAAGAAAACAAAGTCACTGGTCATTTTTTAAACATATATTTAATGTAGGTAATAAAAGATTATTACTAAATGGACTCCTAAGTGGAAGTACTAGAAACTAAGTTGAATTAGAATAAGTAAAAAGAAAAAGAAAAGCATAGCAAAGAAGCTGCAGTTGAGTTTTAAGCAAAAAAAGAAAAAGAAAAACATAGAAAAGATGCTATAGTGTGGTATCGAACCCAGGTAACTTGAATGCTAAATCCTATGGCCATGAAATCAGCGCACCTAGTTGGACCTTCTATCTTTCAGGGGTCACGAAATATATTTAAGGGGGTCCTCTATAAATACAGATATATATACATAGTTTTTCCCGAGGCTTGAGGGGGGCACGTGCCACCCCAACCCCCAACGTAGGTCCGCCCCTGCACTCGACTAATAGTTATTATTTTAGAAACTTACTTCCATCAATGAAAAAATGACTTTTTAAGATAATAACTATTAGTTGAGTAACTATTCGAAAAATCAACACCTCCAGAATCCAAGTACTGGTTCCTCTTCTGTTACCACTTCATTTTTTTCCTGATCAATGGTTAAGTGAAAATGAGCAATGAGTAAAACAAGCCCATCGCAAGACGCAAGTACGGAGTCTGTACTTCAATTTCCTCCGAAACTTCCTCGAAATTTCGAAATTTAATCCTGAAAGCTACCCACAGTTATGGATGCTTAACCTACGCATCAAATCATACACTGCGACATATAAAATGATACGGCTGAAGTGATGAATTGTTAAATTTTGAACATTTTGTTCTTTATTTTAAACATTTTTATTACGTGGGCAGTTCTCCAAACATATCTTATTCTAATTTCTATCCACACCCAAAAAAAATTAAAATATTTTTGTGGTAGACTGTTTTTGCATTTTCATTTCTCTAAGGATTGGGGGTGTGGGGCTTGAGAGATGGGAACAATAATATATGGGAAGACAAATTAGATACCTATGGAAAAAATAAGGGACAACTACCTATATATACATTTTAAGGAGAAATATTTATGAAACGTGATGATAGTTTTATATTTACAAAACATAACATTACAAACCCTATACAAAACATGCTTTTAAAAATATATATATATATATATATATATATATATATATATATATATATATATATTTATTTTTATTTTAAAAATTATTTATTAATTTTTTTTAAGAAAATTATTTTTTAATTTTTTAATTTTTTTTAAAATTATTTTTAAATATTTGTATGAAATGTGTATATCTCGCTCAAGGCTTAAAAAGTTCGCTCAAAATTTAGTGTATGAAAACGGTATGAAAAATGTATGAAATGTGTATATCTCGTTCAAGGCTTAAAAAATCCGCACAAAATTATGTGTATGAAAACAGTATGAAATTTGTATCTCGGTCAAGTCTTAAAATTTCGCTCATATTTTCGTATATAAAGTTCATGTTTAGATTTCTGTAAATTAATACAACTACAACAACATTGTATACAACTTTGATACAACATTCAAGACTTAAAATAATCGCTCAAATTTTTGTGTATGAAATGTGTATATCTTGCTCAAGGCTTAAAAAGTTCGCTCAAATTTTATGTATGAAGAACGTATGAAATGTATATATCTCGATCAAGGCTTAAACACTACGCTCAAAATTTTACGCATGAGAATGGTATGAAATGTGTATATCTCGCTCAAGACTTAGAATTTCATTCACATTTTTCGTATATAAAGTTCATATTAGGTTTCTGGAAAATTAATACAACTACAACAACATAATAACAACTTTCATACAGTATTCAAGGCTTAAAGTTTTTGCTCACAATTTTGTGTATGAAAATTATATTAAAAATTTTGCTCACATATACACATTTCATACAGCTTTCATACACAAAAAATTGAGGTAATTTTTTAAGCCTCTGAGCAAAAAAAAAAAATCAATTTTTTTAAAAAATAAATATATTTTCTGGAAAAAAAATAAAAAAACGAAAAATATATGAAAATCCGTCATGTTTCGTAATATATCATTATGTTTTGTAAATAAGGAAAACTATCATCACGTTTCGTAAATATTATATATATATATATATATATATATATATATGTAGTTTTCCAAAAAAAAAAAATAACGATGTAAAGGGCAGGCGAGTTTGCTGTGTAGATCTTCTAAATATTCACACTTATCGATTAGGACATACTACTTAGGGAAGTACTCTTTACGTTTTTAGCTTCCGATTATGTGATACCAAAAGAAAGACGTCAAAATACAGAAAGTGGTAAGAAATTTCGGAGATCTAGACTACTCCATGTGACAATATCCAATTTGCTAAAAATCATTTAACATAAGGTCTTTTTATGACCCTATATATGCATATAAAATTGGTTGATTACCCTTGCATTGCGTATCAGAATCTGAAGTATCAGTATATTATTTGGCAAGAACTCCTCTTTCCATTTTCCATGGTGTCATCAACCATAGTTGTTCGATTTGTTTTCGGAGTAGCCTTCTTCGTATATCTGCTGCTTCAACGAGCATGTTCTCCCTATTGAATTTTAATATATCATTTTGTCGATTCATTCGACATCATGGTAAATTGTTTTCAGCTCTCCTATCAAAAGTTGGTACAGTCATTTTTTGATTCATTAGTTACAATGTAAACTTGTAATTTGTAAAGCTAGAGGACACTTTGGTAGCATTACGATTCTTGATACAAGAATCACCACGAATATCCATTATCTGTTCCATTTAAAAGTTTTGAATTTTTTTAATCGATTAATTTTTTATTCATCAAATCTTGTCTTCTCCCCTTTTTTTCTGAGTTCCCAAAAACATGTGCTAGCAAATTATAGTAAAAGGATAATTAATTATGCATAGGTTATAGTTATACATAGATCTTTGTGCAGAATAATTTATAATACATAAATGGTCATGCGATAATAACACATAATTTGTTATGAAGAAATCGCAATAAAAAAAAAAGGCAACTCTGTACTTAAGCGTTTCTACTGTCGGGGTCCGAGATAAGCCCAGGACGGCAACGCGTCTATCAGACGCAACCTTACCCTAAACACGGCTCGAACCCGTGACATCCTAATCACATGGAGGCAACTTTACCAGTTAAACTAAGGCTCCCCTTCTCAGAAATCGCAATACATATCAAGAATTAGTCAGGTTCGTTTGGGTATTGTTAATTAGGGGTGTACATGGATCGGGTTGGTTCGGATTTTTTAAACGCCAAACCAAACCAATTGCGTCGGGTTTTTAAATTTATACACCAAACAAAACCAATAAAATTCGGGTTTTTCAACCTCGGGTTTTCGGGTTATTCGGTTTTCTCGGTTTTTCGGGTTTTTTTCTAATAGTCTTGATACAAAACATATAACTTTTACTTCAAATATTTCTTTAGTTCTAGTAAGATACAACTATATAATTAAGGTGTTTCTTAAGAAAATAACACAAAATGTGAGAAGAGTGATGACATTGTATTAAAATATTCAACAAAAGCTAATAAATTCGGTCAAAATAAATATTGCTAATTAACAAGCCATAAAGAAAATGACCATAATCTAAAAATACTAAGCCATGCTAAAATAAGTAGGGCTAATAAGTATTAATTACATGACAAAGAAATAAAACTTAAGTTATGTTTTTTCACTCTCTAAATAAATTACGCAAAAGCTGAAGAATAGATATCCAACATTATTGTCATTCCTAGTAGTAAATTGAATTTCTTTTGTTAGCATTAGTGTTGAGTTAGTTTTGGTTTGGACTTTATTTGAGTTGGACTTTATTTGAGT
This sequence comes from Lycium ferocissimum, assembly GCF_029784015.1. NCBI lineage: Eukaryota > Viridiplantae > Streptophyta > Magnoliopsida > Solanales > Solanaceae > Lycium > Lycium ferocissimum. The sequence goes on along the minus strand of NC_081344.1, from coordinate 9,742,610 downwards.
TACTAACATCCATAGTGATATAAAACTTATTGACATTCAAAACTCAAGTTGAAGCTTGAATAATATGATAATAGTTAAAGAACTACGAAAAAATTTAAGAAATATTTATAAATTACATTACAAGTAAATATTTTTATGTATAAAATATTTTAAAATTTGAATACATGTAATGTCGGGTTGGTTTGGTTCGATTTGACTTTTTTTAGTTAAAACCAAACCAAACCAATTATGGTCGGGTTTTTTTCCAACACCAAACCAAGTCAAACCAAACCACTAGTCGGGTTTTTTTCTCGGTTTGACTCGGTTTATCGGTTTGGTGCGGTTTGTCGGTTTACTTTGTACACCCCTATAATGTTAATATACCAAAATCATACAGTGTATTAGTATGAAAAGTTTTACGCCTGAAACCGAATGTAGCACTTATATAATTTTTTTCTTATACGGCAAATCAAGTTACCCTTAATCCTAATACTCAGAATTTTTTTTTTTTTTTTTTTCAGGATAAGAGGGATTTTTCAAATATATCCGATCGACTGTTAAGATACAAATGTTGCATTGCTAAAACGCATGGAGAAAAAAGAAAAAAAGAAAAAACTACTACTGTTGAATGCATATGAAAAATTCTGCTCAAGATGCAATACTTCTCAGTTCTCACAAGCAAAAAAATACATCAAATGAGTCATTACTAGGCTGTGTTACAAGTCGTCATAGGACTTTCCTCTACACTCAGGTAGCTTCATGTGTCCCGAAAAGAAAATAAAAGATCCTCATTAAGATCCGGGTACTTCAATTAACATTAAGAACTTTTCATACTGGAAGAGTATTTGGGGGTGTGGGGTGTGTATTGCAGAACATGTGCGAGCCCCATCTAACGGAAGAATAACACATGAAGATATGGCAAAGGGTACTAGACCCCTGTGCCCTCACCGTGGGGGTAACCAGCACAAGGTTAAACTTCAGTTATAGCTCTAAAACTCAAACATATCTTATACCGGTACGATGGAACTCGTTTCTTTGGGCTGAATACAATACACACGGGATCCCAAATGGTTTACTTCAAGACCGACCTTTTCACATCCTGTGAAAAACAGTGACTCATCTTCTTTCCCTATCCTACGTCTCCAGCTCATTAAAAATGCTGGCCGAGGCAATGGGCACATGTCTGAGTCATAAGTTTAAATAGACTAGGTTAATTAGTGCTGTCTAAGATTAAAAGTTAAGCTTTACAAAATGTATATACTTACCCTTTTCTTCACTAGTACTGGAATCTGCTTCATTAAGTTTTGGCTTGTAGGATCTCAAGAGAAAGCAAAGTGTCTTTACCAAGTTATCATATTGTTTAACATCTGCAAGTAGCAGATGAACAAGAAAAGTTGAGAAATTAAGGGGAAGGTTAGAAGACACACACAAGAACAAGCTTACACATACAAGATAACAGCAAGCGATAGTAAGGTAAACTACTTACACAGTAAGATATCACTTGCAATTATGAGGTCCCAATCAGGATCGGCTACTGGAAACACATCTCCCCATGAATCTGAAAAGGAACGTCAATTTACTTTTCAAAAGTTTTCTCAAGAAAGTATAATTCGTAGATCAGAATGGAAGTTACTTGTTTATGGTATGCAGTTTTCTCTCCCAGGGAGGATTTTCATCGCAGTTATACAAAAAGTAATAAGAATAGATTTCATGGGGAAAAGAACTAACGCCTTATGTGAGGAAGGACAGGTGAAACGCCATTCGCCCGGCAATTATGTGCTATGTTCTCTTCAATATCTGGATCATCATAGTCCGATGTTGTAATATCAAGTTGAAATGATTTTCTCAAGAAGATGGCCAAAGCTCCAGTTCCACTGTGACGAACCCAAAAGTTAGCACAAGGACACGTCCAAGTCACAACGGGAAGGAGGCAGAAAGAGGAAACGACACCAGTTGATGTTTATAACTTAACATAATTCTTCTCTTCCATTTTTCCTCTTTTCACATTAGATTTACATAAGAGCCAAGAGGACAGAAATAAAAGCAAAAAAATAGAACTCTTTCAGATGATAGGTGACGGACACTAATGAGATTGCGAACTAAATAACAGAAAAGAATGAAAAATAACTCTGGAATTGAATATTAATACAGGTCAAATAACTCATACAAACAAACTTCACAAATCAGAACTAAGCCGTCAACCGGTTCTGGTTAACCGGTTCAAACCGGTAACCGGACCGGTGGAACCGGTTTACCGGTTCCGGTCAACCGTTTAATATATACCGGTCCGGTTTCGATTTTTTTGGGACCGGAACCGGTTAAACCGGTCAGAATTAATTATTTTTTTTAAAAAAAAAAAAAAATGTAGCCGTTGGACTGTGGGCTGGACCGTTGGCCAACGGTCCATTTGCAAAAATGGCCGTTGCCAAACGGTTCCAAACCCCCATTTTGGCCCCCCCAACCCCCCAAACTTTTTTTTTTAACACTTTAACCCATCCCCCACCCCTATATAAACCCCTCTCCATTTTCATTTTAATCCACACCAATTCACTCTTCTCTTTCTCTCAATCTCTCAATTATAGTTAGTTTACAACAATTAGCCACTTTAAATTTCTCTCAATTAAATATTATAAAGTCTTATTATAGTTTCAATTATTAATTTTGCAATTATAATATTGTTGGTGGAGTTGGTGATTCTGCAACAATTCGAAGTAGCTTTGGTGGATTTGCAATTCTAGCCGCCTTCACTTTGTTAGAAATTAGTCCGGCAATTTGGTACCTTCGTTCCAACTCTATCTTTATTTTTCACAATTTAATTTACGCAATTTATTTTCTTGTGATTTATTTGAGTGTGATTTAAATTAATTCTATTTAATAATGGCGAACAGATTTAGACGTGGTGCCGGTAGTAGTGGTATTGTTAGGGGTGGCTTTAATGAGAAAACATTTGTGGAAGAAACACCTAATTTAGGTATTGATGTTGGTGGAAATAATCCACTTTTAGATCATGAGGCAATGCAACATTATTATACCGACACTTTTAATGAAATTGATGATGATGATGATGATGAAACACAAGCCTCCGAAAATCCCATAGGAGATACAGGTCCTGCACAATCACATACACAAGACAAACCGCCTAGAACTCGTAAGCCAACCGCTAAAATTTGGAAATTTATGACTAAGGATAAGGAAAGCCAAATAGCTAAATGTAACATATGTGGACAAGTATTTGCTTTTAGGCAAGGAACTAGTAAGGATGGTGGAACGGGTACACTAAATAATCATATGAGAAAGAAACATATGGATGTTTGGAGAGAGCAAACGGGTTCAAATGTGGGAGGTAATCAAATGACGATAGACCCACGAACCGGTAAAAATTTTAAGAATGACAAGAAAAAAGAGCGTGCAGAAATAGCTAAAATGGTAGCTTTTGATTGTTTACCATTTTCCTTTCCTTCGGGTTTAGGGTTTGTTACTTACATTCAACGTTGTTATAATCCGTTATTTAAGGGTATTCCTAGAAGTACTTGTAGAGCGGATGTTATAGATTTGTATAAAAAATATAGATTTTATTTGCGCCATGTATTTAATTCTTTAAATTGTAATGTTTCTCTTACCGCTGATTTGGGTCTTAGTCTTAACAAATTAGATTTTTTTGCTATTACATGTCATTGGGTTGATGATAATTGGGTTATGCAAAAAAAAATTATAACTTTTTTATATGATGAAGGGAAAGGTAGTCACGATGGAAATTTTTTAGCGGATTCAATGTCTACTATTATGAGATTTTTTAACATTTATAGAAAAACACTTTGTATTGCTTTAGATAATGCTTCTAATAATACAAAGGCGGTTGGTCTTTTAAAAAGGGAATTAAACCCTCCGCTAAAAAATATTTTTCATGTGAGATGTAGTTGTCACATTTTAAACTTAATTGTTAAAGATGGTCTTGAGTGTTTTGAAGATTCTATTCAAAAATTAGAAATGCGGTTGCGTTTCTTTTTTGTAATGTTAATAGGGGAAAATTGAGAGATTTTAAGAATTTTTGTGTGGAAAATAGCCTTAGACCTAGGAAAATTCAAGTAGAAATTGAGACTAGGTGGAACTACACTTACATTATGCTACAACAAGCATATGAGTATAGGATTCCCATACAACAAATTCGCGATTGGATTAGATCGGAGCAACGCAAAACTTAGAAGCGGTGGAAGGCGAAGAGGAAGAGATTGAAGATTAGATAGCAAGTGGAGCGGACCAAATGGAAGATTTTGAAGATATCTCCATGGCCGAATATGATATGGGGGAAATTAACCAAATGATTGACAATTAGTGATTTTATTATTCTACTATTTCTTTGCAACTCATGTATTATTTGCAAGTTAAAAAAAAAACTACAACTTGCAAATAAATGTTATCCATGAATGAATAAAACATATGGCTCATTAACCTTTCTTCTATTTACTTGTGTTCATATTTTTACTTATATTAAGTTAGGAATATACCTAAAATATACTAAGAATATACTTATAATATACATCTACTTAAATTAAAAACTAGAAAGTTATATACTTGAAAAATAACTAAAATATACTAAGAATATACTTATAATATAAATATACTTAATTTATAAAATACGAATTTATAAACTTAGAAAAAACTTAAGCTATAAATAACTTAAGTTATAATATATAAGTTATAACTTATAAGTATACATATAACTTAAATATATATATATAAGTTATAAGTATATATAGTATACATATAACTTAAACATATATATATATATATATCTTATAAGTATATATAGTATACATATAACTTAAACATATAGCATATAACTTAATATATATATACGTATATGCTGTATTGCTGTTAGTCAGTAAATATATAAACTTTGCTTATAAACTTATATAACATATGTAAATATACCTAAAATATACTAATAAATACTATAATATATATATACTATACAAAAAACAAAAAAAAAGGAGGTTTTGGAATGAATAAAATAACCGGAGCTTTACCGGTATTTACTTGGTTTGCATTTTAAAACCGGTAAACCGGAACCGGTGGCCGGTTCCGGTTTTTAAACCAAAAACCAGCCGGTTTATTAACCGGCCGGTTTATTAACTTATATATATATATATATATATATATATATATATTGACGGGCTTAATCAGAACCACAGATAACTTCTAAAACGTGCATGTACCAAAACTCTTCCAATAAGAAGTGACTGCTCAAACTATACATTTTACTCAATTCACAAACTATATATATATATCATTATTCTCCTAGCATCAAGGAGTGATTTCATTAATGTTCGCTATTACTTTGCAAAGCTTAGCATTATAACTAAAAGGAAATTATATGGAATAACTTTCGTGTAAACGTTCGAATATAGGTCACTGAAAATTGCTAATTTGACGGTCATTAATGAGAAACAACAACATACCCAGTGAAATCCCACAATGTGGGGTCTGGGGAGGGTAATTGTACACAGTCCTTACCCCTACCTTCCAAGGTAGGGAGGTTGTTAAGAAAGACCTCCATATATATATATATATATATAATAAATGTTATATGGACAAGCAATTCATATATTAAGATTCTTATGAAATGAAATAACGAAAGCGAAAGACCATGATTAAACAAAAAAAAAGAGCGGTAGCTACCACAGATAAATAAAAGATAGTAGCCTAAAACAAAGGACAAGAAACTACAGGGCAAAATTGTGACTGCTAGTACAAAAGGGTAAGCGGGACTACCTAATAGCCTTAATATATATATATATATATTCTCCATAACCTCGTATCTAAGGTCAAAAAAGCAGGTCGGAGGCTGCGACATGACCTGTCTAATCACCTCTCCCAATACTCTTCGGCCTACCTCTACCTCTCCTGAAACCGTTCATAGCCAACGTCTCACACCTCTGCACTGGGGCATTAGTGTTTCTCCTCTTCACATGCCCAAACCATTTCAGCCTCGCTTCCCGCATCTTGTCCTCCACCGAGGCCACTCCGACCTTTGTCCCGGATATCTTCATTCCTAATCCTATCTCTCCTAGTGTGCCCACACATCCATCACAGCATTCTCATTTCCGCAACTTTCATCGTCTGAACGTGAGAATTCTTGACTGGCCAACACCTCGCCTCATACAACAAAGCCGGTCTAACCACCACATTATTTGAATTTTTTTTTTATGACAAGGGAAACCGCAACCGCTATCCTTCGGGTGCGCATAGGGTAAATCCTAATCCTATGCAATAGCCCGCAAACCATATAGGAGAGATAACCCGCACTAGGCAAGCCCTGTGCGACAAGCTCAGAAACATTATTTGATATTGAAAAGGAAGTTTGTTTCTTCTCAAATTTATGAAGACCATTTCTACAAAATTGCAGCAAGGTTCCCTTGCACCGTGAAGTTCGAAGAAAATTCTGCACAACTTGTGTACAAGCTAAGACCCTTTAGCAGACAAAACACTGGAGAACGTCCAATCTTTTAGGATGAGAGGACAACATATGAAATGCTTTAAGTTATTACCTGCCTAGCTCAATTATGCGACACCCTCTGAAATAGTACGTATTTTGCGCAAGCCATTCTGCAAATGCAAATGTCCCAGGCCAAAGTAAATTAGCATTCATCTGGTGAAAAGAAAATTCTTGGATGAGCAACTCCTGTGGACAAGCCAAAGTGTGTTAGTTCCATCCTGAGCAAAGCAATAGACGACACACTCAGCACGCACATATCCCTCAGACACATTTACTTTGGCAAAAAGACAAGGAAACAGCAGCATTGTGATAAATCCTGAAAACCTAATTTGATTCCCATTAACTTCTGACAAGTGAAGATTTGGTCAATAAATCTCAAACTATTTATTTAGTTGGAAGATGGTATCAATGTCCAGAAAAAATAATATCAAAGCAGTATAAGCCCAAACGTCCACCCACCAGAGAAAAAAATTAAAAGGAAGAAAATTCTTCCGGGTAATCGTCCAAGTAACTCCAGATGATATTGGAAAGATTCATTAGACCATTACTTCACAACTAGCAACAATGATATTTCTTTTAAGCCTACAACTAGAGTCGATAAGCAACATTCAGCTAAAATTTTAAATAAAAACAAAACGGGCACATCTCATGTCCTTAAATATGCGCACAGTAAACATAAGAAGATGAAATTAGTGAGTTAACAAATGTACAGTCAATCTTCACCTAAGACCCGGGACGCAGCTACGTTAAGGCAAGGGGGTTCAATTGAACCACCTTCACCAAAAAAATTACACTGTGCAAATAGGGCAAAGCTAACTCTTTTGGTAATATATAAGATGTTCAATCCCCCTAACAGAAGAAAAGATTCTAGCTTAGTGACAAAAGGGGTTCAACAATTGGTATTCTAGTAACAACATCAACAACAACAAACCCAGTGTGATCCCACAAGTGGGGTCTGGGCAGGATAGGAATTAGGATGTACGCAGACCTTACCCCTACCTTTGTGAGGTAGAGAGGTTATTTCCGGTAGACCCTCGGCTCAAAAGAAAAGTAACTGACGCAGGATTGTAAAGAAAAAAGACAGCAGAATTGCTATTCTAGTATATTTTTAAAAACCTTATATGAATTCATGGCTCCGGGCCAGCCCTAAGATACCAGAAATGAACCTTAATGACATTTGTTCCTGTAGGCTAAGTCATAAGTGTGGTATGCATCTACAGCATAGAACTAATCCAAAAACCAATAAATCTTCAGAAAGTGGAGTGTTAATCAATTACTATAATGTCGAATAGGTAATTCTGTTATTATCTCGCTCTAGCAATGAGTAAATGACAATATCAGTAGAGAAAGGAGAAGGAAATAAACTAAAGGAACTATATAAAAGAACTGGCATCCAAAGTTTTTGAATACTCCTCTTTTTCAGCTCTTGAATTTTAATGGTAATAAGTACTCCCTCCAATTCAACTTGTTTGTCTTACTTTTCATTTTTAGTCTGTTTAAAAAAAAAAATGCCATTTTCTATATTTAGAAACTCTTTATACCCAACATACTACATGTTATACTTAAAACCACAAGATTCAAAATTATTCTTTATTTTCTTAAACTCCGTGTCGAGTCAAACTAATACAAACAAATTGAGACAGGGAGAATAATACTTAAGTACTAAACAATTGCTGGAAACCCAAAATAATAAATTATTTAACTGGATTATTTCTTGAAAATATGATTGAAACTCACCATTTCAGGGAACTGGTGCTTCCTCTCCACAAAATTTTGCTGAGTTTCGGTGTTCTCTTCATCTACAGAAAAACCCAAATCTCTTTTAACTAATACAAATAATTTAAAAATATTGTTAAGGAAGAGTAAAAAGAGTACCAGACGAGTTGCTATCACTGCCACCAAACAGGGATGAAGGAGAAAACAGAGCTGTATCCATTACTGTCAACTGGAAAATTTTAGGGGAAAGAGGACAAACTTGATTTATTAGTATCAGATCTAGCCCTATAGTTTCTGTAAATTACAAATTATCCCCCCTTTCCCCAATAAGTTTTTTAAAATTTTTTTTTTTTTTTTTTTTTTTGGTCAAAGAAGTTTACTTTGAGTTGTCGCAATTTGTGAATTAGCCGAATTGTGTTAGAAGTTACGCTCTTTAATTTAGTATCGGAATAATATTTGTTTGGCCAAATTATTCCAAACAAAATGCGTTTAGGTGTTGCATTAGAAATAGAGCTTAATTTATTTTACAATTAATATTATTTGAAAGAGAAAAAAGATTTTAATTAGTTAATAAGGACACAATCAAAATTTTATTTAATAAAACTTTGTTTGTAACAGTACTCATGAATGACTTCATGTATTACACCTAAGCAGGGGCGAATTTATAGCTAAAATATAGGGCACGTGAACTCATGTTCTCACTATAAAATTATATAAATTAGGTATTTTATATATATATATATATATTCTCCAAAATTGGTAAAATATTAGCTGCTGCTACTCATGCTTAGGGGTGGCAAACGGGTGGGTCGAGTCGGATATGGGTCGGGTCGAAAATGGGTTGACAAAAAACGGATCAGTTATCCGACCCGCCCATATTTAACACGGTTAAAAAATGGGTTATCCGTTTGACAATATGGATATCCATATTATCCAAAGCTACTTCAAAAATGTTGGCTTCGTAGCCAATATGGAGAAGATTAATTTACCATTTTGTCCACAAATCCAATCCCTAGTACATAGCCGCACCTCAACATTTGTGGGAAAAGTAGAACTTCGAACCTTTTCAATGACACGACCTCAAAGAAAATCTTTTTTGAAAAATATCCACCCAACCCCACCCCCCCACCACCCACTCCCCAACCAAATCCCAGCCCCACCCAACGATCACCCTCGAACGCACTTCATCTTCACCTACCCACCCCAACTCCATCCTATCCTACACCACCGCTCCACCCAACCCTCACTTCACCCCCCTCCCAAAGCGTCTATTTCATATATGACTACTTTGTACTTTGAAGACAACCCCCAAAAAAGTGACTATGTTTGTAAACTAGCCATTTTTTAAAAGTGACAAAAATGGCTATTTTTGTAAATTGACCATTTTTATAAAGTGACATAAAAATGGTTATTTTTGCAAAAATTTATTTCTTGAAAACGACCGAAAATGCAAATTTGCAAAAATAAGCAACTTTTTTGTCATTTTTCAAAAAATGGCCACTTTACAAAAGTAGCCATTTTTGTGCCACTTTAAAAAAATGGCTACTTTACAAAATTGACCACTATCTTGGAAATGGCACATTTCGAAAATGGTTATTTTAATACTTTCACAAAGATGCTATTTTAAAAAATGGCTACTTTTGCAAAGCAAAGTTTAGTTTTTAAAGTAACTACTTTCACAAAATGACTATTCATGAAAATTGACTACTTTCAAAAAGTGACTATTTTTAAAAAGTATCTACTTTCACAAAGTGGCTATTTTCTAAAAGTGACTAATTTTACAAAGTGACTATTTTCTTAAGTGAATACTTTTGCAAAACGACTATTTTTGAAAAGTAGCTACTTTTCGCAAGTAATATTTTGAAAAAGCGGCTACTTTTGTAATGTCATTACTTTTGCAAAGTTGCTATTTTTGAAAGTTACTACTTTCACAAAATGTCTAGTTTTGCAAAGTTGAGAGATAGGGGTGGTGGTGGGGAGGTGAGAGGTAAGGGTTGGGGTAGGTGTGATAGGGGAGGGGGTGGGTTGGGTGGTTATAGTGGTGGGGAGGGAGGTAGTGGGGTGGGGGTAGGAGGGGTGGTTAAGAAACTTGTTTTCTAGAGAAAATATTTTCCAAAACATTTTGACCAACCAAACACGTGAGAAAATGGGAAACATTTCCTTCATACCAAACACACTCTATATGTTGTGGGTTTTATCCATTTTACCCATTAATTTACCCATATTTTAAGTGGATAATATGGGTTGACTCATATTGGACCCATATTAAATGGATAGGGTATCCAACCCATTTAAAATGGGTTGGATGAAAGCGGATAACCATATTTTTAACCCATTTTGCCACCTCTACTCATGATATAAGAAGGCTAAATGATACACTGAAACTGCCTTTGTTCCCTGTAAGGTGATAAGTGTATAATATAATACTATGAGTTGGTTAAAGGATATGATAGAAAATGGATTATCACCTAGATGCATGCTTAAGATTGACGTGCAAAAGACGTATAACTCAGTGGATTTTTCTTGAACAAGTGTTATGAGGCTTGTACTTTCCAGCCAAATTTATTTTATTAACTGGATCATGACTTGCCTCGGCACCGTCTCATATTCAGTTATCGTTAATGGAAAACTTCAATTGAGACAAGGAAATCCAATTTCTTCATTCCTATTTGTATTAGCTATGGAATATAAAGTAGATCACTGAGGATGATGGCTACAGGACTAGGATTCAAATACCATCCAAAGTGTGCCAAAATAAGGATTATTCAACAAGGTTTTGCTGAAATCTCTTGTTATTCTGTAAGGGAGAAATGAGATATGTTTGTCAGATGTTACACAACAACTTTCATTCTTCCTCTAGTGCATCTCATTTGATTGCTATTTACTAATCCCAAAAAGAGTTATGTGTACTTTGGTTGTCTTAAGCATGTATGCAACAACAAATCTTAGAGCTACTTGGTTTCTCGAGTGGTGAGTGTGTTATTAATCTGTATATGGAAAAATAAACTGAAACAGAATCTGAAAAAATTTCAGAAAGCGAAAAACAAAAACTGAAAAATAAGAATAGTATCTGAAAATATATTTAAGAATCAAATCGAGCCCACTGAATGCACAGTGTGTCTCTAAGGAAATTATTCCTCTCAATGTACCCGAGGTTGTTGTGGAATATATCCTCCCAGGATAGAACGACTTACTCACCGGTGTGTCGATACATAAAACTCCGGCGAACTGCGAACCACTCGACGGCAGTAAAGCACACAGAGAGTTTAAGAGAGTGCAAGAAGTTTAGAAAGTCAATTTTTTTAAAAAATTTAATTCAGGAAAGTGAACGGGTCAGGTGCGCGGATTCGGTCATGATTTGAATAATTAATTAATTAAATAATTAAATAAATTTGGTCCAAAAAGATTATCAATCAACCAAATCTGAATCCGAGCCGAGCGAGCGACGACGACGGCGCGAGGCTTGCCTTCCTCTCAACCCTTTAACAACTAGAAGGAATGCTTCTATATTTAAGTACAAGGACTTTTCTTTCCACTACCTATGTGGGAGAAATGCTTCTTTCATAAAGCAAAAGGGAATAATTCATTTTCCCTCCGCATTTCTTCCCTCTATTTCCCATTCAACCAATCATTAATCCTCACCCTCCTTCCAAAAACATGTCCACTTTCTTTTTGCTATCTACATCTATATATGGTTCCACAATATTTTGAACAAAAGTACCTATCCATATTATTTCACGATGATGAGAAACTAAAAGGCAAAACAAGATATTAACGTTTGAAGAATAAGCGCAATACATTCAAGGTTTCCCACATAGTGCGACAAATTGGTCATTGGTAGCGAATGAATAATAAAACCAAATAATAATTTCTTCAAAGCCCATTGCCCTCGATGTTAAGAATGGACTCCATGATGACTTGTCCTGTACCTTGACCCCATTCCCTTTGATGATCTTTCAACTGACTCTCTAGATAGGCCTTTTGTAAGAGGATCCGACACGTTATCTCTTGACTTTACGTAGTCAACAGTGATAACACTACTAGAGAGTAGTTGCCTAACAGTATTGTGTCTACGTCGTATGTGACGAGATTTCCTGTTCTACGTAACGCTACCTGCCCTACCTATTGCCGCTTGGCTATCGCAATGTATACATATCGATGTCAAAGGTTAAAATTCCGGAGCCATTCAGCTTCTTCACCGGCCTTGTCTAAAGCTAAAAATTCAGATTCCATTATAGAGCGGGTGATACATGTCTGTTTGGATGATTTCCAAGACACTGCTCCTCCACCAATGGTGTAAATATATCCACTTGTGCATTTAACTTCAGATGATCCGGTGATCCAATTTGCATCACTATAGCCCTCAATTACAGCGCGATATTTATTATAGTGCAAGACATAGTTTTGGCTGTGTTTTAAATACCCCAGAACTCGTTTCATTGCCATCCAATGAGTTTGATTGGGATTTCTTGTGAACCGACTCAGCTTACTAATAGCACAAGCTATATCTGATCGTGTACAATTCATGATATACATCAAACTTCTCAAAACTCGTGCATAGTCCAATTGCGAATCACTTTCACTTTTATTCTTTTGAAGTACAAAACTTACATCAATTGGAGTCTTTGCTACATTGAAATTAAAATACTTGAACTTGTCAAGTACCCTTTCAATATAATGAGACTGTGATAATGCTAGACCTTGTGGAGTTCTATGAATCCTAATTCCTAAGATCAAATCAGCAACTCGTAAGTCTTTCATGTCAAATTTGCTAGCAAGCATACGCTTAGCAGCATTTACGTCGGCAATATCTCTACTCATTATCAACATGTCATCAACATATAAACAAACAATGACTTCATTATTTGGAGTGTTTTTAATGTAAACACATTTGCACTCATTAATCTTAAATCCATTTGCCAACATTGTTTGGTCAAATTTTGCATGCCATTGTTTGGGCTCTAGTTTTAGTCCATAAAGCGACTTAAAAAGTTTGCACACTTTCCTCTCTTTACCAGGAACCACGAAACCTTCAGGTTGTTCCATGTAAATTTCTTCCTCCAAGTCTCCATTTAAGAAAGCTGTCTTAACATCCATTTGATGGATTTGAAGACCATATACTGCCGCTAGTGCTATTAACACCCAAATGGATGTTATCCTTGTCACTGGCGAGTATGTGCCAAAATAATCAAGACCTTCTTGTCACGACCCAACCCCGTAAGACGTGACTAGTGCCCGAGCTGGACACTCGTATACACCTGTTAGCTATAATCAATTCGAACTGAACATAATATGGAAATTCATAGAAACAATATGTCATCTCAGAACTTTCATATATATATATACCAAGACAACCTGTCTCCCGTGGAGTCACAACTATCAACAGATAACATCATACATAAGCCGACAAGGCTATCATAGCGTATGGGAACGTCCCAACTATATACACGCAAGCCGACAAGGCTGCTACTACATACAACATCCCAAAACATATATATATATATATATATATATATATACGCAAGCCGACAAGGTCGCCACTACGAAGGGAACGTCCCAAAACATAAGTCATGCTAACATACCGAACGACACCTATATACAACCCACACATATGTCTACGTACCTCTAAGAGTATCAACAATAACATACGGGACGTGGCCCCGCCGTACCCCCGAATAACATATACATATATCATAAGTTCGTGCCAAAAGTCTAGGCTCCGGAACAACGGAGCACTCCAAGACAATGAGTAGAATCCTAAGTCAAGGATCACCAAAGCGAGCATCCGTACTGCGGGCATGAAACGCAGCCCCCGAAGAAAGGGGGTCGCACGAAATATGTACCGAGTATATAAAGCATGAAATACAATAAGGAACATCATAACCGAAGTAAAGATTCCAGGAGACAAGTATGATAATCAAGGAATCACTGTCAACTACAAGACAAGTTACTTATATCATTAATAAAATCATGCATGACTATATCATATATCATTATATCCGGCCCATTATGGACTCGGTGAATAATCATATACATGTATATATATCGGCCCATCATGGGACTCGGTGAATAATCATCATCACATCATCACATCATCATATCATCATGTATCATATCATATATATATATCATCATATACGTGTACCCGGCCCTCTAGTGAGGGACTCGGTGAATAATGTAGTAAAACGTGCGTGAAAACATACCCGGCCCGGACTCGGTGAAAGATGTAACAACCATATGCACGAGCGAGTAGTGAGTAACCATATGCATATAAATCATCATCCGAGACTCAATAGATAAGTAGATTAACTAACACTCGAGTATCAAACGATAGTCATATTAAGGATTCTTTGAATATCATCATGAACTATACCAAATGTATCGTGAATCATAGACATGTATCAAATTAATACGAAAATACTTATGAAAGTTAAGGACATTAGTCATTATAGATCCTTTAAGAATAGGAACTTTTATAAATCATCTACTATCCAATCATATAGAAGACTCGAGGGCAGTAGCTCGACTACTTTAAGAATTCTATCATCAAGAAGTGAATAAGAATCATAAATCATGCTCGAAACTTATGAATAGAATTACCCCAAAGCTCATATCATTCATACTTAGATCTAAGACATGCCAAAAGAAAGAAGGGATAGCTTTACATACCTTTAGCGTTTACTCGCAACACAACACGTATGCGCTGCCCAATAGTACCTCAACCTATATTAAGACGTCAAGAACTACGGTTAAGCTACGGGGAGATTCAAAACGTATTCTAACGTTAGTAACTCCTTTCTAGATAATAGATAATTAGACGACGTTTCCCTTATATTCAAACCAACCACATACAACCAAGCCAACATCAATAATCATACGTTCAAGTACCAACCCGAGACTATTCAAACAAGACTCGAGAACACTCCGGACAGCCCGTACAACATTCCAAAACAGCCCACATTCAAATATTCGACAACAATCCACATAGGACTACTACATATTCAAATTACTCTTAATGATTCATAATCGTAACATTTTCATCTAAACAACCTTACAGGATGCCCAAACCAACACACAACACAACATATAATCTTAATTACCATTAATCTTCCAAGCTATTACAAGAACAACAACAACACATTCTTTTCATCCAAATTCATGAACTATACCAACAACCACACGTTAACAACATTATTCATTTAAATGCAAGAAACTATACTAACACCATATTAACTTCTACAACAGCCCACAAACAATTACAACTTCAACTTGAACCATTTAATTCCTTCATTCTCATCACATAACCCATGATAACAACAACCAAAATATTAATTAAAATTAATTCATTATTTCCACATAAAAGCCCCCTACGGCTCAACAACATTCCAACATCAACATACATAATTTTTCATAGACTCAATTCATATTTACTAAGTTACAACAAGCCCAAATCCTTACTAAAACATGTAGAACATGATCAGCCCTTACCTTAGCAACTTGACTTCTCAACTTGGCTAGAATTTGGTGAATTAAAAATAACAATTGTTCTTGCTTGCTCCAATGGTTAGTTCACGTTATTGATGACCTTCCAAATGATTGAAAAAGCCTTGGAAAATATTTTTTTGAATCAAATTGGAGAGCTCAATTTTGGCCAGCCATGGCCGTGGGTTTACAAGAACACCCATGGCATGTTTATGGTTTCTCTTTCAATTGAAACATGAAGACAACTATGTAGAACACTTTAGGGCTTGATTTGCCATGGAAAACATCATCTTTCAAGGCCAGCCATGGCCGTGAGCTGCCATGGCTGAGCTCCTCTCTCTTGAATTTCATTGTTGTGGATGAAAAATGAATAGCTTAGTCATCTTTTTGGTTTATAAATGCCCTCCATAGTGGTGACACATGTCCAACCCTTGACATGTGTCCCATTATCCTCCATGAACCAATCATATTCATCCATATGTTGTGGGGCCCACTTAGTGGTCTAATTAGGCTAATTAATCATAATTAATCACTAATCCCCACTTAATAATTTAATCATGGTTAATTAATCCTAATCTCCATTAATATTTCTACACTAATGGAAATTTAAACAAGTCGTGCCATATTAATATCGGGGATTAAAAGTCCTTATCTCATATCCAAAAATAATCTTGTCCTTGGATTTATGTCGATTAGCTTACGAATAATCCGTCGTATAAAAATACGGGGTATAACATCCTTCCCCCCTTTAGAACATTCGTCCTCGAATGTTAAACTAGCCTCATAAGGTCTTACAAAGGTTTCGAGGAAGTTTCTTTTATTGCGAGAACATATAGTCTCATCCACCAATCAATATAATCAAACGAGGGATTTAAATTACCTGTAAGCATAGGGAACAAGTAAAGATACTCATTCTTTATCTTCTCTTCCCGATTATTATTCCGCCACAATACCTTAATGAAAGCCACATCCTTAGTACGCAACTTCCTCACCTGACGATCAAGTATAGCTATAGGGTTCTCCTCATAAGATAATTCCTCCGTTACCTGGACATCATCCACGGGGAATACTCTAGAAGGGTCACCAATTCATTTACGAAGCATCGACACGTGAAAGATTGGATGCACTGCTTCCAAATCAGATGGTAGGTCTAAATCATAGGCAACCTTGCCTACCTTACGAATAATCCGATAAGGCCCAATATACCTCGGGCTAAGCTTCCCTCTCTTACCGAATCTCATTACACCCTTCATGGGTGACACCTTCAAGAACACTCAATTACCAATCTGAAACTCTAAGTGTCGACGTCGATTATCTGCATATGACTTCTGTCGACTTTGGGCTGCTAATAACCTTTCCTAAATAAGCTTTACCTTATCAACAGCTTGCTGAATCATATCTGGGCCGATTAACTTAGTCTCACCAACATCAAACTAACCAATAGGTAACCTGCACTTCCTGCCATACAAGGCCTCATACGGTACCACCTGGGTACTAGAATCGTAGCTATTGTTATAAGCAAACTCAATAAGTGGCAACTGATCATCCCAGCTACCTCTGAAGTCAATCATACAGGCCCGTAACATATCTTCTAGTGTTCGAATAGTACGCTCGGCCTGTCCGTCAGTCTGAGGGTGAAATACTGTGCTAAGACTCACTTGTGTCCCCAATCCCTTCCGGAATGATCTCCGAGGTTAGTTATAAACCGGCTCCTTTGTCCGATATAATAGATGTGGGAACCTCGTGAAGTCTCACTATCTCCTTGATGTATAACCTTGCATAGTCCTTAGCTGAATAAGTAGTCCTGACTGAGAGAAAATGGGCTGATTTTGTCAACCTATCCACAATAACCCATATAGAGTCATACTTCCATGGAGTGCGAGGTAAGCTTGTAATGAAGTCCACATTCTGGAATCTTTAGCCTCATACATTACTTATTGACTTCTTTAAAAGACTTTCTGTCACTCTACTTTTTAGCTCTTAATCTCAATCCTTAGAGTTGGTTATCAAGTAGCGATGGAGTTCCCTCATATAATAACTTTACATAGCTTTCCGTGATTTAACTATCATCACCGGTATAATTCGAAAGAATTTTTGATTTGACATATAAGTTCACCGTCAAGAACAGCTTGTTCGATCGTCTCACTTAAACCATTCTATAATTCCCTTAATCCAACTTGTAACACTTTAGGCACATTATCTCGTGTCATTTCTTTATCTTTAATTCAAACTCTTCTATTGTCTCTTTACTCGCATTTTGCTCTTAGTTTTTCGTCACACATTATATTGCAATCTTTACAGAATATGCAAGGTGCTCAAATTAGCCCAAGAAATACCTTAGCGTCGTTTCACTATCTTTATGCTTTACCTTGCATTCCTCTCTCTCTATCTTACAATCGGATCGGGATAAATCTTTGGGTTCAACCATGGCCATGTCCTATTTGCCCTCGGTACTAATTCTATCTCGTAATTTGGCTTAAACCATCTTTACATCTTTCCTTAATGTACCCAAAATATACAACCGCATTGTTATTACCGAATCCTTACTCTTCTTATCAAGTATTCACTTGGTCTCATTCTTAGCATACAATTATTCGTAGGTTGCATAACTATTCTTGTACAACTTGTATAAAGTATATTCAATCTTAGTCATAGTCTTTCCTTCTCCGGTTCATTATCGCTTTACATATCTTATCCGTACTAAAATTCGCTCGTAGCTTATCTTGTCATACTCCTTTCCCTTCCTTTATTCACCCCTTTGATTTTTTTTCCACTTCCTACTATAGGAGATTTTCTATTCCTTCTCCTTTGTTACTTATAAGTCGCAATATCATTAGCGAACAACTCTATTGCCAACATCTTAGCCTCTAATCCTGTATAGCGTTGCTACCCTTCACAATATCTCTTAAGTTACTCGTTACCATTCTCTTGTCGTATTCTTTCCTTTTTACTCACACCCACTTTTTAATGTCATATCATTCAAGATCTCTACAAATAATTCTCAACACTGTCTCAATTACCATCCTGACTTCTATCCATTTATTGCTGGCTTTTAGATCTTACTAACTTGTTTCAAAGAAGGGAAATCTTCATTTGAAGTTTAAGCATCCATATCAAATATATTGCGGTGTCAATTGTTTCCATCTTACACTTGCATTTCTCGCACCCGCTTCCCCTTAAGGGTGTACTTATACCATTATCCGTTTATATTCTCGCTCTATGTCCCTATTTCCAATCTCAAATTCATCCGATCCTCTTTTTCCAATTCGCTTAGTACCGTACCATATCCATGTCTTTTTCTTTATGATGTATAACTTGATTATCCACGTACGAAACCTTAACAAAATCACAAAGCGACGAGAGCCTTCCCATATATAGTACAACATCTCATCTGATACTCTGTACTCGAGTAATTCAACCAAGGCCACATTCCACTTACTCCAATCAATAATTAATTAGTACTTGTAGTCGTTCCAATCTCAATTAGGTAGCACTTATATTCCGACGATAAGTGTCCAAAGTTCTCTTGTAACATTATCTTTATCCCAACCTATATCATCTGTTTCCTTTAATAAATTTACAATACATCATTTGCTCCTCAAGCCTACCGTCTTTGTCCTTTAAGGATTTCACTATTTCTGAGGTGAAGTCGTGTACACGTAGTACTCCTTTATGCCTTATGCCCCTTTTACCCTTGTTGTGTGCTCAGTACTGATTTCTAACTTACTCAAAAATATATCAAGTTCGTCGTAATAATGGTCTTATCTTATCACCATGTCGTCGTACTATACCTTTAAGTTCATAACTATATATTCCCCTTTCATTCCATACTCGTACTCAATTAATTACGTCTATCTTGGGTGCTTCCTTTAGAATTCCCTTATCATTTCTCCCGTCTATGTCTATCTTTTATTCTGTACACGAGGAATCTTATGCTACCTCTGTATCCTTCGGAACACATTACTTCCGCATAATCCTTTCTCATTTTCAAACGTATTCTGTTCGTCCATGTTTATTCTTATCATACCAGTCATTTTCTAGCACTCATTCTACCTCGTTACTCATCTTTCTATAACTTGGTCTTTCACAGTTCCGTTACTTATAGTACTCGTATCCTCGGCTACACATGTCATGACCTATTGCTACACTGTTATCTCGCTTTCTTCTTATTTCCTTCTTTCAATTACTCTTTCTTTTCTTGTATCCGCTATCATTTCCGTTATCAATAACCTTTATTCAAAACTTTCCCTATAGAAGAACTTGATAAATCTTTCTTATTCGTTCTATAGCTCGCTTTTATACTTACCTTAGTCACACGGATCAAGTCATATCTTTTAGTCACTTCCTCACTAGGCTTTACTCATTTTCGTAACAATCCTCATTACATTCACATTATATCCTTTTCGTATTCAATCCTATAGTGTGACACTCCTTACCCTTGTGCCTTTTCCAGTCCATCTTATCCTTAATATCTCACAAGCAGCCTTATCAATACATTCATATCCATCACAATTCTTTTCCTTTAACTACAAACTTGTCTTAATCATACTATTACTTCTTTTAACTATAAACTCGTCATAATTTATCCACGCTTATCAAGGTTTGCCTTAATATTTTTCTATCAAGATTTTTAGCCTTTTCTAAATCATCTCTTAGTACCACAAGCCCTTTCCAATTTTTTTTTTTTTTACCATATTGATATCGACCTCCTAATTACTATTACCATCAATTCAGCAATTAACTTATTTCTCGAGGTCAGCCGTACTCGCAACTTAGTCAAATCCTATCATTACTATTGGCACGACCTTTCAAGACATATTACAAACCTATATCTCACTCTCTTTTTATTTCTAGGAAAATTTTGGGCGAGTTTCCTCTCGTATTTCTTACTATCTCGAAACCGCACGCAGAAATACCAACAATGCCTCACACAACATACACACACACACACACACACACACACACACATATATATATATATATATATATATATATATATATATATATATATATATCAAGTACATATATATACATATCAAGGCTCCCAATATCAACAACAGTATAAAAATGATGAACTTACCTCGTATGTCCAACTCAACCGCACCCGTTACACTTTCCTGTTTACTTCCCTTTTCAATCTTCAACTTTACCTTTCAATCGTACTTCAAATGTCTTACCCGACATATATCTTTCGTACCTTTGCTTACCTGCGTGCTTTGTAACTCCCAATATCACTAGTCACTTTCTTCGTAGATGTCGTTCTTCAGCTGAAATCAAAGGTTAGTATAAGGAATCTCATTTCCTATGGCTTGGATCTATCGTACGATCTTAGACATAAAAGAAAGGTAACATCCTAAATGCCCCGTAGCCTCCTGTTTATAGATGTGGTGCACAACACACCGATAAAAAAGACTCTACTAGACATGGTCTGTAGACACTCCGAGGATGAACCGTTTCCGATACCACTTTTGTCACGATCCAACCCCGTAAGCCGTGACTAGTGCTCGAGCCGGACACTCGTATACACACCGTTAGCTATAATCAATCCATAACTAAACATAATATGGAAACTTATAGAAACAATATGTCATCTCGTAACAACGCCATATATATATATCAAGACAACCTGTCTCCTGTGGAGTCACAACTATCGATAGATAACATCATACATAAGCCGACAAGGCTATCATAGCGTATGGGAACGTCCCAACTATATACACGCAAGCCGACAAGGCTGCCACTACATACAACATCCCAAAACACACATATATATATATATATATACAAGGTCGCCACTACATACAACATCCCAAAACATATATATATATATATATATATATATATATATATATATATATATATATATATATATATATATATACGCAAGCCGACAAGGCTGCCACTACGAAAGGGAACGTCCCAAAACACAAGTCATGCTAACATAGCTGAACGACACCTATGTACAACTCACACATATGTCTACAGACCTCTAAGAGTATCAACAGTAACATATGACGAGACAGGACCCCGCCGTACCCCTGAATGAACATATACATATATCAAAGATTCATTGCCAAAAAGTCTAGGCTCCGAACAACGGAGCACTCCAAGAAAATCGAGTAGAAGTCCTAAGTCGAAGGATCACCAAATCGAGTATATCGTACTGCGGGCATGAAACGCAGCCCCCGAAGAAAGCGGGGTAATGTACGAAATATGTACCGAGTATATAAAGCATGAAATACATTAAGGAACATCATAACCGAAGTAAAGATTTCGGGGAGACAAGTATGATAATCAAGGAATCACCGTGCCGTGCCTTATGAAATAAAATCATGCATATCATATCATATACCATATCCGGCCCATTATGGACTCGGTGAATCTGTTATATACATGTATATCATAATCGGCCCATCATGGGGTTCGGCGCCATCATCACATCATCACATTATCATATCATCATATCATCATATATATACACCGTACCCGGCCCTCTAGTGAGAGACTCGGTGAACAATGTAGTGAAACTGTGCACGAAAATATACCCGGCCCGGGACTCGGTGAAAGATGTAACAACAGTATGCACGAGCAGAGTAGTGAGTAACCATATGCATATAAATCATCTTTTGAGACTCAATAGATAAGTAGACTAATCAACGCTCGAGTATCAGGATGATAGTCATATTAAGGAATATCATTATGAACCGTATCAAATAAAGCCTGTGAATCATAGACATGTATCAAATTAATACGAAAAACCTATGAAAGTTATGGTCATTAGTCAATATGAAGTCTTTCAAGAATAGGGACTTTTATATCATCTACTATCCAATCGTATAGAAGACTCGAGGGCAGTAGCTCAACTACTTTAAGAGTTCTGACATCAAGAAGTGAATAAGAATCATAAATCATGCTAAGAACTTATGAATAGAATTACCCCAAAGCTCATATCATTCATCACTTAGATCTAAGACATGCCAAAAGAAAGAAGGGACAACTTTACATACCTTTAGCATTTACTCGCAATACAACACGTATACGCTGCCCAACAATACCTCAACTTATAGTAATACGTCAAGAACTACGGTTAAGCTATGGGAAGATTCAAAACGTATTCTAACGTTAGTAACTCCTTTCTAGATAATAGATAATTAGACGACGTTTCCCTTATTCAAACTAACCACATACAACCAAGCCAACATCAATAATCATACGTTCAAGTACCAACCCGAGACTATTCAAACAAGACTCGAGAACACTCCGGGACAACCGCGTACAACATTCCAAACCGTACAACATTCCAATTTCGACCCAACCAACATACAATACTATATATGTAATCTTCCAAGCTCAACAAGAACAACAACAACACATTAGACAAATGCCTAAACCAACACACCCTAACATAGTAACTTAAGGATGCCCGATAATCTTCCAAGCTCAACACGGACATGCCAAGCAAACCATTTACGTTTATTATACATTCCTTAACACATCCTTTTCATCCAAATTCATGAACTATACCAACAACTACACATTAACAACATTATTCATTTAAATGCAAGAAACTATACTAACACCATATTAACTTCTACAACAGCCCACAAACAATTACAACTTCAACTTTAACCATATAATTCCTTCATTCTCATCACATAACCCATGATAACAACAACCAAAATATTAATTCAAATCAGTCCACTATTTCCACATAAAACAGCCCCTACGGCTCAACAACATTCCAACATCAACATACATAATTTTTCATAGACTCAATTCATATTTACTAAGTTACAACAAGCCCAAATCCTTACTAAAACATGTAGAACATGATCAGCCCTTACCTTAGCAACTTGACTTCTCAACTTGGCTAGAATTTGTGAATTGAAATAACAATTGTTCTTGCTACTCCAATGGCTACTCCACGTTGCTATGCACCTTCCAAAGGGTTGAAATACCTTGGAAAATATTTGTGTGAATCAAATTGGAGAGCTCAAGTTCTGCCCAGCTATGGCCGTGGGCTTACAAGAGCATCCATGGCATGTTTGTGGTTTCTCTTTCAATTGAAACATGAAGATAAATATGTAGAACACTTTAGAGCTTGATTTGTGTCACACCCTAATTTTCGATAGGGCATGATGGGCACCCGACCCTTACTTAGGGCCGAACGAACCCACTGATTCTCGTGATACTCATAATCATGCTGGGCCCTTAACTCATGACATGAATGCATAATGCAAGCCTTTCAAAGAAACATGCTTTTAGTCCTTCTCAAATCAAATAAAATTTGTAATCATAACAAATCTGTAATATAATGCGTATTGCTACATCGGCTTACATAGCCGCTTACAAAGATGACATGTTATACACACGACACTGTCTGCAAAGTCTCTAACATAACTCCAGATACGATAACATAAGCACTCTGGGAGGAAATGGAGCTCGCCAATCTAGCTGGAACATCTTCTACTCATCTGTATATACCTGCGTGGCATGAAACGCAGCCCCCGAAGAAAGCGGGGTCGCACGGAATATACGTACCGAGTATGTGTGTAGCATGAAATACAAGAAATGTAAGATCATACGAAAATAAGGAGTATAGAAAATCATAAGGCTTGCTTCTGAAACATAAATCATGCATGTCAATATCATATGCAGTTCATTACGTAAATAAAATCGTCATACACCTGTACATATAACGTGCCCCGGCCCTCTAGTGAGGGACGCGGTAAATAAAATCATCATATCATAATGTCATCATGCCATCATGTCATCATATATATATATATATATATATATATATATATATATATATACGTAATTCGCACCCGCCCTCTAGTGAGGGACTCGGTGAACGAGATCATGTCTCCATCATGTATATCATATTCGGCCCATCCCTGGCCGGTGCCATCATCATATCATATAACGTGCCCCGACCCCTCTAGTGAGGGACGCGGTGAATATAACGTGCCCCGCCCTCTAGCGAGGGACGCGGTGAATAATGCAATGGAGTTGCACGAATACATGCTCCGGCCCGGACGCAAAGTGGAAAGAAGTAACAATACTCGCACGAGTAGAGTAGCCGAGAAACCATATGCACATAAATCATCATTACGACTAATGAATAAGTAAGTAGTCGACGCCCGAGAGTTAAAACGGTAATCATGTTAAGTTTTTTCAAAAAAAAGTCGTTAGGACTATACAAAGGAAAATCTCGGGGACCGCGGATATGCATCAAACCAATCCGGGCCCGCCCATGAAAGTTAAAGTCATTATTCGTTATAGAATCCTCCACGAACGTTTCGAAGCGATCCGGTTCCGTCTATGAAAGTTACGGACATTATTAGACATAAAATCTTTTAAGAACAAAAACTCTTTATGCAACATTTGAAATCCGATCATGCAAAAGACTTAAAGACCATAGTTCGACCATATTAAGAATGCGAATATCAAGAAGTGAATAAGAATCATATACATGCTCGGACCTTAAGAATGGAGTTACCTCGAGGCTCGTATCATAGCTTACTTACAACTAAGACATGCCAAAAGAAGGAAAGGTTAGACTTTACATACCTCGTCCGCTTCCTAAGCTAATCCAAACTTAAGTCTCGGCTTCTCAAGATCTACAATAACGTCGTTAGACACCAAACATTAGTCATAAGCACTTAGTAATCCAATTCCAAGCTAGCACTTTATCTACAGTAAATTTGGGCAAAAAGATTTCCGTAACTCAACATCCCGAGAATTCAACTCGCCAAATCTTCAACAACAATACCAACAAGCATACTAGCAACATCAACGAGTAATTCAAAACGCATTCTACTTACATTCAATTCAACTACATACATTCAAACCAACATCAATGCTTACACGTCCAATTACTAATCCAAAACCATTCATACAAGATTCAAGAATACTTCAAACAATCCACACAATATTCAAAATAACCCAACCAACACATACTCCACCCGAAACCTCCCAACTTCGAGAGAAACAACAACAACACACTTCTTTCTTCCAAATTCATGAACTATACCAATAATCCACATGTTAACAACACTATTCTCATAATTTCAAGAGACTATATTAGCATCACATTAACTTCCAAAACAGCCCACAACAATACAACTTCAACTTGAATCATTAAACTTTCATTATTATCATAGAATCCACAACAACAGCAACTACAATACTAAATAAAATTAGTTCAACATGCCTACACCAAATCAACCCATATTCGGCCACAACACCAACACCATAATTTCATGAGTTTCATTCATTTCCACACACTACAACACACATAAATCATCCATAACACATGAAAGAGGAGATTAATCCTTACCTTTTCCACTTCACTACTCCCTCGGCTAGAATTTGTGAATTGCAAAGATGAATGGATTGCTTGCTCCAATCACTACTCCATGTTAATAAGGGCCTTCCAAATGGTAGAAAGGCTAGAAGAAGTTATTTTTTTTGACCAACTTTTCAAGGACCAAGTTCAGCCAAGCCATGGCCGAATGGTTCCTTCTTTCTTTCTCCAAGTTTCTTGAATTTTCTTAAGTTGTGGAAAGATGAATATGTCTTACTTGGTCATCCTTTGTCTATATATATATACTTAGTCCCTACAAATACATGGTGCACACATGTACCACTCATAGTTTTAAACTAATCAAATTTGGCCAACCAAGGGGGGGGGGGGGGAGGACCCCACATCTCACGGCCACGTGGCCATTTTCATGAAATATTTTTGCAACTTCTAGCCCCTAATTTCCTTAGTATTTCCATCCAACAAAATTCATAAGCAACTTGTGCATTACACAAAATCGAAAAAAAAATAGCCTTGTCCATAACTTGTCGCAACTAACTTAAAATATTCCAACGTACAAAATACGGGATATAACAATTTGCCATGGAAATTATCATCTTTCAAGGCCAGCCATGGCCGTGAGCTGCCATGGCTGAGCTCCTCTCTCTTGAATTTCATTTTTGTGGATGAAAAATGAATAGCTTAGTCATCTTTTTGGTTTATAAATGCCCTCCATAGTGGTGACACATGTCCAACCCTTGACATGTGTCCCATTATCCTCCATAAACCAATCATATTTGGCCATATGTTGTGGGGCTCACTTAGTGGTCTAATTAGGCTAATTAATCATAATTAATCACTAATCCCCACTCAATAATTTAATCATGGTTAATTAATCCCTAATCTCCATTAATATTTCTACATTAATGGAAATTGCAAACAAGTCGTGCCATATTAATATCGGGGATTAAAAGTCTTTGGATTTATGTCGATTAGCTTACGAATAATCCGTCGTATAAAAATACGGGGTATAACACTTCTTTTTGTCTATAGCCTTTAACAACAAGTCTTGCCTTATATTTGTCAATAATGCCATCAGCTTTCCTTTTAACAACAAGTCTTGCTTTCATTTTTCATTTTCCTTCTAAAAATACATATCAATATTTGCCTTATATTTATTTTATTAACTGGATCATGACCTGCCTCGGCACCATCTCATATTTAGTTATCATTAATGGCAAACTTCGATTGAGACAAGGAAATTCAATTTCTTCATTCCTGTTTGTATAAGCTATGGAATATTTTAGTAGATCAGTGAGGATGATGGCTACAGGACTAGGATTCAAATACAATTCAAAGTGTGCCAAAATAAGGATTATTCAACTAGGTTTTGCTAAAATCTCTTGTTATTCTGCAAGAGAGAAATGATATATGTTTGTCAGATGCTATACACCAACTTTCAATCCTCCTCTAGGGGATCGCGTTTGATTGCTATTTACTAATCCCAATAAGAGTTATGTGCACTTGATCCGGGAAAGAGAACGGGTCAGGTGCGCGAATCCGGGTCATAAATCGGGTCATGATTTGGATAATTGATTAATAAATAATTAAAAAATTAAATGAATTTGGTCCAAAAATCCAAATCCAAATCCAAGCCGAGGGACAACGACGACGGCTTGAGGCTTGCCTTCCTCTCAACCCTTTAACAACTAGAAGGAATGCTTCTATATTTAACTACAAGGACTTTTCTTTCCACTACCTATGTGTGAGAAATGCTTCTTTCATAAAGAAAAAGGGAACAATTCATTTTCCCTTCACATTTCTTTCCTCCGTTTCCCATTCAACCAATCATTAAAACCCAATAGAGTGGTGAGCTCCCATTTAAGTATATTGGTACGCCTCTAAGTTCAAAGAGATTATCAATCACGCAATATCAACTCCAGCTAGAAAAGATGCTTGGAAGAATCACTAGTTGGACCACTAAATTCCTACTTATGCTAGAAGGGATAGACTAGTTAAGAGTGTTCTTTTTTCTATTCATACCTTATGAAGCTTTTGTGCTTCCTAAAAAGTATTAAACATATTATCTCAACTTGTAGAAGGTTTGGCTATGGGATCAAATAAATCATTATTGCTTTGGAAAATATTGTGTCAGCTAAATCAGTTGGAGGTGTGAGCTTTATTGATGTGAAAGTATGGAACAAGACTGCTATATGCAAATAGTTCTTGATTTTATGCAAAAAGATGGATGAATTATGAGTCATTTGAGTACATGCTTACTATTGAAAGGGAAATATCATATGGGAAGCTAATTACAAGCAAGCTTCATGGTGTTTGCAGAAAATTATCAAGGCAAAAGATTACTTGATAGAGGCTGGTACTATATCTGATTTACTGGCAATTGACAAGTTCTCTATTAAGGAGATCTATCAAAAACTAAGAGACAACTGTACAGATATATGTCCCCTGAAGAAAATTATTTATAACAATTTTGTTGTCGCAAATTAAACTGAATTTTTATTTTAATGTTGATTGCCATGGAATAAAACAGTATGCTAATTAAGGTCAGAGTGGCATGTTGGAAAATAATTTGAGCCACAACCTATCCAATGTGCAACTTGGAGAATGAAAGCATACTACACTTGTTCTTTTATAATGTGAAACTTCTGCTGACATATGGAAAAATTAAGATGCTATAATGGATGGGTATAGCAAGACATGCAAAGAAGTGGACTTGTAAAATAACTTGGACTGTGACATATTTTGATAAGAAGAGTTTCACCGCGGATCGGAACTGTTCAGAATGGTATTAGCTGTAAGTGTATATCACATTTGGCAGGAAAGAAATGCAAGGATACTCGGGCAGGAACAAAGGTTTTCCAATAGCATCACAAAGTTAATTGTCCAAGATGTGTTTCATAGAAGTAGCAAGAGGGCACATTTAGTTACGCCACTGTTGAATCTCTATTTCTATCCGTGAATAACTATGATGGATGAAGTGCTTAGTCACTGGTAGGTGTTGATCTAGAAAATGGGATATTCTGTCCTGTTCTCAGTGTTTGTTTTGATTTCTTTTGAGATGTAATTATTTTCATTTCGGTAATAAAATTTTCCAATTATCAAAAAAATAAATTAAATGAGATAGGGGGGTTGTTCTAGCTAAAATAATTTCTGAAAAATCCTTATTGAAAGCAGATAAAAAAATAGGGGGAGACATAATATATCATGTCTTGAGCATAGTCTGGGGGAAGAGCCAGGGGGTCCAATTGAACCCCTTTCGTTGAGAAATTATACATCATAATATAGCTGTTGAATCCTCTTGACATAAGAATTTTTATTTTCTGAATCCCCTGTTCGAATTTATGGCTCCGCCACTGCGTGGTCTTCTAACGCAAGTCCAATCTTTTCTAAAGAGTCTGCTACAGTATTTTCCTCCAAACACACCTGTTTAATTGATCTCCAAAATATTCAGCTCCTCCATATATTTATATCAGTTTCCTCCAAAGGGACATGTTGCAAGTATATGCACAGACCTTCAATCCAGCTAGGAATTTATTCTCTATATCACAATTGTGTAAAGATATGGCTAACTTTTATGTCTTCCTGACTAATGTTTCCGCTTTAATTTTAAGGAAGTCTTTTTGTGGGAATCCTGTTAAGACATAAAAGAATCATGATAAAAAGTATTCAGTCTTGTTGAGGGATTTCATTCGGGGAAATTTCAATAATGTACAATTCAGCATAAGAAATAACATTTACGTAGCCATATTTTTAATTTACATTCGCATAGCCAATTATTCACGGTATATAACATTATACAACCATATACAACTTTATACACTTACTGTAGATAATTTATCAACCTTGTATAAAAGTGTATAATTGTGTATAAGAGGTATTTATACACACTTCTACACCGTTATACAATATTATACAACCTTATACAAGGGGTGTGTACACATAAGAGGGGTTTATACATGTGTATGAAAAGTGCTTGAGTTTTGATATTTTTGAACTTGAGAATCAATTAAGAAAACAACCCCCCCCCCCCCCCGCCCCCCGCCCACAAAAAAAAAAAAAAAAAAAAAAAGAGAGAGAAGAAACGAACAAAATCAACATATGGGTTTGCATCCATTCAATTACTGGAGTGTTCATATAGTTGCAAAGCAACCCAAAAACAAGACTGAACAAACAAAAATTAACAGATGGGTCTGAAATACTAACTTTAAAATTTCAAGATTAGTACGACTCAACAATTAGTTCTCAAATCTCAATTAAATCCCAGATGTGAAATGAGATAACTATCATTGATAATCAAAAGGGTACCTCTTACAAGAACAGTGTTGAGTCAAATAGGGTATCAAATTCAACGAGAAGCTACTAAGTTCTTCAATCTACAAATCCAAAAATGATGGAACGAATATGAAAAGTGTTGCTATTCAATTACTAGACGGAAAATCGAGTGCCAAGCCGTCAGGCCTACTTCGTGGCTAACTCGGGTAATAAACTAAAAGTGGGCTAAAACGGGTAATTATATTTCCCTAATTGTCATAGAGAGTAAAAATCCCATTTCATTTTCCATATCAACTCTAGATTATCTACAGAAGTATCCATTGTTTGTGAGATTTCCAATGGAATAAGTCTCCTTTTTGATCCATTTGAATATATGTCTTTCTTTTATAGCCAAACAAATGTTATGATATGCTTAAAATCACAAATTTCAAGAATATTGTAATTACGTAAAATACTTATGGCATATTTAAAAATCACGAATTTCTCTAATTCAGTTCTTTCACAAATCAGATAAATTGAAACAAAAGGAGTAATATTTATCTTACAAGTCAGGAAATTTCATTTGATTATGTGATTTGACTTTCATGTCTTCTTTCATTTCTATTTAGAGGTTTGAATGAGATAAAAATCATGAATATTTGGGTGAAGTTAAGGAAAACTGAATATTTGAAGCTAGAAGGTAATAAAGAGATTTGAAAGTTGAAATCGTATTTAAATATTGATTTCAATTGGAAGAAAAATTGAAAATTCTTAAGTGATCAACCATTATTTCACTTGCCTCAAATTAACTTTCAAAACTTAAATTATTTATTTGAAGTAAAAGTAAAAAGTAAATCACACATCACGTGTATGACAATTTCTTTTATTCGATCTTTAGTAGTTATTTTGAGATCCAACTAATTTAAATTAGTGTCGGAAAGTCTTGCTTTGGAGATAAAACACTTTCTTATTATGCTATCTTAAAGCTTGAAACTGAAAGATCTTATTAATAATGGAGAAATACTTATCGTACCATAATTTTTAATGGTTTGATGTTCACAAGTTACACGTGTTATTGTCTTTCCATTCAAGAAAGTGTTAATAATTTCAACCAGAATCCGGAGCTACTAGCTAGTGTAGGGTGGCTAATTAAAGTATTTACGGAGTAATTGATTGATTGGGTTCTTTTTCAGGATCAAATATTTATTTTCAAAAAATACATCTCATGTCTATATCTTTAACAGTACTATTTGTTATTTTAATGTGAAACAATTACTAAAAGATCAGATTATAGTCAGATGAGATAGCTAAATTTGAATTTACAATTGGATATGATCTTTAATATGTGAGAAGATATCCTTTATTCTTACGATACTAGTTGTTTAATACTAATTTAAAATATTTTAAATAATAAGATACTTCTTTAAATTATATGGTAATATATTATTTTTAGTTTTTTACTACTTATTACATAACGTGTATTTATAGTGACTAAAACTTATTTACTGTTCACATACGTACTTAATTCTTTTATACTATTAAATTTAAAATTTAAAATATATAAGTGTATAAGTTATACTACTGATGAGACCGAACACGACGGTACTTAATACTCATGAGTCATGAGTCATGAATATTATTTGGAACGTTTGAACATTTTTTTGCGTTTGTTTTACAATTTGTCATTTCAACTTCATTTTGAAATAGAGTATTTGAAATTTGAGAGATAGGTTTAAGAAGTATTTCAATAATAATTTTCATAGAGAACTTTAACTTTTTTAAAATGAAATTCAAGCCGGAAATACAACTTCAACTTACAAACATTATTTTTCAATTACAAACTCTTATACTTATTTTTTTCCCACTTCAACAAAATATTATCCAATAATGGTCCCGATCCTTCTTTCATCCAAATTATTGTACTAAAGTCCTATAGTATTCCTCCTTCCCACAGCCCATTGATTCCTCGAGTGGCTAAATTTTCATCCTTCTTTGATACTTTTCTAAGTACAATTTTTTTTTTCTTTGTTTAGTATCACCAGAGAACTTGGTGCAGAAGATGGGGCTGCTTCTCTCTTAACCAGAGGTTTTTGGTTCGAGCCTTGGATATGAAAAAATCCTTGGTAACGAGCGCTTGGCTCAAATGGGCCCTACGCGACGTGAATCCGGATATAGTCGGGCTTCAATGTGGGTAACAAACACCAAATGGAAAACCAGAAAAAAAAACACTAAAATTTGTTTAGTTTTATGGTTAACTTGTGGTTAGTAGTCCAACTTTTTGGTAATTATTTTGAGGCTTAAATCCGAGGGGCATACTTATTTTTGACAAGTCTCCAACCTAAGCTAGAAATTGACGAGGCATTATTTGCCTTCATTTAAACTACTCCTACTCTCCCAGGTTTTAGGTTGGGCAGCACTATTCCAATTAAGGAGGTGTAATTTCTTCTTTTATACATACAGGGATTAGGGAGTGACAATAATTTTGACCCCTCATTTAGTGATGATTTTTGGTTTGGTTCTTACGATATACAATTAAGCACATTTGAAATTTAATTAACTAAAGTATGTATTTTCTGTCTCTTTACTTAGGAAATACAGTATGTTATATCGTTAATGATTTGATAAATACGTGAAGATTCACAAGTAGAAAGGATAAAAAATGCAGTGCACACTTCAATTAATTAAAAGTTAAATGTGCTTAGTCATATTTTAAAAAGACCAATATCACAATTCATTGGAAAAGTACAATTCCTCTATATACATAATTGTGCTCTAATCTCATAGGCATCTGTATAGTGCATACCTTATGAGTTTCATCTAAACAAGTAATTTTATCTTAAATCGCGTATATGTGTTAAAAACTCACTATATAAGTACAACCAATATATTTTGAGCCGAATAAATATTATAGAATTTCAAAATCAAATCTATGATATTTAAATCCTTAATCCACCTTTTAAAAGGATTTGAATGAAGTCTTTCTTGTACATTATCACGAGTTTGAACTATTGATAATAATGTACATAGCCATCAATGTTAAACAACGATAGTTTATTCGACTCACATGTTCCATGTGCTTTTGTTTAAAAAAGCTACAAAATCCCTAGAGACATCCACAAAAAAATAAAATAATCCTCACCCTCCTTCCAAAAACATGTCCACTTTCTTTTTTCTATCTACATCTATATATGGTTCCACAATATTTGGAACAAAAGTACCTATCCATACTATTTCACGATGATGAGAAACTAAAAGACAAAACAAGATATTAATGTTTGAAGAATAAGCGCAATACATTCAAGGTTTCCCACATAAAGTGCGACAAATAGGGCATTGGTAGCGAATGAATAATAAAACCAAAGAATAATTTCTTCAAAGTCCATTGCCCTCGATGTTAAGAATGGACTCCACAAAGCTATAATTTTGCTTACGGGTTTAACAGAATTCAATAATTTTCACTTAAATTTGTGTATTTGAATTAGAAATTTACTTAATATGTAAAAATAATTTATTAGAATCCAATAAGCTGCCTATTTTAGAATCCGGAACTCAGAAACACGAAATTCTAGTTCCACTTCAACTTTACGTGATAAAAGTAAGTAGAGAATCTAAGGACCATTTGGCCTTTTTTTTGTTGTTGCTTTTTTTTTTTTTTCTTCTTCTTCAAAAGCGTGTTTAATTGTACATTTTTTCTATTTAGCACAATTGGTCTGAACCAGTTTTTCAAGTAAAAACTTTTTCTCCCTCACAAAACTACAAATACCAAATACAACTTTAGTTTTCAAATATTCTTTTTCAACTTAACCTCAAATATTCTTTTTTCTTAATTATAATATCACTCATTCAAATCCAAACGCCTACTACTGACTGTGCTATATATATCAACAGATAACATCTAATACTTAGCAGGGTGGAGCGGATCTTGGCAAAGATAGAATTTTTAGTACTATTTAGAATATAATAAGTGGGAATAAAAGGTAAACGTAGAATATAATAAGTGGGAATAAAAGGTAAACGAATAAAGAATAAAGGTCAAAAAAATAAATAAAGAACAAAGGTGTACGCATACCAAATTAAGTTGGATGCATATTATATTGTTATATTGGTATGCACGTGTATGAATTTTTTTTAAAATTTTGTTGTTTGTGGGCATCCGTCGGTATAAATACTGTAGACATGCAACTGTTTATGGCATCAAATAGGAAAATCTTTTGTTGTTGTTGAGTGAAAAGACAGCAAAAAGAAAAAATGGTAGGACCAAATCGCCCATTGTTTGTCCTATTTGGATCTTCAATAGTGCAGTTAAGCTACTACTTTCATGGTTGGGGTGCAACCCTTGCAACTCTCTACTCTCGCAAGGTATTTCTGCTGCCCAAGTTTAACAGAGGCGAATTCAGAATTTAGACGATAGATTCATATGTTATGTTCTCACTCAGAAGAAGCATGACACACTTATGACCATAAGTTTCAAACATTTTCTTTTCTTTCGCAAATTTTATGCCTCATCACATGAAGTGAAACTGAGGGACTATATATAAGAGAATTGCATATACGCTGAAGCATATACAGGATTCATATGAATTCAAATTCAAGATTCTCTCATTATCCATTTGATTTACTTTATTGGAAATCTATTATTTATACTTATATAGTAAATTCTTTTAAAACATATATAGAGTCTAAGCCAAAATAGCTCTGATCAGATGAACCAGTAATATCAACACTGTATATGCTCAAGCAGATGTAAATTGGACTATAATCCTATATGTATTTCAAAATGTCATATCAATCAGGATTTACAATTTCATGAGAAGTAAGATATCAGTGAGGGGTTAATTACATAGAAGGTCACTCAACTTATAGTATAATTACAATAAAATTAAATCATCAAATTTATTTTTCTATGCTCAAAACCAATCAATTTTATTGAGTACTTTTTAAAACTATCATTCTTGCAAAACTTCGGGATAGTTAACCGGATATCACCTTTTCATTGCAAGTCAGGTGACTATGTTTGTTATTAAGAGACATTAATTTGATAGCTAAATGCATGTGTTATAGATGGCCACACACTTTAATATGGTATTAGAGTAGATAGAGGTTCTGGGATCAAATTTCACCGCCACTCATTATAAAAAAAATCATGTGTTTGGGAGCGTGTTGAGAATATAATTAAAGTAAATAAAAAAATCTACTCTATAAAACGGCTTAAGCTTTTAGATGAGATGGTCACATACTTCAACAACATGAAATTTTATCTCTGCCAGCTTAGGGTTCTGACATAACGATTAAGAAGCCAACAAGTGTCACAAAGTGAACTAATACTACTGGAAACAGAAATATATTGGAGTAATTAAGATAATAAGTAATACAGTAATAATTAATTAAAGAGCCTCTATTTCTATATCCGCCATAAGATTTATAAATTTATTGCGGTACTGGACTAATCTTTGGCTCTTTGCCACAATCAAGAATCCCAAATAATTCCAAGCAAGGTCCTTTTCTATAAAATAGGCAAATAATTATAAGTTGAAATTAATATTTCCAACTCTAAGTTAATCTTTTTTTTTTTTTTTTTAATAATTGGAACAGGCCGATATAATGTTGCGTGGATATTCTGGTTGGAACTCAAGGATGGCTCTTAAAATTTACGAGAGAGTTTTCCCAAAGGTATATATCTTATGAATATTGCATGTATGTTTAATTTTGAATGATTTGTGTGCATCCTGGATATACCCAGCTACCACCTGCTAGAATAAAACTCTTACTACAAAACATTGAATTTTTTTCTTAGGTTGGACTTTTCTTTTGCAAAAAATTAACTTATGCAGACCAACTAAATGTTCTGCATTTTATCCATATATCAGGCAGAATTAACGAAAAAGTTAAAATATTCGCTTTTTGAATTTACAAAAATGTAAGAGTATGACCCCATATTTATAACTGGTTGGCTCTACAATTGCATTCGCGGTCGGTTTTTTTCCTTTCTATTCACAAGGCTCGTAAAGAAACCTGTAGTAAAGGATGGAGAGACCTTATCCAATCCCACCACGCCACGCCTTCTGCCGTAGCTAACCTAAATTACATGTTATTATTAGAACTAAACCCATGAGTTTAGTTTAGACCTTATTGGCTAGCTAGTCGATGTTCCAAAATTTATAATAATGTTTGTTTTTCTTCCTCAAAGATTTTTTTTTTCTGATATGGAGTTCTAATTTATTACAATTTGTTTAATTCACATGTAGGATGCAGAAATTCAGCCTTCTCTTGTCATACTTTATTTTGGTGAGAATGATTCAGCAGATCCTGAATTTCCTAACAGCACTCATGTCCCTCTTGATGAATATGTTGAAAACATGAGGAAGATTGCACTTCATATCAAGGTACATGAAGTTAGATCTGGCTGATAAATATACTTATTCGCATCGAGTGGTTTGCATCGAATCATATTAACTTACACTAATTAAGTGATTTAATGAGATAAAAAGGACAATTCGGTGCACAAAGCATTCGCGTTAGCGGGGTCCGGGGCAGGACCGCACCCCAAACGGTGTGATGTAAATGGTCTATCCTAATGAGATGAGAGTGCTTATTTATTGATTATATGTTTATCAGTTTATGTAAAAACACGTATCATGCATATTTGCTTTAATATAAATATCAAGTTCGAATAAACTTAAATTCTCTTTATTTGGTATTTCTAAAAAAACTCCCGTCACATGACTTACAGGGCCTTTCAGAAAAGACTCGTCTAATTATGCTAAGCGCTCCACCGGTAAACGAGGAACAAGTTGTCAAGCATTACTGGTAATTAATTAACCCCAATAATACTGAAACACCTATGACCTCTTATTTAATTTTCAAGTAATAATTAATTAACTATTGTTTAAAAGTATTAATTCTTCTTCTAATCAGGGATAATCGAGGTAGAACAAATGAGGTATCTCGCATATACTCAGAAGCTGGTATTAAATTAGGCCAAGAATTATGTGTGCCGGTTATTGATTTTTGGTCAGCGTTAAACGAACGCCCTGATGTCTTCTGGTAATCAAATTTGCTACTTCTACTCTTTGATTTTGGAGTTATTATAATGTAGTAGTAGTAGTCGTAAACAATATTGTCATAATTCTTGTTGAACAAAGGAAATTAAGTTATATATATATGCTCTGAGAGTCTAAATTTGTTCTTGCACAACCAGTGAATTTTATAATATGTTTGGCCAAGTTCCTGGGATTCAAAAGTGTATTTTTCTTAAAAAATGAAGTTCTTATCTTTAGAATGTTGAGGTGTTTGATCAAACTTTTAGAAAATAATACGTGCTTTTGAGTTTTAACAATAGTTGCTTTTAGAAGCTGAAAAAATAGTTTTTTTTCTTTCAAAAGCACTTGACAAAAGTATTTTTCTAATTGATTAGTCAAACATAAACTGCTAACCTCTAAAAATATTATTTTTTTAAAAAAAAAACACTTCTGACAAAAAGAGCTTTTCAAAATAAACAGATTTTGTAGCTTGGCCTAACGGCATGTAACATGATAGCAGGTTAGTTGCCATTTTTACTAAATACCAATTTATACTTATTAAGAGATTTATATGTAATTACTTAATAAGTGTTATGATTATTTAAATATTTTCTAGGAAGAGCTTATGAATAAATGGTAAGCTTTGAATTTTGTTTGTGTAGGGATGGAATGCATTTAACAAAAGAAGGAAGTGACATTTTGGTGAATAAAATCTTGGATGTAATCACTAGATTGGAACAAAATGCCTGATGAGTTTGCTGATATTGGTCCCGACTTGCACCTTGAGATGCTCAAGGAGAGTATAAATAAAACTGTAGGGGGTTACTAATTATTCCCTTGATCCTAAACCCCAAGAGCTTATTTTGGATGCATAATAAAATAAAAATATGCAAGAATAATAAGACTAAGTACTACTAGTCAATTTCCCATTTTCCTGTTTCATGTGTCCTAATAAACTCTTTTGCAGAAAGAGTAATAAAAGTTCCTAGGAAGGTTTTGCCTTCTCCTAGGAAGGGTTTGCTTTCTTTGTAGAATAATGTATCTGGGTGTACTATGTAACAATGTACTATGGTAAGTATCCGAATTGAATAATTATGATATTTGTCTATTGTTCCTTGAAAATACGGGTCAATTGATTTTGTGACACAAAACATATATTTACAGAGCCGACACAAGACCATGCAGGATGTGTTATTTTTTATTTTTTCTATTTTCACATAATTCAAGGCTTATGCTTCTAGTTGAATACTTCTTCCACCAATCTGAGAGTTCCACAAACTATATAATTTAGGATAGAAAAACAACTTGATTTTTTTTTCTGGAAAAATAATCTCAAGGAAAACACCATGAAATATTATCTACAACCTAGTATTGAGGAAATATTTTTTCAAAGAAAACAAGTTCCTTTGAAATGGAGAAAATGACTTTTCTATTGGGAGCAGAGAAAACAAATCCAACAGTGGTCTCCCAAGCTCATTATTTTCTCCCCAACGCCGCCTCCAGCCCCCACTCCTTGACCATCCCCCCAAATGCCCATTCCCCCCTTATCCTAAAATTTACAAGATTTTTTACTTAAATTACATATAAATGCTCTTGGGACAATATTATTTTACGTACATACCAAACACTAAAAAATAAATAAAAAACTCACTTACAAATTAAAGTAGAGGTCTTGCCAAATCCCCCACACCAAGGGTTAATGTAGCTTAAGGGGTTGGTTTAATTAATTTAAAAAAAATAAGAAACTCATTTATTTCCAAAAAAAAACATTTTATAGAAAAATATATTATGATGCGTTTCCAAATTTAAATGGGATTAGAACTTCCTTCCTTTTGAAATTCCATCTACAAAAAGACTCCTTAATTTTCCGAGTTGGGAACCGATTGTGGCTGCTTATAAACGGAAAAGGGTCAAAATACCCCTGAACTATTCGAAATAGGTCACCTATACCCTCCGTTAGTTTTTCGTGTCAAAATGGCCCTCACCGTTACCAAATGAGGCCACCAATACCCCTCCGCTTAACGGCTTGCCACTTAATCTGATGTGGCAAGCCACATGTAAAAAAAATTGCCATGTGGCAATGCCACATCAATTAAAGGCCCAATACCCTTCCCTAACCCAACCCAACCCAACCACACCCACCCGACCCATTCATTATTTACCCATCCAATAAATACTCCTAAAGCCCATTTACCCTAATTTCTCACTCCCACCACCCAAATCAGAATCCTAATTTGAGAATATCCTCTCTTAACCTTTGATTCTCAAGAAATGTCGGAAGGCTCCATCAATTCCACTAAAAGTCGAAATGCTATAAAATGTCGTTGTGGAGTTAACGCTCTAAATTTGACCGCTTGGACTGATGCAAATGCTGGGAGCTAGAAGGTTCTACAAATGTCCAAGACCCAAAGTAAGTTCTAAATTCATTTTCGTTTTACATGTTTATATACTACAATGTTGAACTAAGTATGTTTTAATTGGTTATATGATTGTACATTTTGATGAATTTTATTTGTAAATTAGTATGCATTTCTTTGACATTCGTATTTGATGACTAAAATACATTAAATCTCTTCAATTTTGTTGTAGGTTACTAATTGTGGATATTGAGAATGGCAAGACAAACATCAACTCCCACCAAGGGCAGTAACAGTTATATTAGATCTAAAGAGTAAATTGGATAATATGAAGGCGGAAAGAAACAAA
This sequence comes from Lycium ferocissimum, assembly GCF_029784015.1. Taxonomy (NCBI): domain Eukaryota; kingdom Viridiplantae; phylum Streptophyta; class Magnoliopsida; order Solanales; family Solanaceae; genus Lycium; species Lycium ferocissimum. The sequence continues at coordinate 9,702,634 of NC_081344.1, read as the reverse complement.
TTGAAAAGGATAGTCGATGGAATGGATGTCGATGAAAGGTTTAATATGAGGAATCTAATTGATGATATGGAGGCTATTATTATTGAAAGGGACAATCTGAAGAAGAAACTTGAAGAAAATGATTTTGTCAATCTCTAAGAGGCTGCCAAACTTAGTATTTTAGAGGAGAAAGTTGAAGAAATGGAGTTTATATCAGTTCAAGAGGCCGAAAGAGTTGTGACTTTGGAGAAGAAAATCAAAAAGTTGAAAACTATCATTTTTATTTCATGTGCTTTGTTCCTTGTGTTTCTTGTTGGGATGATGAAGTGAATGTAGTTATGCAGATTGTTGGGATGATGAAGAAAATGGTGTTGTTGTAACGGCGTTGATGAAGTTCCTTGCGTTTGTTGTAATAGTTATGTAGGTTCCTTGTGTTTATTGTAATGAAGGTGATGTATGATGTTGAAGTTGTTGTATTTTGTTGTGATGTAATGAAGTTCATGTGTGATGTTTTAGTTGGTGTATTGTGTTGTTTTGTAATGATGTTGATGTATGTTGTTAAACTTGGTGTATTGTGTGGTATTCGAATGAAGTTAGTGTATCTTGTACACATTTCATGTGCTCACTTAAGGTGCAAAATTAGACAAAACAGTGGCATAAAAACTACACTTAAAATGTGTCAACAACCATTCTACAAACAAATTCCAGAAACTGGACAGAAACACCATAGTCATTACACAAGTCAAAATATTACCATATTCATTATTTTTCATAAACATACCAACAGACATAAACTAGCAATCCAACAAACTGAAGATACTTAAACCTACACTTGCCATTGTTTGCACTTTGCCAGACCATAACACAAAACAAAAACTAGTAGCTTACATTTTGAACTACCAAATCTTGCAAAAACTGATCCTATTTGGTAGTTGGAAATACAATATCTGGCAGAATTAAGTCAATATTACAACTAATAAATAGAACCAAGAGTCTAAATTTGATCTTTCCCACCTTCTTCTCTCTTGCCCTTTTCAAGTGGTTGCTAGTGACAATTTCATTTCCTTTCCAAGTAAGCTTAGTAGGTGAGTAAGGCAAATCTGTAGGCTCACTCACACTAGTATGGTCACCCTTGAAAGAAATCACTCTACTCCCAGTTTGCACTATTCTAGCTTGCCTCATTCTCAACCTTGTTTGCTCTTCAGAAATGATCTTTGGCCTTAGATCTGGATCACTATCATCCTCTGAAAAGGGACCAAATCTTTCATCTTTTGCTTCTGTGGAACTCTAGGTATGGGCTTGAAATGGAAGTCACCTTCTTGTGATGGTTGAGGTGCTGAACTATTGACATCAACCTCTTGTGCTTCAACATATCTGGCCCTTTTCCTAGTTCTTGAAGTACTTGCTTCTTCAGCATCCTATAAAAAAACAAGTAAATTGATTAGTTCATTTGAATATTTCATAGGTAAAGTATAAATAAGATAGGTAATTACCTTGCATTTCCTTGCATTGTGAGAATATGAACCACACTTGCTACATGTCATTCTAGTTCCTTTTCTAGAATGTGCCCACTCTCCAACTCTTTTAATTGCTGCATCTTTTTCTCTTATTCTTTTCACCTTAGGTCTGCCAATAGTCTTCACAATGTCAGGTGGGGCCATTTTATGTTCTGGTAACACTTTCCAGAATCTCTCCCCTCTAACAGGTGCCTTGACTTGGGCCCATATGTCAACACCTTGCTATACCACCAGTTAATTTCAGTCATAGGTTTAATCTTTTGGTGCAACAATGCCTTGATGGCATGGGGATATGGGATGCCAGTCAGCTGCCAAGATCTGCAGGTGCATTTCTTTTGTACCAGATTCACTGTGTGCCTATTATCACCGTCAGACACTTCATACCCATCCTCACCATTAAAAGTAATATTATACAAGTTTGCTATCATTATGTGGGAAGTAAACAAGTTCATGCAATATGGACTGTAATTAGTGGTCCATGTCCTTACGTCAACTTCCTTTTCTCTCAGCCTATTCATTATCTTAAGTCTAATCTCCTCAAGCATCCTCAAGATAGGCTTACCTCTTGGTTGTAGTACCCATGAATTGAAGGACTCAGTGAAGTTGTTATCCACCATCTGATTTTTACAAACAGTGTCCATATAAGCTCTACACCATCTTTCTACTGGATACTTAAGAAAGTCCTTGGCAGCATCCTCTGACAATTCACCAATTGTAATCAACTGGTCCTTAAAATCCTCCTCATAAGTACTCCAAGCAGACCAACATAGAAGTTTCTTCATTTCACCTGACTTCCAATATTTCATCCAGTTTGCCTCAGTATGCCTTAAACACCACCTGCACAAAATTTCAGTCAATTGTTTAGTTAAAAATTAAGAATGCATTAAATTAAGACATCATATTAATTTACCTATGTTTTGCTAAAGGAAACACATTTTTACAGCATCCAACAGTCCCTGTTCATGTCAAGGAATTAAATAATCAGAAGCTACTTAGATAAAGACTGTAAAAAGTACATTAAAAGATATACATATTGGGCAGATTATTTACCTTCTGTATATCAGATATAAAGGTGATTCTTTCACCTTTCTTCAAATTCAAAGAATTCTCCAGCAATTGCAAAAACCATGTCCATGTCCTACTTGTCTCCTTATCCTCTACAGCATATGCCAATGGATAAAATGAAGTGTCACAATCTTGTGCCATAGCCACCAGTAGTTGCCCCTTGCAGTGACCCTTCAAGAAGGTCCCATCCAGTCCAATAAAGGGTCTCAAACCTTTTTTCCAAGCCAACTTAAAGGTATTGAAACACATATACATTCTAAGAAACCGTCTTTTACCTTGTTCCAATCCAGCCTTTGATAAATTGATCACCACATCACTATCAGGATTCTTTGATCCTAATCTCATTTGCATAAGCCTCTAATCTATTGTAATCATCCAAGAAACTACCTTTTATCACCTGAAGTGCATTCCTCTTTGCCCTTTTCAACTTTGTGTCATTAGTACTTAGGTTGAAATTATCCCTTAAATCTTGTCTCATATCCTTAAGCTTGTACTTGGGGTTGTTCTGAACTTTACTCTTGAAATCATTTGCTAAAATAGATGTGGTAGCTCTAGGATTTGCAAATGCAATTTCACAATTTTTCTTTGTCCTCAAAGTTTTAACCTTAAAACCTAGACCCTTACCATCTAGAGAAATGAGAATGGCAAATGGGCAGCCAACTATGCATTTATACCTCAATCTTTTTGTGTCACTCTTATCCACTAGCAAAGGTTTTTTAGTAGCAAGGGCAAACAAAATCACAACCTTTCTAGCCTCATCTAAGTCCTTAAAGGTCATATCTATATGCAGCTCTTTGTAATGTTCAAGCTTATCATTAACTTCCATAATTTTTTGCATCTTAATAAGCTCTAACTCATCAAAGTTATATTCTTCACTATCTGAAGATGGATTAACTAAACCATTATCACTTTCTGACTCAGCATCAGTCCCATATTCACATGGCAAAGAGTATGGTTCGCTATGATGAATAATAGTAGGGGCAGCAACAACTTCTTCAAAATCATCAACAGCAAAAAAATGGACACTCGTAGATTCTTCACTTAACAAGTACTGTAGGGTCCTAATCCCTTCATCCCCTTCAACCAAGTATAGTTCTCCAGAAGGTTCTTTCACAAGTAGTAGCTTCACTTTAACAAACCCACAATTATTTATGAACTCATCTTCTATGTCTTTTAAACATATCAGATCTGGATCAGTCTTCCTCATAAAGGATACAAATTTTTTTCATACAATAACTAAGGTTTTCTAACCCACTGTCCTCCATGGTGGAACAAAAGGTCAACTAACAAATCTTTCATATTGAAATTTCTATAAAAGCACAAAAAGACATAAACAGTGGGCCCCACATCAATAAAGAATCACCTAAAGGAATCTTAAGCTAAAAAGGACAAAACATATAAGGGCTGCCAATTTTTCTTTAAGCATACATATCACCTTAAGATATAGTGGTTTAGTAATAAACAATGGAAGGTGGATATTGGGACCACACACATACACATTCAAAGGCAACTAAAAAACTTAAAGAAGATACATTTTTCACATGCATAAAAAAAAAGTCATCAAATCAGATAAAAAAACAGAACCGGACCACCAAAATAAGGACAAAGTTCACATGATTCCAAAAAAACCCTAATATGAAATCAGACACAAAAACAGACCCCAACACACATGCATACTACTATTTTAACTCAAATAAACACAAATCCTAAAAATACTAAGTCAAACATTTAACAAAGCTGTACAGATCCTAAACCATAAATACACAACTAACCTAAGTACAAAAACTAATAAAAACCCTAGATTAATGAACTAATAAAGATATGGATGATATATTATGAAAGAAATTACCTAACACACGCCTTTTTAGTAGCCAATCTTCAAGGTTCAAATCCTAGCCGCAACTTTGAAGTCGCCTAAACCTGAGTGTTTAATGTGAAGTGAGAAATTAGGGTAAATGGGTTTTAGGAGTATTTATTGGATGGGTAAATAATGAATGGGTCGGGTGGAAGTGGCTGGGTTGGGTTAGGGAAGGGGATTAAGCGTTTAATTGATGTAGCATTGCCACATGGCAATTTTTTTTTACATATGGCTTGCCACAACCGATTAAGTGGAAAGCTGTTAAGCAGAGGGGTATTGGTGGCCTCATTTGGTAACGGTGACGGCCTTTTTGACACAAAAAACTAACGGAGGGTATAGGTGACTTATTTCGAATAGTTCAAGGGTATTTTTGACCCTTTTCCGGCTTATAAAAGCAAAGCTTTTTATTACAAGTCATCATTCAATTCTTGATTTATTATTTAATTCACTACAAGAAGAAGAGGAAGCTAGGCTTCGACTTTCATCTAGTACTTTGACACTACTCTTGTCTTTAATTTTCTTTTAATATTCACATGTCAATTTTTAAAACGCTGATTGATCAAGAATCTTTGCTTGCCAAGTAAAGTTGCTGATGATAAAAATTGTCATCAAGATCTTTGAAACTAACGAGCAAACGTTTGATTGTTGGAAAATTTATCCCTAGTACGAAATTCAGACTCACTTTTTATGTTATTTCCTTTTTTTTTTCTCGTGATAGCAGCTTGTTTTAATACCTTCCATTGTCTTTCTTTACTTAAAAGCTAACACTAAAAAAGTCGTAGTATGAAATCAACTACAAACTTTGTGCTAAATAGCTCATAGCTAACTTACGGTTTTTTTTAATTATTTGTTGTTAATCAGTTGCTAAATAGGATTAACCATGAATTTTGATGTTTAGCTACAGAATTTGTCCGTCGCATATACTCCTACCTGTTTTTCGTAGTGTAATAAGAATCTTGGTATCATTAATCTAATATATGGATTCAAAATTTTAATCGACTGGTGCTTTCATTCTTGGTCCAGATTCAAATCGTCCCCCTTTTTTTTGTTTGGCTTTATACTCTATTTTTTAAAATATTAAAAATATTGTTGCACCTTCTCACAAGTTCATGTATTTCTACTTTAGATAATATAATTCTTTTCAAATTAATGGAAAAAAAACTAGGAATTGCTCATTAGGTATTATCATTGATCATTCCATAGAGATGTATGTAAACAATCATTGCTACTATAAAGACTAGCTTGTTTTAATCTTATGTCCACATGAAAGTACTGCAATTTGCAATAAATTGGTGAAAATCACAAGTAATTACCCAAGTTGGAGTTGCCTCTGCATGTTTCAACTAATGTCTTCTTACTTTGTCTTGAGGCATTTAGTCATATGCAAATGGTTTCTAATTGACACAGTCTCTTATATAGTAATCAAATAGTTTCCAAAAGTCTTATTTATTCACTGAGACTGAAAGACAGAGAGTCAAGACTCGATAGAGGCTGAGAGACAGAGTTCTTGCTACTAAAATAACAGGAATTAGCTACAGACAAATGCCGGAGCTAAAAAACGAAATCCATCTCTAATCCTATTTAGCGGTGAATTAGTAAGGGATTATCATAAAAATATGTTAGCTACGAGCAATTTAGCAACGGATTGCCGAACGAAGTTCAAAGCTAATTCTAATTTTTTTGTAGTGTCTACGCCTGGTTGAATGGCAGGAATAGCTATTGTATTGGATCTACTGAGGAAACATCCAAGCATTACTGGTCAAGCTGTTCATTCTCATGGCGTCTTCTCAGCCAAACTCGTGGCCTCAACTGCTGGTGCTTCTGTTGCTGCCAGTTATCCTTTTCTTTCTCGGGCTTTTTTTGGTAATAGTGCAACACGAGTTGCATTTTGCGATGCTGGCATAGGATTTTCTGAAGATTATATATCAAACATACAAAGTGAACCAGTAATTAACTTTCAGCATGATTTCTTAAAGCATAGTACCAAACAATATAACGTTGAGTTACAACCTTTATTCTCAGCACTTATGTGGAGGAATCTGTTAGTTTTTTGTGTTCAGAAACTTAGACACGTAAGATCAGAAATAGAAAACCAAGCGTAAAACTCGAAAAATGCGAAAACCAAAAAAAAAAAAAAAAAAAACCAGACCACATAATTCACTGTGTGTCCTTAAGGAATTTAATCCCCTCACTGTACCCGAGGTTATGGATTACTTCCTCCCAGGATAAATTGGATATACCTATCGTAGGAGTAGCGGTACCTCACGTGCCAATGACTTCATCGAACTCAAGAACGATAACAAATCACACACTGACTCAGTTTTGATTTTGAAGAAATATGCAGAATGCAAGAATGTAAAATGATTTCAAAATTTTTGGTGTCCGAAAATAAGGTATTTCCTTTGTATTTATAGCCTAAATAGTGCCTGTTCAGAACAAGCAAGGTGTCTGTTCGAAGAGAAAGGTGTCTGTTCGGGAAGGCCTTGCCTTTTCCGAAAATTAAAATAAGAAAATAGCCGTTGGGAAATTTTTGCCAAAAAATAATAAAAATTATTCGTGGAAATTAATACTAAAAATGGAAAAATGAATTAAATAAATTTGGTCTAAAAAGATTATTAATCAATCAGATCATTTGACCAAATCCAAATTCAAACCCAAATCGAGCGACGATAACGACACGAGAGTCTCTCTTCTCAACCCTTTAAGAGCTAGAAGAAGTGCTTTCTAATATAAACACATAAATCTCCCTTTCTACCACCAATGTGGTACAAAGCTCCTTTCCAAAAGAACTTTTCTTTAACTTCATTTTCCCTCTATTTTCTTTTTCCTTCCATTTCTCATTCACGCCAGCTTAGCTAGCTTCAATCATTAGCTAGCTATAACAATCCCCCACATGAATGGGGAATGGCTATATGATGAAAAACATGTATGCATGAAAAAAACTGTGTGGTTCGTAAGCAAGGGTTAATCGCATCTGGATAAGTAGATTTCTCTTTGAACTTTTCGTAGTGAACATATGTCGGATATACTCGATCAATCGGTAGATTTGATATCTTTGAACCGTCGAAATTTTGTGTATACCTAGACAAACACACGTCACACAATTAACCCTTTAACCGTCTTTGGTTCTTATTGTTTTGTTCGTTTCAGCCATGAACACTGCTTGGTTCATAAATGCGTAGAGAATTGGCCTTACAGAATTTTCCTTGAAGCGGCTTACACTTCACACTTACATAGGTGATTCCTAAATGTGTTATCCCGTAGATACACTATTTGATATACCCCGTATCAAACTTTGAAACCATTAAAAAGCCTTAATGCTATCCTGGTACTGAACATTGTCTCTTCATGAGAATAGACCAAAAAAGTTATTTTGACAATGTTGAACTGTCACTAATGACTTTGTTTGATCTCTTTGAACCTAGATCTTGGGATCTCCAGTCTTCTAGGTCGAGTTACCGCCACGGTGACTTGTCCTCGGCCATAGTCCCATTTTTCTCGATGATCTTTCAACCACCTCTCTAGTTAGGCCTTTAGTTAGTGGATCCGACACATTATCCCTTAACTTTACATAGTCAATTGTGATAATTTCACTAGAGAGTAGTTGTCTAATTGTATTATGTCTTCGTCGTATGTGACAAGACTTTCCGTTGTACATAACGCTCTCGGCCCTTCCTATTGCCGCTTGGCTATTGCAATGTATGCATATATGAGCCAATGGTTTGGGCCAAAACGGAATGTCTTCTAAGAAATTCCGGAGCCATTCAGCTTCTTCACCGGCTTTGTCTAAAGCTATGAACTCAGACACCATTGTAGAGCGGGTGATACATGTCTGTTTGGATGACTTCCAAGATACTGCTCCTCTACCAATGGTAAACACGTATCCACTTGTGGATTTTGTTTGATTGATCCGGTGATCAATTTACATCTTTGTATCCTTGATATTGCGGGATATACGTTATAATACAAAGCAAAGTTTTGAGTATGTTTCAAATACCCCAAAACTCGTTTCATTGCCAGCCAATGATTTTGGTCGGGATTATTAGTGTAGCAACTTAGTTTACTTATAGCACATGCAATATCAGGTCGCGTACAGTTTATGATATACATCAAACTTCCCAACACTCTGGCATAATCCAATTGAGAATGACTTTCACCTTTATTCTTAGTAAGAGCAAGGTTCACATCAATTGGTGTCTTTGCAACTACGATCAGATGATACTTGAACTTTTCAAGTACCTTTTCAATATAATGAGATTGAGACAATGCTAGACCTTGAGGAGTCTTATGGATTTTAATTCCCAAAATTAGATCAGCAACTCCTAAGTCTTTCATAGCAAACTTACTTGCAAGCATACGTTTAGTAGCATTTATGTTAGCAATATTGTTACTCATTATCAACATGTCATCCATGTACAAACAAACAATGACGACGTGGTTGGAAGTGTTCTAATGTAGACACATTTATCACACTCATTTATCTTGAATCCATTTGACAGCATCATATGGTCAAATTTTGCATGCCAATGTTTGGGTGCTTGTTTTAGTGCGTAAAGAGACTTAACAAACCTTCTTATCTTTCTCAGGAACTACAAACCCTTCGGGTTGTTCGATGTAAATTTCTTCCTCCAAATCTCCATTTAAGAAGGTTGTTTTCACATCCATTTGATAGATTTCAAGACCGTACATGGCGGCTAACGCTACTAACACCTAAATAGATGTAATCCTCATTACCGGCGAGTATGTATCAAAGTAATCAAGACCTTCTCGTTGTCGAAACCCTTTAACAACTAGTCTTGCCTTATATTTATCAATAGTGACATCAGCTCTCATTTTCCGTTTGAAAACCCATTTGGAACCTAAAGGTTTGTTCCCTGGAGGAAGATCAACCAATTCCCAAGTATGGTTGTTCAATATGGATTCTATCTCACTATTGATTGCCTCTTTCCAAAATTGAGCTTCCGATGAAGACATAGCTTCGTTGAAAGTTCGAGGCTCATTTCTAACAAAAATGTTAGAAATTCTGGTCCAACGGAAGTAAACGTCCTTTGACGTTTGCTACGTCTTGGATTTTCCTCATCAGGAACATTTTCCTTTATTTCCTCTCGAGGTTGTTTAGATTCTTTGCTAGATGACTCACATTCCCTTTTATATGGATATATGTTTTTAAAGAAGTCAGCATTATCTGATTCAATTATCGTATCCACCTGAATGTCGTGATTTTCTGATTTATGAACCAGAAATCGATATGCCTTACTATTTGTGGCATATCCTATGAAAGCACAATCAATGATTTTAGGTCCTATTTTTACCCTTTTGGGTTTAGGAACTTGCACCTTGTTCAAACACCCCCACACTTTGAAGTATTTCAAATTGGGCTTCCTTCCTTTTCACTTTTCGTATAGAATAGATTGTGTTTTTCTATGGGGAACTCGATTGATTATTCGGCTCACCGTTAGGATAGCTTCCCCCCACAAGTTCTGGGGTAAACCAGAACTTATTAACAGGGCATTCATCATCTCTTTTAGTGTTCTTTTTTTTCTTTCCGCAATTCTGTTGGATTGTGGCAAGTAAGGGGTAGTTGTTTGATGAATAATGCCATATTCCAAACATATTTGTTCAAAAGGAGATTCATATTTGCCGCCCCTATCACTCCTTATCATTTTAATCTTTTTATTAAGTTGAGTCTCAACTTCACTTTTGTATTGCCTGAATGCCTCAATTGCTTCATCTTTACTATTAAGTAAATAAACTTAGCAATATCGTGTACTATCATCAATGAAAGTTATGAAATACTTCTTTCCACCGCGAGATGGAATTGACTTCATGTCATAAATATCTGTATGGATTAAGTCTAAAGGACTTGAATTCCTTTCAACTGACTTATAAGGATGTTTAACATACTTAGATTCAACACAGATTTGACATTTTGATTGATTGCATTCAAACTTAGGCAATACTTCCAAACTAATCATTTTTCGCAAGGTCCTATAATTGACATGTCCTAAATGTGAACGCCATAAATCATTTGACTCAAGCAAGTAAGACGAAGCAGAAACTTTATTATTATCAATGACCATTACATTTAGTTTGAAAAGGCCCTCTATCAGGTAACATTTTCCGATGTACATCTCATTCTTACTTATTACAACCTTGTCTGAAACATAAACACACTTAAAACCGTTCTTCACTAGAAGTCCAGTAGACACTAAATTTTTCCTAATTTCAGGAACATGACAGACGTTGTTGAGAGTCACCACCTTGCCAGAGGTCATCTTCAGCAATATCTTTCCACAACCTTCAATCTTGGCCGTTGCAGAATTTTCCATAAATATGGTCTCGTCGGGCCCGGTGGGAGCACATGAAGCAAAAACTTCTCTAACAGCACAAATGTGGTGAGTGACGCCAGAGTCAATCCACCACTCTTTAGGATTTCCCACTAGGTTTCACTCAGACAACATAGCGCACAAGTCATCAACTTCCTCATTTGTTTCAACCATATTAGCCTGACCCTTTTTCTTTTCCTTTTTCGGAGCACGGCAATCTGTAGCTTTGTGTTCGATTTTCCCATAATTGTAGCAGTTTCCTTTGAATTTCTTCTTGTTGGGATAGTTCCTTGGTCCCGATGCCTTTTTCCTCTTTTTCAGATTCATTGGAGCAGTTTCAACAATATGTGTTCCCCCTATGATTGATTTTCCATTAGCCTTCTTCTCTGCTGCCTTGTTATCTTCCTCGATTCTCAACCGGACGATGAGATCTTCTAGTGCTATCTCCTTTCGTTTGTGTTTCAAGTAATTTTTGAAGTCCTTCCATGAAGGAGGCAACTTCTCTATTACTACCACAACTTGAAACGCCCCACTAATCACCAAACCTACAACAAACAAAATGTAAGTAATGGCATACTTAATACTTCCGACAGAAGTATTAATTAGACTTATACCTTCAGTGAGAAGATCGTGGATGATAACCTGCAAATCTTGAACTTGAGTAACAACAGACTTGCCATCTACGATTTTGTAGTCCAGGAACTTGGCAACGATAAACTTCTTCAATCCGGCATCCTCAGTTTATATTTCTTTTCCAACGCATCCCATAGTTCTTTTGAAGTTCCCACATTATTACAGACGTTGTAAAGATCATCCTCCAGTCCGCTAAGAATATAATTCTTGCACAAAAAATCAGAGTGCTTCCAAGCCTCAGCTACAACAAAATGTTCATTTTCAGGTGTTGATTCCGGCAGAATCGGAATGACCTCCTTAATAAACTTTTGAAGGCTTAAAGTAGTTAAATAGAAGAACATCTTTGCTGCCATCGTTTGAAATCAATCCCGGTAAATTTTTTGGGCTTCTCTGTCGGAGCAGGTGCTGGTGTAGCACGACATGAGGACGCAGCATTGCTCGTAGAGCCAACCGCGGGGGTTGGTGTGGCAGTAGCAGTAGCATTCAAATTTGGAGTTAGGTCGCCCATTTCTGTCGAAACGAAACAATAGAAAAATTTAATAAATGGTGAAGTATTTAAATCTTCTAACCGAATCAGTTTTGACAGAAACAGATTTAATACACAACGGTGAAGATTTTATTTCTTCAAACCGAATAAAGTTTACACAAACAGAATTAAAAACACTTCAAACCGAATGCGGGAAATTGTATATTTTATACTCGATGAAGTTTTTATATCTTCAAATCAAGTACCCAAATGAGTAGAAAGTAATGAAACTTTAATCTCAACCGGAGTAGAAAATCCAAAGATTTTAGTTTCCAAACAATATACAAGTTCCTTTTTATTTCTGGAAAGCACTTTTATTTCTTAGAAAACACTCTCTCTTTTTTCTTTGTTTTAACCTTCTGTAATTGTTGAACAGAAAAAGATGAACACAGAAATAAATTAAATTCCTTAAGCTTGTTAGTTTTTTGTGTTCAAAAACTTAGACACGTAAGATCAGAAACAGAAAACCAGAAATTGAAAACCAGAAACTGTGTAAACTCAAAAAATGCAGAAACCAAAAAAACAAATTCGAGACCACAGAATTCACTGTGTGTCCTTAAGGAATTTAATCCCCTCACTATACCCGAGGTTATGGATTACTTCCTCCCAGGATAAAACGGATATACCTGTCGTAAGACTAGCGGTATCTCACACGCCAATGACTTCGTCGAACTCAAGAACGGTAACAAATCACACACTGACTCAGTTTTGATTTTGAAGAAATATGCAGAATGCAAGAATGTAAAATGATTTCAAAATTTTTGGTGTCCGAAAATGAGGCATTCCCTCTTTATTTATAGCCTAAACAATGCATGTTCAAAATAAGCAAGGTGTCTGTTCGGAGAGAAAGGTGTTTGTTCGGATAGGAAAATAGCCGTTGGGAAATTTCCGCCAAAAAATAATAAAAATTATACGTGAAAATTAATACAAGAAATGGAAAAATGAATTAAATAAATTTGGTCTAAAAAGATTATCATTTGACCAAATCCAAATCAATAGCCGAGGCGGGCGACGACGACGGTGCTGGGGGAGTCCCTCTTCTCAACCCTTTAAGAGCTAGAATAAGTGCTTTCTAATATAAACACATAAATCTCCCTTTCTACCACCAATGTGGCACAAAGCTCCTTTCCAAAGGAACTTTGCTTTAACTTGATTTTCCCTCCATTTTCTTTTTCCTTCCATTTCTCATTCACACCAACTTAGCTAGCTTCAATCATTAGCTAGCTTTAACAGAATCTTGCAATGACATCCTTGAGATCTTTCCTATTATTTTATTAACCTCTTCTGAAGCCCCATGCTAACACAGAGGATGAGGATGATGAAGATTTCCTACAGGATAGGAAAGAAGGTTGTCATGTCGATTTGGTAACTCCTTTCGAGAAATCAGTAAAACATATTGGTCATGATACTGCTGTTGCAACTACGAGACGCGTCCTAGAAAGATTAGATGTCCACTATGTTTCACAGCGCATGGCATCGAAGCTTCTAAAAGATGTTCCTCAGTCAGCTGCGCGTAAGGCTCAAACGGGAATGTCTAGTGTGGTCTATATTTGTAGTGTTATAAAAACAACATATATAGTTCATATTCTCGGAGTTTTGGCATCATGGTTGGTACAAGTTGGCATTGATATCTGGCAATTATTTAAATCTAAACAAGATGATGCTGATACACTTGATAGATCAACAAAAATTCAAATTCTGGGAAGGAAGATTTTCATTGCTACTGTTAGATGTGGTGCATCACTTATTTTCGTTTCTATAAGGGCAGGAATAGGAGCAATGATGTTTAAATTTTGCCCTGCAACTGGCCAGTGGATAGGATGCACTATTGGAGAAGTGATTGGATCAGTCATCATAACGTTTTGCCTTAACAAAGTTCTTCACATGTAACTTTGATTACAACTCAAGGTCATATAATTCAGTGCTTTTCTTTGACTTAGTTGGCTCCGTTAGCTATGGAATAATATTCGTCACTTTAAAAAAAATATATAAAAAAATCAAACAGTATCCTAATGAGCAGGTTCTTTTTTCCTTTTTCCTTCACAATGTGAGTAGCAAACTGTGTCCCATCAGTCCCGAATATGGTTTGGTAGTTGACATGATCTTAAGGTGCTGATCAAATTCATTCAACCACTTCGTACCGTGCACAGGCGGATGGTTTTGGTTGTCAATTCGATCATTTTTTTGACTTTTGGTTCTTCATAGGTAGCTAGAATTGAGGGGATAAAAAAAACTTGCATTGTTCTGGTTTCCTTCCTTTTTGCAATTTTGGCAGGTAACCATTTTTTTTCTACTTGTGTTTTGTTCCCTATTTTTTTTAGGCCAAAAGGATATGTTTATGAAATTTGATTCTTGTGAAAGAGCCAAACTTAAGTCATAGTACATGACAAATTTATCCGCGCTTTAAGATTTGGTTATATTCTTGAAGAAGCCGAACTTCAAGGATAACCGATTCTTGTAGCTTCAATTGGAAAAGCCCCATAAGCAGATAGATAGTTCCTCAACGGATGTAAGGATCTTATTTGCCTTGGGATACCATGCCTCAGAAAATGCTTGTAATATACCTGAATCCCGGTCATAGGTGAAAAACGAGACGGCATTATGAATCTGTGTCGTACTTAAGGCTTCTTGACTTCTACCAAGTGTATCCTTGGCCCACTCCCAATACCCTGTAATTTGACAATATTCACCCTGACACTACTGTCTCTCCCTAACGTACTTCTCCTTGGATTATGTGACGACCTAAGCTTGGAAGGGCGCTTGCAATGTTTGTATAGCGGTGGTTGGGCGCTTGAAGAGACCACATCTTAGAAGATCGAGCTGAATTATGTTTGCATTCTAAAGTCCAATTTTCCATATGGAGTGGATTCCTAAAAGGTGGCGACGAACCTGCATACCGTCCAATTAAGGGAGTATGAACCAACAATTTTATTTGCACTGGCTTCAGTTTCCATAATAAGATACTTGAGTTTGGTTGAAGGAGAGGTGTAGTCTTAATTTAAAATTGACCATTGCGTCACACTATGAAGATGAAAGAGGTTATCAACATCCAACTCAAATACATATGAATAAATATATAACTTACTAGTGTCGGGAAGTTCGGGCATAAGATCAAGGTAATAAAGTAATCACTAAGTTTCAATTTATGTGTCACCGTTTAAATTTCAAGAGTCACCAGTTTAATTTTGATAGTGAATTCGGGCATAGAATCTTTAAGTCTTTGAAAATTTACATATTTAAAAATTATGTAAAAAGTACTATAAATTTCAATACTTGACTATTCAAAATATTTAAAAGATATTAGTGAAAAATAATGATTTTTCTTAATTAAAAATTTTCTTTTCCTTTCAAGAAATGCATGTGAGGAAATGATATTTCTTTTCTTTTTTCTTTATCTCATAAATTTTTTAAATTTTCGTTATAATAATATATAGCCCCAACTACATTAGCATTGGCTAAATTTAAATAATTAAATCATGTCTTGGTGCAACGTTGTATATATCTAATAATTTTGCTCCTTCTCATTTTTATTTTCTTTAAGGACCGATTTTGAAATTTATTTTCTATCGACTTATTTTTTTATTTTGAAATTTATTTTCTATTGTATAATCGTGTTACATCATTAAACCTTTACATATTCAAAATAATTTCTTTTTTAATAAAAATTAGATCAAGAGAAATTTAATGGCAATTTTAGAATTACTAAGAAAATATGATCGACGCTCTGTCAGCACCAAATGAGTTCTCCAAAATTATTATTATTATTATTACCATTTTAGAATATCTTTGTGCATAGCTATTTCTATTAGATGACATTATCACCATGCACAACTTTTCAAGTATTTTTAAAGGGCTCAAATTATATGTACCATATTGAATCTGGCAATCCAAGTAAAAAAGAAATAATGTAGGGGCAAAAATAAGACATAGAAAAAAAATCATGGTACATACTTCACCCCCAAAAAATTAGTCTAAGGGGCCATGTATTACCAAAAAGGGTTTGAAAATATCTTGATTTATTGAAAACATACTTTGGTAAATGAAGTAATAAATAACAAATATAAGGGCAAATATTTTGTTATATCCCGTATTTTTGTACGTTGGATTATTCGTAAGTTAATCGACATAAGTACAAGGACAAGATTATTTTGAGATATGAGACAAGGACTTTTTAATCCCAATTTTAAATAGTGCACGGTTTGCTTATTAATTACAATTAATGTAGGAACATTAGTGAAGTGGGAAGTTAATTAATCTAACTAGACCACTAAGTGAGCCCTACTAAGACATGGCAGCTTGGGGGGCAAGCCAAAGGGGGGACGTTCGATGGCCGGCCCATATATATATATATATATATATATATATATATATATATATATATATATATATATATATATATATATATATATA
>NC_081344.1:9654674-9686220 GCF_029784015.1 Lycium ferocissimum | reverse complement strand
AAAAATTAAGGGGTCAAATGGGGCTGGCGGGCCCCCCGGGCCCGGGCCAAAGGGGGGCCCGGGGGGGGGCCGGGGCCGGCCGGCCGTAATTTGGGCCCGGGGCCCGGGGGGCCCGGGCCCTTGGAGGGGAAAAAGGGGCCCCCCCCACCCCCCCCCCGGTGGGTTACACCTGGCCCCCCGGGGCCGGCCGGTTATAGTTAGTGCGGGCCGGGCTTTTTTTTTTTTTTCTAATACAAAAATAGACATTTACATTTACTAATAATAATAAAATTAACATTTACATCTAATGATAAAATTGCTAAATTAAAAAAAATGTTTAGTCGTCACAAATTCAAAAAGCTAGCCGTTGTAAATTTAAAAAATTAGTCGTTGCTAATTTTATTTCAACCCCTAAATTTATTAATAACTTCACTTTGGTCATATTTTCAAACTATAAATACCCCTCCATTCTTCTTCATTTTCACACAATTTTTCCACAATTCTCTCTTTATCTAAATTTGTCATTCAACTAGTGTACAACTGTACATTACTTCACCTCCACCTTCTCCTCGAGTCTCAAGATCAACTTCAAGTGCGGTGGATGCATTTTGAGCGAGTAAAATGAGGAACATGTTAAATGTCAACATTATGGTGACATATATCTCCACAAGTCCGAAGCATTTAGTATTATCCTATTAGGGGGTGGTGGAGGGGTACTGTGTTGCGTAGACACTTGTGAAAAGGCATGAAATTGAACTCGAATGATTTATCAAAGGTATATTTGTCGAGATAAGTACTACCACAATCAATACATACTATATACCGAAATGTATCAAAGGTATATTTGTTGAGAAAACAAGATTGTCTAGCTTTTTAAATACAATTTTAAAGAAAACTAAAGTGTCCCGTAAAAAGAGACTCCTAATTTATTGATATAATGTTTTTAAAATATTTATTATTAGTAATAAATGTAGTACTTATCTTTTTTTTTTTTTTTTTTTTAATTTGAAGTGGAATGGCCGGGCCGTGCCCCTGGCACATCGGGGCCGGCTACCGGTGGGCCGGGCCGGTGGGCCGTCCCACCTTGTCCCGCCCCGCCTAAAAGCCCACCTAGCCCCCACACTTTTTAGCCGGGTTCGGGCCGGCCGGCCGGGGTTATCGGGCCGGTTCGGTCGCCCACTTGACACCCTTAGGTGGCATGTAGGAAGAGTATATGAAGGGTTGTTAGAACTTAGAAGAATTAAGGGGGGAGCTATAAATTTTCGCTTTTTTTTCAACAACGACGTTGCTCGCTACTGGCCGAGCCACCGAGAGTTACTTGGGCTTTATTGCCAATCAATACCTACTTTATGAGGCTAAATCATATAATTAGTAGATTATATAGAGAAATGAAGAAAAAAATGCAAAAAATTGAGAGCAAAGATAAATAGGAATGGTGGCCATAGAGAGGTGTCACATCACCTTGTCTATGCCTAGCTTTATATTATATATAGATATAGATTTCAATTCCTTTTTCCAACACTTTGGAATGATATCAAACTTGTCTTTGCCCCGTTTGGAGATGGTTTGAAAACATGGTTTCAAATCATATTTAGATTTTTTTTTTTTTGAATTTTGCAAATTTTCTCTCTCTATGGGTTCTCTCTCTGGGTGCACGTTAGCTTAACGTGCGCCTGCCATGGGCAAGAGAGCTAGGGCACCATCTTAGAAGGCGATAATGGCAAAGGGAAGCACAAAGTAAAATTTCAAAGCCAGCCTAGCGGGGAAAAAGGAACAACAAATTAGTAGCGATTGAAAACCAAATCAACGAAACAAATCAGAGCGAAATGACAGGAGGCGATCAATGTCCAAAGACAACACATGCGAAGGAGAAATTAGGTAAATCTACCACTCCGGTGGCCATGGGAAACAAATCTGGGTCTGGATCTACAATTAGATTGGTCGACATTCAAAAACAGCAAAAAGAAGCTCAGGCACAGTGGGGAAAAATTGTACTGGAGATGAATCCTAGTAATAGCATGACATCTTCTAGCAAGAGTAAGCAAACATGGGCTGATGAAGTTGAGGAAGAGGCAAGAGCTCCGGAAAAGAAGAATTCAATTGGGACAACTTCGACATCGGAAGGGTACGTCGGGTTTAAACTCGAGTTCGTGGCTCCTACAACTCGGCAAGTAGTTTTCTACTGTTGAAATTGAGGTAGAAGATATTAGTTCTGAATTGGAGTACTGGAAGAACTCGGTGGTATGCTATGTATTAGGGGCCCGTCCGCCATTCGAGGTGATGCAGGGGTTTATTCAGAGAATTTGGGCAAAACATGGTATAAATAAAATTGCAATGTTGAAAAATGGGGTAGTTATAGTAAGATTTGACACAGAGATGGGGAAAATGATGTAATTCAGCCGGTATATATCATTTTGATAGAAAACCTTTCATAGTAAAGGCTTCGGAACTCATACGGGATTTCTGGGGAGGAGCCGCGCATGTTGCCTATTTGGGTCAAACTGCCAGGCCTAGATTTCAAGTACCGGAGTCCACCGATCGAGTAAGATAGGGAGTCCGACGGAAGCCCTTAATGGTGGATAAAAATACAGAGAGGAAGACTGGACTCAATTTTGTAAGATTAATGGTGGAGGTGGATATGAATGCACAACTGCCAGACACCATACAATTCATTAATGAAAGGGGACATGGGATTGTACAGAGGGTGAGTTATGAATGGAAACCAACTTTATGCAAATATTGCAAAGAAGTATGGTCACACCGAGGAAATTTGTGAGAAGAAGCTAGTACCTAAGACCGCATCGCCGTGGATCATGGGATAAAGTGATTAACGAGCAATCCGTCGAGACTACTGGCAAAAATTCAGGTGTAGTAAAAGACCTCCGCCAGATTATGGGAAGAGGGAAAATCTAGCCAAGAAGGAAAACGAGCAAAACCACAAACCGACGGTGTGATAAAAGAGCAGCAGAGAAAGAAATGCAAGTGCAAAAGTGCAAACCCCGGGGCCTAAGCAACCGGAGAACAAGTGGTAAAGTCACTCGGTGACAAAGGGGAACAATTAAACCAAAGGGACAATTATGGTCACTCCAATGCGAAGAGAAAGAGAAGAATCGAATAAATCTCATGCAAACCAAGGAGACATCGGGTCAATGTACTCACGCCGGACAACAGCGTGTGGGGACACGACCATTCCTATCACTGGGAATGGCTAATCTCTTAAGCTGGAAATGTTGGGCCCAAATGGTTCAAAAGCAAAAGGAGGCGCAGCCTCCTTTGAATGAGGAAAATGTGGTCCGATAGGCCTACTAGAAACAAAAATAAAGAAGGACAAGATTAAGCAAATAGCGTAAAAAATGTTTTCAGAGACGGCAAAGTATCAACAATTTAGATCATCATTATAATGGTAGGATTTTGAGTTAATCGAAGCCGTAGTACTACCAAGTAACTCCGATAAACTCGATGTACTGTGATAACTTGTGAAGTGAAGAATATCTCTCAACAACTGTCTTTCCTGCTCTCTTTTGTATATGCATTTAACACAAAGGATGAGAGGAAGGAATTATGGGATACATTAATGGAATACATTGTGTACAATAATCAACCATGGTTGTTGATAGGAGATTTCAATTCTCGTTTCACACGTAAGAGGACAAAGATATGGTGGAATCCTATTTCACGGGTCAAGTGGTTGATTTTGCTAATTGTGTGGAAGAATATGGTCTGATTGAAATCCCTCATCAAGGGAATCAATACACACGGGAGGATAAAGGAAGTAGTGAAAGAATTTACTCACGGATGGGCATCGGGTATTTATAAATGATATACGGTTACGCATCATGCCTTATCGAAATCCATCTTCTTGTAAGGCATAAGCGACCACCGTCCCGCCAAAGTACTCGGGAAGAGAGGGACGAGGAAGAAAAAATCCTTCCTATAGTAATGTTCGGGGGAAACATCCTAAGTTTCCGGACATTGTGAAAGTTCGGACGGGAAATACCTATTCAAGCGGTGCAAATGATGCATTAAAAGGTTAAACTATCACCGATCCGAAGAAGAATGCAAGCAACTAAATGCCCAACATTGTAGGAACATAATAAAGGGGGCCGAAGAAGACAAAGGGCCTCAAAGGTGCCCAAGCACAAATACAAACTCAACCAAGGAACTCCGGAGTACCAAAAGCTAGAAAGAGAGAGTTACTCGAGATTTAAAGAGTCTTCATACCTAGCCGAAATATATCTCCAAAGAATAAAGCAAAGTAACTTGGTCGAGAGATCAGGAGATGACAACACTAGGTACTTCTTGCAAGAATAAAACATCAAAGATTGGCTGTGCAACCACACAAATTAAGGATGGACAAGGAAATTGGCAAACGCATCCAACAGGATCATAGGGGTTTTGCTGAGTACTATAAAGAATTGTTAGGAAAAAGAGAGCCAGCTAAGAGTGACTCATTACAAGATGTTATTTTACAAAATGGTCCAAAGGCTGGGTATAGAACATCAGTTGAAGCTATTGATGCCATTTGCTGCCGAAGATGTGAAGAAAACTATATTTCAGATTGACCAAACTAAGAGTCCAGGGCCCGATGGATATGGAAGTGGTTTCTTCCGGGATGCTTGGGGGATAGTTGGAAGTGACATAACTACGGCAGTACTGGAGTTTTTTCAGAATGAGAAACTACTTAAACAGCTAAATGCTACAAATATTGCCTTAATTCCAAAGGTAAATGTTCCAGAGTTAGCAAGCCAATTTCGACCAATTGCTTGTTGTAATGTGATATACAAAAGCATATCAAAAATGATTTGTAGTAGATTGAAAGAAGCTGTGAGCCATATAGTGGCAGATAATCAGGCAGCGTTTGTTCAAGGAAGATCGATGGTGCATAATATTTTGATTTGTCATGATCTATTAAGACACTATAACAGGAAGACTACTCCAAGATGTTTAATGAAGATAGATCTACGCAAGGCATATGACATGGTGAGTTAGGAGTTCCTTGAAGAAGCACTGGTGGGATTTGGTTTTCCACCCAAGTTCATAAAGTCGACATGCGTGTGTGTCTCCTCCCCAAAATACACTATCAAGTTGAACGGAGAAGGGTATGATTATTTTGAAGGGCAGAGGGGTTTAAGACAAGGGGACCCAAAGATCCCCCTACTCTTTGTTCTTGTGATGGAATATCTCTCAAGGGTATTGAAGATTATGAGTAATTTGCCAGATTTCAAGTTCCACCCTATGTGCAAGACTCTAAGGCTGAACCATCTGATCTTTGCAGATGATTTAATGATTTTCTGCAAAGGTGATATGCAATCTGTTGTAAGGGTAAAAGAGGCTCTAGCTCACTTTAGCGCTACCTCAGGGCTTGTAGCCAACATGGACAAGTCAAATATTTTCTTAGCCGGAGTGGATGATGCGCTGAAACAGCAGCTGTTGGAATTGACTGGATTTACGCAAGGGGTGTTTCCAATAAGGTATTTGGGTCTTCCTCTCTCCTCTAAGAAGTGGAGTAAACTAGAATGTCACCAATTATTCGATAAAATTACAAGCAGGATTAAGACAACGTATGCTAAACAGCTAACATATGCCGGAAAACTTCAGGTAATTTTGGCTATTTTGTTTTCAATACATAGCTTCTGGGGGTCTGTTTTCATTCTGCCTCAAAGCATTGTGACTGAGGTAGATAGGAAATGTAGAGAGTATCTTTGGGGTAGAACAAATGAGAAAAGGAAAATTTCACTCATTTCATGGGATAAGGTGTGTTTTCCTAAAAAGCAAGGTGGTTTGAACATCAAGGGTTGCGGCAGCTGGAACCTAGCCTCGGTTGGTAAACTACTGTGGCAATTGGCTACGAATAAAGAGTCGTTATGGATGAAATGGGTGCATGGGATATATATCAAAGATGAAACCTTTTGGACTCACAAACCACCTGCAGATAGCAGTTGGTATTGGTGGAAAATCAATGCTTTGAAGGAAAGGATGCAACACTGGTATGCACAAGGGAAATTCCTTCTAACTGCTAGTGGGAAGTATTCCATCTCAAGTGGTTATTTTGCACTGATTGGCCAACGGGCGAAACTGGATGTAGCAGATCTTGTTTGGAGCACTGTCTCCCTACCTAAGCACAGATTCATCGTGTGGATAGCGGTTCATGGCAGATTACTCACTAAGGAAAGATTAATACGTATGAACATTCCTATAGAGGATGCGAGCTGTGAGCTATGCCAATTAAAAGTTTTGGAGACAAGCAAGCACCTATTCGTAGATTGTGAATATGCAGCTGCTGTGCGAGCTGGACTGATGCAATGGGCAAACATTCCACTGCCTGATGGGGAAATGAAGACAGTATTACGGGAGATAAAGAAGAAACATTGGAAAAAATTTAAAAAGGAAGTGGTGGCTGCTTTGATGGGAGCAATGGTGTATCACGTATGGAAAGCAAGAAATTGGAAACACTTCAAGAAGGCAACAATACAATACACAGATACGGTAGAGCAGATTACAAGAGATATAGCAGACAGAATTGAGTTTTTTAAGGACACAAAACGTGCATATAGATGTAGGGAGTTTTGGCAGAAATATTTGTAACTAGTGAGGCTTACTGCTCAGTCTAACCTTCTTAGAAGGTGGACCTGAGGGTGGGTGCTCTTTAATATTTGTAAGTATTTGTTTGTGTTAATGGTAATATTCACATTTGTTGCCAAAAAAAAAAAATCATATTTAGACATGCAATTTAGATATTTTAAGTTGTATTTTCTCTTATAGACATAAAAACCCCACAAATTGTGAAAACTATCAAAACATTCTCAATTCTTATACAATCTTACTAAATGAGCAAGTCATAGTTCATAACAAAATTAGTACACTACTAGAAGACCTTTTTAAAAAATACAACATCAATTAATCAAACTTTAGTTCAATAAAAATGAAAATTTTTCATGAATAGTAATGTTACTACTCTTTAATATAATTCTCTCACATAAATTAAAGGTTGGTAGACATAAATAAAGATCGGTGGAAGTGAATGAGATTGGTAAATGATTGATTGGGGTAATTGTTAAAAATATCTACCAACTTATGGGTCTTTTTTTACAAAATATAAAATTATGGGTTAAATTTTATATTTAAAAAAGTTAAAATCATGGTTTCAAACCCCAAATCATGCCTTTTTGGATGATTTGGGGTTTGAAACCATGAGTGAAAACGCATGTCCAAATGCTAGTTTGGGGTCATGGTTTCAAACCATGGTTTGAAAACGCATGGCCAAACGCCTACTTAATATGAAAATTTTGGCTTCAAAACTACTCCCTCCATTTCATAATAAGTGACTTTTTAAGCTTTTCATTTTTTTCAAAATAAGTGGTGTTTTAGGATTTCAAGAAGAAATTGATCTTCTTCTTCCAAAATGACCCTTATTTACATAATCAAAAATCATTAAGCTTTTCTTTTTCTAGGCATTTAATTAGGAGTAAGTTAGTAAAAATACTCCTAATTTTCTAGGAGTGAACACTTTCTTAAGGGGTGTGCATAAGCCTAAAAAGTCACTTATTATGGAATGGAGGGAGTAACTTTTTATGGGGAATATGTGAATTGTTGGAACCCGTTACTTAATTAGTTCGCTACACATTTATTTTGTAAGCTTTAATTGATTCAATCATTAGGTAATTAGTAATAGTTAGGGGTAATTTTGTAAACTTTTCATTCTATTTTTGGCTCTTTAATAAGCGTGTCAAGTCCATATGTGACAAGTAAAACTGGACGGAGGGAGTAATTAATTCGAAGATAAGATTACTTTTTTTATACAAGAAATTATCATAAATAGTGTTTAGTGAGGGGTAAAATGGTCATTCAATATTTGATAGGCAAATTAGTCAAACAACTTTTAGTTATGGGCTTCCCACTTTTATAATAATATGATATGATTATAGGTTATTTTCTATTAAACCAGTAACCACAGTTAAGCTAAAGGAGAGACCGGAAACAAAATGACCCAAAAAAAACATTGTGACCCAAAATACCCCAAGAAAAAAAAATAGTACCAAAGTACCTTTAACGCAGTAAAATACTGCGTTATTGGACTTAACTGTAATGGCTCAGTTAAGTCCAATAACGCAATAAAAATTCTGGGTGTCTTTTTTTCTTTTTCTTTTTTTATTTTTAATTTTCATACTTTTTCCCTACTTTGGTCATTAATTAATTATGCTTCGAGATTCCGAAACTTCAATATTTTCGATAGAACCCTACTTATTTTTGTGTGATTAATGAGGTAGGCTCAATATATCAAGGATAAGCAAAATTTCGGGTCGTCATTTTAGTGGTTGAAAAGTGCTCGAAGTCCATTTTTGTTTGAAGACTTGTTGTCATTAGCTTAAAGTTTTTTATTTTTAGGGTTTAGATTTAAGTGTGTTATTTTTTAATGTGTAACTTTATTTCAAATATGTTGTGATCTTTATAAAAAAATCTCTTTATTCCCATTCAATTTGAATTTTGCCCCAAATTGGTGCACAATTTTCATTCATCTTTAGTAAAAATCTAGTGATAAAAAAATATATTTCAAGATGGTAATCCCGTGGTAGTGATGTTGTGAATGTCAATTTCAAGGCTCGAAATTCAATTTATGAAAACAAGCTAGACGGCATTAGTGAACATTATAAAAATAAAAAGTGTCTACATTGTATCTTTCACCAACTTGGCTTGGTCGTTTAGCCATCTCTTTTTACTTCTTTTCTATCCCAACCACCAGAGATCAAACCTTTGCGGGCGCATGTTTTAGTAAATATTAAGTATATTTTTTGTGTATCTATTTCGTAATAATAAATCTTATTTTAAAAAGATCGCAACATATTCGAAATAAAGTTACGCATTAAAAAATAACACACTTAAGGAACGCTTAGTGTTTTTTTTTATAAAAAGATCGTAACATCTTATTTTAATAAATCTTTTTTTTGCAACACTTAGTGTTTTTTTTTCCATACTTTGACCAACGATTAGTCGTGTGTCAAGACTCCGAAATGTCAATATTTTATATAGAACTTAATATTTTTTTTCTGCGTACTATAATGTAGGCTCAATACATCAAGGCTACGTAAATGTTCGGATCATCGTTTTAGAGGTTGAAAAGGTATTTGAAGTAAGTTTTGTTTGGAAACTTTAGGTATAAGTGTTTTATTTTTTAAGTTTTTGATTTAAACGTGTTATTTTTTAATCAAGATATAACTTTATTTTGAATATAAATCTAATTCAATTAGATAAAAACGTATTTAAAAAATATAAGGAAAAAAGCTAGTTGTAAAGTGGTCAAACTTTAGATGGTCATAACTTTGCACTCGAATGTCCGTTTTACACGTTTTTTTTTTATTTTGCGTATTTTTTTGAGATCTATGTGGACAAACAGCCGCAAGGCGGTTTGGCGGAGCCGATTTTTAAAAATCACTTGTTATCCCAGTCAATTTCAATTTTCTCCCAAATTGACGTGAAATTTTCAGTTTTCTTTACTGTGAATCCTGGGGTAATGTAGCTGTGAATGTCAATTTTACTTTTGTGGTTTCAATTTTCAAAAATAAAGCTGACTAGTTTTCTCGACATATAAAGTTGACTAAAATAACCTTACAAAAATAGAACACTTAAACCTAAAGTTTTCAAACAAAACTTACTTCGGGCACCTTTTCAACCCCTAAAACGACGATCCGAACGTCTATGTATCCTTGATGTATTGAGCCTACATTATTGTACCCGAAAAAAATATCAGGTTCTATATAAAATATTGACGTTTTCGAGTCTTGACACACGACTAATCGTTGGTCAAAGTATAAAAAAACACTAAGTGTTGAAAAAAAAAGAAAAGTTAACCAAAATTTTTTTTTTTACTGAAACTTTTTTTTTTTACTGGTCACTATAACGCACTAAAAGCGTTATACAAAAAAAAAATCATATTGCGTTATACGAAAAAAAATCTTTAACACAGTAAAATACTGCGTTAAAGGTAGTTTTATATGAGTTTTTTTTTTTTGGAAAAGGACATAAAGGGCCATCCAACCCAAACTATTCCCACCGGATGGCCCATGTTTCTCCAAACCCAAAATGTAGCCAGCGCCACTTTTGTGGCGACTTTAGTCGCCATTAAAAGTCCGCTGCAAAAAAAAAAAAGACTATTTGTAAGTCACCACTAAAGATCATTTTTTCTTCTTCGTAAAAGGCTAAAGATATCATTTATTTATTTTTCGTAAAAGGCACTAAAGATCAACTATGTATAGAAAATGTATCAAAAAAGTATCATTGTTGTATAGAATATGTATCCTTACTGTATATCTATAGAAAATGCATCATAAATTTGTATCATTGTTGTATAATTTGTGTATAATAAACGTATCATCAATGTATACTCACTAATCATACATATATTATACATTAGTTATACATTGATTATACACTAATGATTTACATATTATATATATTCCATACATAAGTATAGAAAATGTATCATTGTTGTATAATTTATGTATAAACTGTATCATTCTTGTATAGAAAGTGTATATAAATTGTATCATTCTTGTATAGAAAGTGTATATATAATTCCTTGTATAGAAGATATATAATTCATATGTATATAAACTGTATCATTCTTGTATAGAAAGTTTATCATGCGTATAAAAAATATATCATACATATGCGTAAACCGTATCATTGTTGTATAGAATATGTATCACTACTGTATATGTATAGAAAATGTATCATATGTATAGAAACTGTATCATTATTATATAATATGTGCATAATAAATGTATAATTAACGTATAATTTATGTATAATAAATGTATAATTAACGTATAATTTATGTTTAATAAATCTATAATTAATGTATACTTACTAATTTTATTAGTCTGTAGTTGATATATTTTAGTTTGTTAAGTTTTCGATGATGGTTACTTTAGTATATAAAATGTATCATTATTGTATAGAATATATATCCCTACTGTATATGTATAGAAAATGTATCATAAGTATTATTATACATGTTTTGAGATATTTCTTGAAGGCTCAATCAACGTATAAATATACACATATTATACATGTTTGGAATATTTTTTGAAAGTTCAATCACTGTATAAGTATACACTTATTATACATGTTTTGAAACATTTGTTGGAGGCTCAATATGAATTTTAATCTTTAGTGGAGACTTTTTTAATTGTCACTAAAAAAAGGAAAAAAGAAGTTGATCTTTAGTGGCGACTTAAGTCGCCACACGAGTACTTTTTTTTGCAGCGGACTTTTAGTGGCGACTATAGAAAGTCTGATTTTTGTTTTTTTAAAGGCGTTTGGGCTGCTAGGCCGGCCAACGCTTGGGAATAGTTTGGGCCGGCCGGCCAGCTCACAGTATTAGGCCCAAATGTGGGATTACTTTGGCCTGTTGGCCATTGTATGTCTTTTTCCCTTCTTTTTTTCGGGGTATTTTGGTCGGTTTTTTTTTTATGGGGTTATTTTGGTTCCGAACTCGCTAAAGGATACATACTCTCAAGTTTCATTTTGCCATATTCTTTTCAAGTAGAAAGATTAGCTTTAGTGTTTAGAGTGTCGAAGGACAAAAGAGCATGGCAGAGGATTAGGTAACATATTATAAAGGGAGGATAAAATGTAACTGCACTTCCAATTGGAGAAATGGGGAACAACTAAGATCTTCTTGGAACACTGTTAGGATTACAGAGAGGACCATTGGCTGCTGCTTCTCCTAACAAAAGGTGAATATTGGTGCATCCGAAAAATCAAACATCAATATGATGGATCTATTTAATGGACTAAGCATTCATGAGTTGTATGATATTATCTATTATTCCCATAATCTTTTAATATTTTCATAATTGAAAGTCCAAATTACCTTAGATTTTTGACAATATTGGATTATCAAATCAAGGAAAGTAAAGCTTTTGAAAATTTTACTCCCTCCATTCCATAATAAGTGACTTTTTAGGCTTTTCATTTTGTTTCAAAATAAGTGGTGCTTTAGGATTTCAAGAAGAAATTGACCTTCTTCTTCCAAAATGACCCTTATTTACATAATCAAGAATCATTAAGCTTTTTTTTTTCTAGGCATTTAATTAAGGGTAAGTTAGTAAAAACACTCATAATTTTCTAGGAGTGAACACTTTTTAAGGAGTGTGCATAAGCTTAAAAAGTCACTTATTATGAAATGGAGAGAGTACCTTAAAAAAAAAAAAAAACGTAAAGCTTTTGAAGCTCAGGGGAGTAATTTCCAGCCCATGAGAACTAATAATAAACACACATTGATAGTTATTATAAGGAACGTTTAATGATTGCACCTTTATTGCAGAGCCCTGAGGTGATACAACATTTAATTGAACCATTGATATTTAAAATTACAGTAAAGGTAAATGATATGACTTCCTGCATAATATAAAGAAGTCCGCAATTTAAATAACCCAAAACGTGACAAAAGGTACTAAACTACCCCAGTAAAAAAAAAAAAAAAAAAAAAAAAGAGGTTACCAAAATACCTTATTTAGTGCGCAATAGGACCAACGGTAAATTTACAGTTTGGTCCTATTGCGCACTAATTTAGTGCGCAATACCTGTTTAATAAAAATCCCAGCCCTTTATTCATTGGCCAAAAGTTTTGAAATTCACGTTTTTTCCATACTTTGACCAAAGATTAGTCATGTGTAAAAATGCCGAAATATCAATATTTTATATAGAACATGATATCTTTTTCTGCGAATAATAATGTAGGCTCAACGCATCAAGTATACCTATATGTTTGGATCGTCGTTTTAGGGGTTGTAAAGTGTCTCGAAGTAAGTTTTATTTGTTTGGAAACCTATTGTCTTTAGGTTTAAGTGTTTTATTTTATAGGGTTTTGATTAATTTAGGACGACGCACGAGTTATTATTAAACGACAATAAAAACTAAGATAACTAATTATCATTAAGAAAATAATACCAAAAAAAATATAATATGTACATAATATGTACATTTATTTACAAATACACAATCTCCACCCCCTAGGTCCCACATGTGGGAGCCTTTAGAATAACCTTAGGCCTAAGGCAAACCCCACCACCCTCACCATCATCTCCATCCCCTTTCTTCCTCTTAATCCGCACATACTCTATGGCATGATCATCCATAAATTACGGACAGTTCTTAATAATCATAAAGAAATATTAAGAACTCCTTCCTTAGGGGGCTTGTTCAAAACATGCTTCATATTTAGGAGTCGACGGTGGCCGAAATGTGAGCTTCGGAGATGACTCAATCTCAACGCTTTGAGACGGGTCCACGGGAGCGAAAGAATGAATCAATCTCCAAATAACATATAAACAATTTAGTTTAGATTTATGCCAAACTAAACATGGAATAATATATAAAACTTTTTAATAAATACATTATTTTATTGTAAAAAATCAAACCTTGATTAAAATATTTACGACGGACTCTAAGATGGATTGCAAGAATGAGTTGCTTGCAAGAGGGCTCTTTAAGGATGAGTAGAGAGAAAAGAATAGTCTCTTAGGGTTTATAATAGTGTTATGGACGTTTTTGCTTCATAAAATAATAAATAAGGAGTCCTCTTAGAGTAGGAAAAGCCCCGGAGACGGAGATAGAGATGGTGTCGGAGCAGGAGACGGGTCCACAAGCGCGTAAGAATGAACCTGAAATAACATATAAACAATTTAGTTTAGTTTTATGCTAAACTAAACATAAAATAACATATAAACAATTAATTTAATACATTATTTTATTGTAAAAAATCAAACTTGTGTGTCGACGGGATCCTGAGATGGCTCCTTTAGGTTTAAGTGTTTTATTAGGTTTAAGTGTTTTTTAGGGTTTGATTAATTTAGGACGAGAGATGTCAAAGATAACTCGAATAAGTAATATAAAGTCTAGCTCCATGTCCTGCCCCCAGGTCCCACATGTGGGAGCCTTTAGAATAACCTTGCTGGCCGCCACCCTCACCATCATCTCTCCGTGGATGACAAAGCATCTCGGTTCCATTCCGTGGGGCTTGTTCAAAACAAGCTTCATATGGGAGATGACGGTGGCCGAAATGTGATTCGAAAGATAAATCTCAATAGGAGACGGGTCCACGGGCATATATACATATAAACAATTTTAGCCAAACTAAATATGGAATAATACATAAAAAATTAATAAATACATTATTTTATTGTAAAAAAATCAAACCGACGACGGACTCCTAAGATGAAGTCGACGGCGGGTAAGAAGTTGAGACGGAGATCTGGTGTCGAAGCGAAGTCGACATAGAATGAACCTGAAATAACATATAAACAATTTAGTTTAGTTTTATGCAAAACTAAACCTAAAATAACATATAAATAATTAATTTAATACATTATTTTATTGTAAAAAATCAAACTTGTGTGTCAACGGGATCTTGAGATGTATGGTCGTCGGGCCTCGGATCTACTAGATCACGACCCTCTCTAGCCCCACCCCTTCTGTGACCAACCCCTCTGGCCCTACCACCTCGGCCACCAGCCCTTCTGCCCCTATCCTCTCGGCCACCAACCCTTCTGGCATGACCACGACCACGACCACCCGCTGTCTGATGCGGGACCTCCGGAACACACTCGTCGAGACATCCGAGCTCCTTGGCCTGTAGCATACCACCCTCGGCTAGCTGAACTATCCGCCCTGCATATCCCGCTGTCTCGAAGGCATCCATATGGTCCAAGCTCTCCCAGCACATCCTCTGTACGGTCCATAGCTGCATTTGTTTGCAAATATTAATGATTGAATAAATTTGTAACGTAATACATAAAACGATTAATTAAGTTTAAGACTAATAAAACTTACCAACGCCTCATACTGTCCTGCGAGTGCTGCATATCCTCGGCCATCTGCACGAGGCCTCGCGGGGTTGCCAATCAAGCTGCGAGTGATCCGCGTGTACCACTGCATGTACCTCTGGACCGGAGTCGCATGTCCGACCACCGCTAGCATCCCCACCCTCTGATCCTAACGGTGGACCTAGAGCTACATAAAGGCCCGTCATGTATCAGTGTCGGCCGTACGCTCATCCCACGTGTGTTGATCCAAAATCTAATCATATGATGTCTATATAAAAACCTGTAAAAAGAATTAAATTAGTTAACAATAAAAGACTAAAATAGTAAATCAAAAATAACATACTAATGTTAAATCAAAAAAACTTACCGTGTTCGACATCATACGATCTAGCTGATCCCTGGACGGGAGAATACTGTGGTGCGTATCCACATCTCAGATAATGCCTCTCGTCCATCTCCGCGCGTATGGCATCGCCTCAATAATATAATCGAGCAGAGTGTCAGCAACTATGGGCTCAAAAGGTCTCATCCTAGTCCAAACCCATATCTGAAAGGGTCATTAAAAAAAAATATTTTATTAGTCTTCGTTTCAAAAAGCTATATTTAGAATAAAATTACAAATACTTAAATATAGTACCTGGAGGAGAGGGCAAAATGTAGCGATATCGATTTTCATAGACGATCGACAAAATTCTCAATACATGTAAGCCAGAGCAGCAGCGACCCAACTCTAATATCCCAACTCGCCCAGATGCTCCGAAAACGGTAAATACCTCAAGCTCACATGGGAACCCGATGTATTCGGGAACAGGATGCCCCTGAATATGACGAGAAAGTACAGACGAGCACGTCGGTCAACATTCACCTGAGGTGTGTCCTCTGTAATCGAATGCTCCATGTCTACGAGGCACAAGTGAGTGAAGAGGGAATTCATTGACAACCGACTCTGTCCCCATATATCACGCTCCTGCGGCGCGAAAGCAGTGAGCCTAGTCAACTCCTGTCAATACGACGACATCTGCTGAGGCTCCTCAATATACAAAGCGCGTCCATCTACCTGGAGATCGTAAATGACCTCTGTTGACACCTAATTTTTTACCTCCCGAAATCTATTTTAAGTGCTCGGAGTCCTTGGACAATAAATAAAATCAATTGTGCACCCCAAAGGGATCTAGGTAATTTTTATGAAATTAATTGGGATAATATTTCACCCTTTTAAGTTGATAAAGAAACCTCTGGGGTATTTTAAATTTTTGTGGAAATTGATTTTGAAGAATATTTTTATTGTAATTAATCAAAGGGGCAAGAAAATCCCTTTTGGATAATTATTTGTTTAGTTAATTAAATTAAATAAAAAATTAGATTAATGAGTAGTTTTATTCTAGTTTTATTGTCCAAGGCACTTTGAGTTATTAAAAGAAATGACCATTTTACCCTTTAAATCCTGATTCTGTGTGCATTTGCATAATCGATTAATTTTCTTTTATCTGGTTAATTAACTCAAAAAATCGGTATCTGCAAAATGATTTTTACTTTTATTTATGAGTCGTATTCTTAAATTATTTAAGTCCTAATGGACTAATAATTAGTTTTTCATTATTTATTTATGTATTAGTCTATTTGTTTCCCCGACCCTCTATATATATGTATGTATATACACCATATATATATATATCAATATACATGGTGCATATACACACATATATATATATATATATATATATATATATATATATATATATATATATATATAAACTCGGGCCAGCCTTTAAGGAAAATGGACAGGACCAGGCCCAGTTCAACAAAAGGACCAGACCCGGTCCATTAAACAGCTTAAAGGATGGGGGGAATCTTATACTCCTCCCAGTCATTTTCTCTTTGGCCCTAGGGGCCTGTATGCAAAGAAGAAGAAGGCCGCTAGGGGTAACCCTAGCGCCGCCTCATTGTACGCCACCACCTACCCGCCCCTTCTTGGTCACGTCCCATCGGTCTGGAAGCGTGTAATGCGGAGGAGAGGACGGAGCTTTTAAAGCTTCGTCCTTCTCTCACCAGAAAACAGCCAAACAAGCCCTTAAAGGTATACCCACCCCCCATGTTATATGTATTGTTAGGATCGAAGTATTTTGGACCTTTGATTTCATTTTTACTTCAGATCTGAGCCGTTAATTTGAGTTTATGAGTGAGACTTGCATAAAACTTGCAAGTCCCACATCGTTGGTTGTAGTTTCAAGAGCATTTTTGGGGTTTCTACCAATTCAGGAAAGAAGAAATCGGAAAATATTAGGAAATGAAATATTAGTCCTTAAAAGTTAGCTTTTCTCAAAAAGTTTTAAGGTTCTTCAATTTTGTTCGAAAACCTAGTTTCTAAAATATGTGTTCTTTGTTATTTTTGGCATTTCTGGGCTTGAGTTTGGAGGAGGAGGAAACATCCAAGTTCGATTTTGGTCTAGGCCGTGTCAACAAAAGGTAAATCTCTCTCTTGTTATTTTTTTTTTTTTAGATTTAGTCATTTGAGTGTCTTGTTCTTGTTATTTCGAGTAGCTTTGCTGTTTTTTGTGAGTTGTGTTATGGATATAAGTGCTCTTTGTGGTTGACTGTTTTGAAATAATATACGGTCTTCTAGGTGTTGATGTTAATAGTTCGAGTCTGAGTCAATTGTTCGTTTCAACTTGCTTGTTTTAAAATGAAATAGGGCTTAGTCATCTTGATTTGTGGACTTAATTGTCTAAAATGAGTTATTTTGAAGTAAAAGTACTTTACTTGTAAACTATTGGTCAAACTATGTGATTGTTTGTTACCATTAGGAATCTATTGTGGGAACAATTGCCTTTGTAACCTGTTTGATAGACTTACATGCTAAAAAATGTTAATATTAGTTGTCTAGGGTTGATTAATAATAAAAAGTGATTATATGGATTGATACTTGGCATTTGGATGCATTAGTTGTGTCTAGGATGTTTGTTACTTGGTTGTGTAACCTGGGACTATGTAAGCAAGCATTTGGTTGTTTGTGATGGTCTGGTGAGTGAAAATGATCTAAGGGATAACTGGAGGTTGGATTTTGTTTAAAAAAAGGGGTCAATATAGTTGTTTTCCTACAAATTTTGGAGATTTTTTGGATTGAACTATCTCAACTTGACTTGTCTGCCTTACACATGATTGTTCTGAAGAAAGCAATAAGTTTTAAAAGCCAAGAGGAATGAGATTATGGGGAGGGGGGTTTAAGTGCAAAGGATCTTGTTATTTGACCTTCCTTGTTCTAATTTGATCTGTTTAGTCTCATTGTCACTTCGTATTATCATTTGAAGGTCTGGTTGTCTTTAAGTAGGGTAGTTTGTCATGAAAACCATTTGCAACATTTTATTTCTTCTAACTTTAGATAAAGGTCTCACCTGGGCATGTCTGATGTTGATAATGTAGTATCATTGGTTGAAAAGAGTTTTTGTGAAGTTATCTCAGTCTGAAAAGAATAAGGATCAATTCCCTTTAGGACATCATTTCCCACTAAGCTTAAATAGGTTGGAATAATGAGGTAATAAGAGATTAAGTATGGTCTGGAGGTTTATGAGAAGTAAGGCTAGATTCTGGATTTCCTTTGACGTAAGTGCTTTTAGTTGACTTAGTTGATTGTCTGGAGCTTGGTTAATTGCCTGTTATCTTATTTGAAAGGGTCAAGTTGAATGGTTCTGTGATTTGCTGATTGTTCAATTTTCATTTTGATCAAAGAAACTTGTCATGAAATGGTCAACATTTTTTTTTTACAAAAAACAGTAGTCTTTCTTATCTGTGCCTGCTTAGTCTTTATGGATTGATTCAAAATAGGTTTAGTCATAGATTAGTGTAATTTCTCCTTGCTGTGTTTTATGCACTCAACATGTCTATGTAAAAACTTCTCTTTTCTGTGTGTGATGAGTCTTGTTGAAATTGTCTTTGATAAAATCTGTGACTATTTTTGGGAAAATCAATGTTTTATGATGGGCACATCCAAATGCAGAAAAAGAACTTGTTTGGACATTTGTTTTAAACTTAAGGTTGTGGGCATACTAGCATATAGTTGGTATCTCTTGAATTGGACTTCAAAACTCTTTCTTTTGTCAAACATGGGGATACTGCTAGATCTAGCACACCCTTACACTTCCTTTGAAATAAAAAACTGATAGGTCTATTAGCAAGTTGCCTTGATTGTTTCTTTTAAAAGAGACTTGCCATTTCAAACTCCTTTTGTCTTAAAATCTAATAATATAAAGTTAGTTCCTACTTTCTTTTTCTTGTTGATAAAATGGAATAAGAAGCAAAAGATCTTCTAAAAGTATTTGATCAGATACTAGACACCTCTTCTCTGTCACTATTCTGTATGCTTGGTTACTGTGGTGCTTTTGTGCTTTGCCTCTCTTTACAAGATGTACAAATCCAGTTTCCTGCCTCTCTATGGTAATTGCAGCACTGGCCTACACTTATTTTTGTTAAAGTTTTAGGCTTATATTAAGATATCTCTTTCCTAAAAAAGGGTAGTGTGATTTACAAATAGTGATGTGTGTTTAGCCTAAACATGTGTGAGTGTTTGCTTCTTTCTAAAACTAAAAGTAGGACTGATTGATCTTTTTCAAAGCTAAGTGGTAAAGTGTCTGCTTTCCTTTAAAAATCATGCGTATGGAGTGGCTGCTCTTTTCAAATCTAAGTGTGTGAGTAGTTGTTCTTTCTCAAAACCAGTGTGTGAAGGTTTGTTTTCCTTTTCAAATCCATGGTTGTGAAGTGTTTGTTCCCTGTAAGACCATCTGTGTGGGAATATCCTTTTTCTTTCAAAATCAAGTATATGAGATATTTGTTCTTTTCAAAGTTGATCCCTGTTGGAATGATTGATCTGTTCTGATTCTTTTTTTCAAGGCTAAGTTGTGAAGTGCTTACTCTCCTTTAAAAATCATCTGTGTGGATTGTTTGATCTTTTTTCAAAGACTAGGTGTGCAGAATTGCCTGGCTCTGCCAAAACTGAATTTGTCAATGACTGCTTTCTTGTTTTCTTTTGAAAAGAAAAAAAAACAGTGTGTGCTTGTTTATTCCCTCTAGAACCTAGTTTGATAGGTGTATGCTCCTTCTTTCCCAGTTTATATGTGAAAGTTGTGTTTTCTTTTCAAACCTCTCATGGGTGTTTGCCTCTCCCTCCTTCTCTTTTCTCTTTCACTGAACTTACAAGTGATTAACTATGACATCCCTGGTTTGTTTATGTGTATCTGTATTTGATTGTGCCTTCCTGTCTACCAAACTGCTGTCAAAATTGAAACCACCAAGAGCTTTTTTCCCTCACCATAAAAGAGACCATGCTTGTCTTTCACTAAAAACCGCCGAACTTGGTAAAAAACATATACGTGGTTTCTTGTTTTTGATTCCGTAGTCTCCAGTAATGTGAGTAATGTTGCTTTCCCATTATGTATTGAACTAGTATATCATTTTCCCTATTCTAGGCCATGATTAGACCAAACTGTATAGGTATAGCTCACCTTTACTTTTTTATGGACTTGACCTCCTCCCTTAAAAATCCTATTGAGTTGGATGTCATTTCTTTTACTCACCTTGCCTAGTCTGCAGCTTATCTGAGTGATGCATTAGAGACCCTCACCTAGATTAGTTGAACCCCTCCTTTTTAAAAGCAAGAATATGATCTAATTTGAGTTGCACCTAAGGGGGATGCTGCTCATTGAGTATCAGTGGGCCTGCATTTTGTTTAATGTTGCTAGCTTTGGCTGAATTACCTTGTTCTCTTGTCCTTTGCCATCTTAACTAGTTGATTCAGTAGTCTTACCTCAGTCTGTTGCTCTCTTGGTTGTGTATCTCTTTGTTTTAAAAAAAAAAAAAAAACTGGGTAGACCTATGGTATGTTTTGGGAATGCTGGGTATGATGTGTATTCTCCAAAGGCAAAAAATGACATCTTTACTACCATAAATGAGAAGTGATTACACCTGTTGGTGAATTTCCAGTTGTTTTTTTGTTTTTTTTATTCTTGTGAACCAATCTGTAGTTGGTTTCCTTATTATGAAATATCATAGTTGGATGTTCTTTTGGATGTTTGGGATAGACGGCCCGCGATTGGGTTCATCCTTTGGGCTCATCCACATGGGCCTAGCATTTGAATTTTTTACTTGGCCCAAGTGTAAAAGCAGTTGTATATTTGGAGGGGACTGTCCTCCCCCCCACCCCTCCCCCCGGGCCCCACTCCATTTGATTTATGTAATTCCTATCCTTTTATGTAGTTGTAAATAATTTGAAGTATTTTTCATTTCCTTTTTCCCCTGGTCACTGCCTAGTATACACATATATGTATGTAGTGTAATTCGTATACTCTCTAACACCGAGTCAGTTCTTCGGGACATTGGGATGTACATTGAGACTGGTTTGGTAGTTCGGGGTAGTTCTAGTCTCTCGTATTAGCCATGCCGGGCTTTCTTAGAAACACCTGGAACTTGCGCAACATCGGGAATACGGGGCTGGAACCCGGGCCCCCATGTCAACATTAAGTCTTGAAATGAATCCTTATAAACAGTTTTGATATGTAGGAGCAAGTATATGATTTCTTTCCTCTATATATATGGCCTGCATGTGTGTTTGATTACTTTAGTGATAAGGGTGGTTAAATATAAACTTCCCTTTTTATCTTTTTTTCTCCTCTAGTATTTACAAATTTGTATTAGATAAACGTGCAGATTGTTTTTTGTAATATTATTCATTATATAAACCTGATATAATTTATTTTTTAGAGGTATGCTAATGTATTAATACACACTGTATAATTTAATTCTATCATAATTTGTGTTGATGTACATATTAAATATACATGGTATAATTTATTTTTCGAGAGGTATGCTAGTGTATTAATATACATTGTATAATTTAATTATGTTATGATTTTTATTGATGTATATGTTATACATACATGGTATAATACATGATGATTGATGCATAAATAAACACACACACACACATATTTATACCATTATTATACCATTTGTATAATTAAATATTCTTAATTGAATTTGCAGTATACTAAAATTATTTTATAACTACATAATTGATTCCGTTATTAAACCTTTTATATAATTAAATATCACTAATTAACTATGGCGACAGGGGGAGGGGAAGTCTTATTATTGAGAGAGAAGATGCATAAATAAACACGTATTATTGGGGAAGAGTTTGGGTGGAAATTGGTAGCTTAAGCATAATTATAGGAATATCAGGATTTGTTTGTAATTCATGCGGCTAATTTTCAGGGCGAAAATGTATGAAGGAAAAGTGATTCTCGTTAACTTTTAGAAGGATTATATTAAGGAATCAAATTATAGTTGACACAGCTTGTAATTTCAATGATGATGCTAAACTTTTGTAAATATTTTTAAAATACGGAACAGTTATGTTTTTTCCCCGTAAATTAATAGGAGGAAGCCTTTTAGTTGAAAAGCCTGGTTGGAATCCAACCAAGGACGACAAAATATTTGGATGGTCTCTTACTAAATATTTTAAATTATCAAGTATTGTGACTTATAATACTTTTTACGTAGTTTCCTCACATGTAAATATTATTTCAAAAGATTTAAAGATTTCATGCCTAAATTCACTATCAAAATTAAACTTGTTTGACTCTCGAAATTTCAATTGTGCACATAAATTGAAACAAAAAGAGTAATAAAGAAATATAATAAAAGTAAAAATGAAGCATATGAAGTACATATCACATCATCGGTAAAAAGGTTAGTCTAGGGGTTAAACAAACAGGCTTGAAAGTGCCTTGTTTTTATATCATACCCTATAGTAGCTCAAGCAATAAAGGATAAATTTGGGGGCAAATTAATAGGAGGAAGCCTTTTAGTTGAAAAGCCTGGTTGAAATCCAACCAAGGACGACAAAATATTTGGATTGTCTCTTATTAAATAAAAAAAAAATTGTAATAAAACTAAAATATATACTGAAGTTCCAGGGAAAATAAAATGAAATTCATTTTCGTAAGGCAAGCAAATCGCCTCAGGAAAAGTAGAAAGCTTATCTAGGGGTGGCCAGGATTCCCTTTAATTTGTTAGGTGTAATAAAACATATTTAAAATGCCATCGTGATACACAAATATTTTGTGTCAAAAAATAATGTACGTTGAACTTCTTACACTCTAGCAAGAAATGTATTGAGAGTTGATTCTCACGGTTATTTCCATTTCAACCTCCAACATGTACACATACTTCCCCTTTTCCCATTTTCTTCTGCAAAAACAAAGAAGAAAACGAAAAGAATAAACTAATGAAAATCTAGAGAAAAAAAATGCATGCCAGATTTCGAGCACATGAAGATAGGAAGAGATTTGAGGAAAATAAACCTTTTCTTGTTTTTTTGTAGTTGTTTTTTGGTTGACACTCCTTGCTCTTTTTATTCAAGCATTTATCAAATGGATTAATCTACGTTAATTACTCATTACAACCATCTGAATTCTACGGTCTTGTTACAGCAACCAAGAGGTTGGCTAACATAAATTTGGTTTACGTAGTAATTTAAGAAGGGTGAATTTATTTATTTACTTATGGATATTATAATCTCTCAACTTTATAGGATTATATTAGCCTTTCAATATATTTGAATTTGAGACTTCTCACTTTTAGAATAACTAGTTTCTCTGCACGTGCGTTGCACGTGTATGTCGAGTCATATAAAGATATAATTATAGAAAATAATATTACTCTCTCTATCTCAATCAAAATGATATAGTTTTCCTTTTAGTCTGTCCCAAAATGAATGGTAAATTTCTATATTTAGAAATAATTTAACTTAAAATTTTCCCTTTTATCCTTGATGAAATAATTTAGAGCCACACAAACATATGTGACTTATTTTAGACCACAAGTTTCAGAAATCTTCATTTCTTTCTTAAACTCTATGTCTGGTCAAACGATATCACATAAATTGAGACGGTGGGAGTAATAACATAAAAACAAAGCTTTCAGTAAATATTTGTACATTAAGAAAAAAAGTACAAAATTCTGTGAATGATCAATGTTGGTGGTAACTTGTTTGTCGATATCAAGAATGATTGGATATATCGTCTAAATTTACGAAGTTGAACAATAATTTAATTAGATAAATGTGAATATTTTAATTTTTTATTTTTATTTTATATTTATGAGGTACATATAATGTAGTGCATCTCATCTAATACTTCCTTATAGATGATATTCATAGTGTATGTTTCGTTCATACGTTTTGGTTTTCTTAAAAGTGGTATTACCGTTACTAACCTGCAAACTACATCATAAAAAGTAAAAGATTATAATTAGTGATTATAAATGTCAAATAATTATGTATGAAAATAATTTATAAATTGCTGTGCAAATAATTAAAGGCAATGTCACCACTATATTTTTCGCTTCTTCCAAGGATACAAAACAATTTTAAAAAATTGCAGTGGAAATGTATTCCTAGTGGATTCCTTTACAATGGTATATTAAGAAATTTTAGCTTCTTCGTACATTAAAGAGCTGTTGGGTTAACACAACTGACTGGATGTTTTAATAGCTCTTAGTTTGTGCGAAAACATCCGTCCACTTTTCGATATGATTATTGAAATGTACCATTGCTTGGAGTTGTCCCTTATGAAAGCTTTACCAGTAATTGATGTCATTAATAAAAGAACACAAATAATTAAAACATGTAATATATATATTTAAAATGATAATAATTCTTCGTCAATTAATATATATTACTTTTATCACCACGTCAGATAAATATTTTGGTAGCTTCTTAATAGGTACTGTACATTATTTTTTTTTGTTAATTCTACTTCGGTTACCAAAAGGGCCAAATATACCCCTCGTTATACTGTGAATCCAAATATACCCCTGCCATTATACTATTGGTTCAAATGTACCCCTCCACCATTAAAGTTGTTCAAGGTGGACACCCAACCCTACGTGGCACGATGAGGTGGATGTCACGTCAGCACCCCTAACTCATTTCACCCCTCCCTTCTATTTGTTCTTCCACCACTAAAATTTCCTTCCCCTCCACAGCCATGCCACCATTATCCCACAGCCAGCCCCAGCCAATGGTGGCGGAGATGATGTCGTCATCATTTAAAAATAAAAATAAAAATTAAGCCATCACCATTAGGTTGTGAGCCTTAGGTGTGGGGGGTTTGGCTTGACCCCTACCATGTTATATTTATGTAAGAGTTACAATGGAAAGAGGGGGGCATGGGAGCCTTCCCTCAATCCTACAAAAGAAGATTGTCAAGCAATCTGGGAAAGGGAGAGCCTATACATTCCTTTCCTTCTAATACAAAGTATTTTAACTAACAAAAAATTGCATTTCTCATATCTCCTCCTAACTGTTGGGACTTGCCTATTGTCTAATTGAATCAGTCCCTTTGCCTCTCTTGGAAGTTCTTGAACAAAATGATATAAGGTCCTGTTTCTACTGGTTGCTGCTTGTTTGGCCAAAAAATCAGCCACGTGATTAGCTTCCCTAAAGCAATGTGTAATCTTATGATTAGTTTGATTGAGCTGTCTGGAAATGCTACTAATGATATGCCTTAGCTTTAAGTTTGCAGTATCTTTGTTGTTTAGCATCTCTGAAATGATAAAAGAGTCCAGTTAAATATGAAGGTTTTGTAGCCCCTGTTGTAAGCACCAATTAACTCCAAATTCCACAGCTAAAGCTTCAGCTTGGTTGTTGCTACTACAGTTAGCAGAGATAGAGTAAGCCATAATCATGTTCCCTTCTTCAGTTCTCAAGACACCTCCCATACCAACCTTGTTAGACTCTTTGAAAAAACTTTCATCAGTATTAAGCTTGATCATACCAGTTCTAGGTTTAATCCAAGATACAATAGTACATCTCACCTCTTGCTTCAGTTTTTCCGGCTTGTTACAAGTGTTGATCAACTTTCCTCTGTGGAAATGGTTGGGAAAGCATCTTAAATCATTGCCTGTATATTCCATATGCATTGTGTCACCATGTTGTAGTGATAGAATTTTCTCTTGTCCCCATATCTACAAGCTGTCCAAGATTTCCAAATCTCACAACTGATTAAAACTGGTAATGCATGAAGCACCAACCTTTGCACTCTATTTTTGGCTTTAAAGTTCCACCAGTTTCTGAAATAAAATTAATTGGTAAGTGCTCATGAGTAATACCCAAAGGTGCTCCCATAGCTTTCCAAATATAATCTGCTGCCCTTCCTTCTACAAACACATGTTGCATGTCATCATGCTGAGGGGCATAACAACATACACAATTCACCCTATCCTGAGCGCTATTATTCACCAAGGCTTTAGGAAATGGAAGCTTGCTAAGATACATTCTCTAACAAATCTTGAAGGGAATAGATTTGTGCCAAATTTTCTTATGAAATCATTACTGTTCTTGTGCCTTCTTATCAGATCCCATGCTGAACCATTAGAAAACTTCCCATCTTCAGTATTTTTCCAAATGGCATAATCATTTCTCCCTTCAAAACCAATACCAATAGAGGTTATGTGCAGTGCAATCTGGCTAAGAAGAGTAGTATACAGTTTCTGAGTATTCCGGGTGTGATCCACCATATAGTGATGCACTTTATCTTTGTAATTGCTTCTTGTCATAGAACAAGGACATGTTTGTGCAAGTGGGCCAATTTCTGTCCAATTATCCTACCAAAAGCTACAAGTGCCATTGTTAATCTTCCATGATATACACCTCTCACTCTTTCCTCTTACCCAAAGCACGTGTTTCCAAGCTTGTGAATTTCCTGCAATCCACTTTTTCCCAATAGGATACATTCTTGGACAATATTTAGCAGTTAGAAACTCAGACCAAAGAGAGTTGTCTTCCCTAAACTTCCACCATCTCTTTACTGCAAGTGTGTTAGCAATATCACTCATGGCTCTAGTACCAATCCCAGCTTCTGATTTGGGAAAACACATATGCTCCCAAGCACTCTAGTGATATTTGTTTTTTCCATTAGCAGCTCCCCAAAAGAAGTTGGCAATGTGCTTTTCCATAAGCTCCAGTGTACCTTCAAGAGGGTTAATAGTAGACAAGGTATATATAGGCAATGATTGAATAACACTTTTGATAAGAACCATTCTACCACTACTAGAGAGCATGTTACCTTGCCAAGCATTAAGCCTTTTCACAATTTTTGACACCATGTTATCAAAATACACAATTCTTTTCCTACCAATATAGATAGGACATCCAAGATAAGTAAATGGAAATTTTTTATCTAGAAATCCAGTACAATTTCTTATCATGTTTATCCTATAAGTACAAGTTTTAGAACTGTTGAGGAAAAAACTCTTATCCTTATTAACCATTTGCCTAGACACCTTCTCATACTTCCTAATCTGTTTCATGATAAGTTTAATAGATCTAGAATTACCACTACTAAATATAACAATATCATCAGCATATGCAAGATGGGTGATCTGGGGACCATGTTTATGCATGGAAAAAGGAATAAAGTTAGGATTGTTCAGAAGATTGTTCAAGGACCTAGAAAGAACCTCAACAACAATTATAAAAAGTGAAGGAGATATAGGATCACCCTGTTTAAGAC
This sequence comes from Lycium ferocissimum, assembly GCF_029784015.1. Lineage (NCBI taxonomy): Eukaryota > Viridiplantae > Streptophyta > Magnoliopsida > Solanales > Solanaceae > Lycium > Lycium ferocissimum. Next base: position 9,658,850 of record NC_081344.1, on the reverse strand, counting down.
CTTGAGAGGATTTAAAGAAACCCTGCCTAGTCCCATTAATGTTATTAGAGTACCAAACATTTGAAATACTTCTCCAAATCAGATCAATCCAAATATCATTGAAACCAAATCGGTTTAAAACTTTTGCCAAAAAGGACCAAGAAAGACTATCATAGGCTTTGGCCATATCCAATTCAAGTACCACATTCCCACCTTTGTTATCTTTTGAAATCCCATGAATTATCTCCTGAGTAAACATCATATTATCTATAATACTTCTCCCAGATACAAATCCACTTTGGTTTTCAGATATCAATTTGGGGAGAACATGTTTGAGCCTAATAGCAAGTATTTTTGAAATGATTTTATGTCAAAAATTACTTAAACTAATAGGTCTCAATTCACTAAAACAACTAGGAGTACCAATTTTTTGAATTAAAGCAAAACATGAATGAGTGTAGAGTTTTGTAAGCATTCTACCATGAAAAAAATCTTGCACAAAGACAATTATATCTCTCTTGATAATATGCCAACAAACCTAGAAGAACTTACCATTGTATCCATCTGGACTTGCAGAGCTATCCATCTGGACTTGCAGAGCTATCCATGTTCATGCTGAAAACAACATTCTTGATTTCCTCTTCCTCTGGTAGATTGGTCAGCATATTGTTATCCTCTATGGTGATGATCTGCGGGACGCATTCTGTAATTCTACAATCCTTGTCAATGAGATTCAAGTTGAATTGCTTTCTGAAATGCTTGATGGAAGCTTTAGCAATTTTTTCATCCCCTTGCACCTATCTTCTTTTATGATTTTTAATCCTGTGAATGTGCAGTCTTCTTCTCCTGTTTCTTAGGACACTGTGAAAGTATCTAGTGTTTTTGTCACCATCCTTAAACCACTTTAGCTGAGTTTTTTGTCTGAGCATAGAATCTTGAAGGTTTAAGCATTTAACATATTCAGCATATCCTTTGTTCAAGTCTTCCATTCCTTGATCAGTATTGTTCATAACATCCAACTCTTCTAATAACTCCACTTTGGCTTCCTATTCCTCAACCTGATCATTTATATCACCAATATTTTGTCTAGAACAAATGCTAAGAACTCTGCTGAGCTTTTTCAACTTGCACTGTAATCTCCATATTGGATTTCCTCTGATATCTTCATCCCAACATTTTTGAACAGTTTCCATAAAATCAGGAAGATCAACCCAGAAATTGAGAAATTTAAAGTACTTAATGTGATCTTGTTGAATGTTGTGACACTTTAAAAGTAATGGTCTGTGGTCAGACTGTCACGACCCGCCAAGTGGGCCATGACGGGCACCCGAAGCTAACTCCCGAGCACCACACATCATACTACTATCGTCTTAACCTGTACACATATAATCCCCATAAGACATGTCCATATGTATATATTTACATAAGCCCTCGCGGCAGCAAAAGAATAATATGCAAAATATACATCAAGGGTCACATAACATCTGCTACCCACATATGAGTACCTAGGAGCCTCTAACTGAAGTACTGAAGTCATGAAGACGGGACAGGACCCCGCCATGTCCAAGTATGTACACAAAAAAAAGAATATATCGAAGGCTACCTCGGTCTGTCGGAAGTGCTCTGTGCAAATGATGCGGCTCCTAGGAAGGCCGGGTCTTCTCACGTCTACCTCGTGGGCATGAACACATCATCCGAAAGAAGAGGGCCGGTATGAGCAATGCGAGTATGTAAGGCATGCATCATAAAATAACAAGGGAACAGGAAGATAACATAAAGATAAAAGATAACCGGTGACTACTTGCCTCTTAAGGCTGAGTCATGCATGCAAGCTTATAAAGTAAATATCATCATATCAAATATTGCTGCGGAACGTGCAGCCCGATCCATATATCATCATGCATCAATATGTTGCCGCGGAACGAACGACCCGATCCATTACCTATATATCCCGCGTTCGGGCATCCCGCGTTCGGGATGATATCATAGGATACCAGCTGATCAGGTGGCTATGCGTCTATAGCGCCTCACCTTTCCCCATGTCCCCTATATATACATATACATATCATATACACATATAATAGACGTAGCATTTACGAGAGCCCAAATAAAAGTACGCTTTATCGGAGTGACGTAAGGTCGTGAACCTCCGATTATATTATGGCATCATCATCATCGCTAGGTCTCACCTTGAAGGGACTAATATCATGAGGTGAGACAACAACGAAGAATAGCTTCCACGAAATCATAAACATAGAAACATCGTCATCATGAAAACATCATTATTATCATCACTGTCATAGAATATGTCTCATAGAAGCTGCGAAGACTTTTAACTTTCATTTTTAGGGATGTAAGAGGGTCACGAAAATATAGAGGAGAAAGCGTAATACGAGAGTCATGCCTTGAAAGAAGGGGATGGCCTTACATACCTTTGTATCTCCTTAACGATGTCAACTAAGAGCTCTCCTCTCAGCTTACAATTCTACATACAAAGGGTTTCATACGAAGGTTAGATTGTCCGGAGTATACTTAAGCTTAAACTAAAACGGCTAAGACTAACAAAAATTGGACAGCATTTCCTTTGTTTTACAACTTTTCCTCATATAATAAAACAACCCCCAAACAACACGACGACACCCATCATATCATAATACGTAATTTCCCTCAAGTTAAACATTATTCAACTTCCAAATTCACTTACGGATCCTCCATGACCATAACTATAATACAGCTTCATGTCTATCGTTCACATAATACTTCCTCAATATCATTAGCGCCATTCATGACAAGATTACACTCATATAATACCATAAATTATAACTCAACTAGCTTTCAAACCAATATACCATTATTTGCATACTTCAGCTCATATTCCGTACTTGTTTTTAATTCAAGTTCTTCAACTACTCAACATCATCATTAACATGAAATAATTGTAAAACTCACCTTTATTTGTGTAGAGATAGTCTTTGGATGAGAATACTCCACTTGAAAAGAACTCCACTTCAATACCAAAGAGATTTTCAACTTCTATCAACCCTTAGGAAGCATTCACACCCTTGACTCTTCCAACTTTTGGTGTTTGATCCTTGATTTCCCTTCTTGGCTATGTATTAATGTGATATGGGGAAGTTTCTAGAGTTTTTAGGAAGGTTGGAGAGGTGAGAAGTGAGAAAAAGAAGAGGAAACCGTGCCTTTATAAAAATTAAACTTGGACCCGACCCGAAATGTACGGTCCACTATACGGACCGTACAATTTATACGGTCCGTATATTTCCTCCAAAAAATCACCCTTCACTGGAAGGGTTCTACGGTCAGATACGGGCCGTGAAATATACGGTCCGTATATATGACCGTATAATCCCCAGTTTTTCCGAATTCGTTCTCGTCGCTTCGTTTGATCTCGAATCCTTATGGAACCTTCTTGGTGCTTGTGTAACACTTCCTTAACGATCTAACGGACATTATAACTCGTCCTCAAGACCTCACTAATTATTCATTAGTTCGACACCCATGAAATCCTCCTTAAACATAACTTATACTCCATTTCCTTTGACGAACCTAGTTTCACCAAGTCCTATGACTTAAAAATCTTATCGTATATACATTAAGGCCGCCAATCACCCTTTTGTAGTCGTGAAGGTCTCGTGTCCAACTTAACTGACGTTAGTCTATTCACGACGCAACGACATGAAATTGCTAAGGTGTAACACAGACCCAGCTCTGGACAGATGTTTAACCATATTGCTTTGAAAGACTTCAGATCAATCTTCATTCACTAAAATTCTGTCCAACCTCATCCAAATTCTCTTACTGGAAATCCAGTAGTTACACCAAGTGAACTTAGGACCTATAAATCCTATGTCACTCAAACCACAAGAATTCATACAATTAATAAACTTAAGTCTTTTTGATGCTCTGTGGGGAACCCCACCAAGTTTCTCATCAGGATCCATGATGACATTAAAGTCACCTCCCATGCACCATGGACCATTAATAAGGCTGTTCATATCAACAATGCTTTCCCAAAGGTCAACTCTTTCCTCAGGAGTGCATTTTGCATAGACAATAGTCACAAAAGGGCCTTTATCTGTAGGTGGATTTTTCAAACTGAGAGTAATTTATTGATCATTATCAGCAATGATCTCTGTGTTGTCAAAGTCCTTCTAGAAACACCATATTTGGCCTTTGTAT